>NC_089847.1:1153775-1453775 GCF_035609145.1 Eleutherodactylus coqui | reverse complement strand
GCATCACTGATAATGGATGACGCCTTGTGTTAAGAGATCTCAACTGATTTGGACGCTCTGATATAATATTGTCTAAATAAGGGACCGCCACGGAGGCTGCATATCGACAACCCCGGACTATATGTTGTGCCATTTATAGGGATGGCACAGTCTTTCATCCAGTATCCACCCCCTGCTCCTCGCAGCCCTGTGCGGCTCATCCATCCTGTCATTTACTTTCATAAGTGTTTATTTTACCGCTGTAAATTCAGTCTGAAGCACAGCCCCTCTGCAATCCACTGCTGGTCGTCAAGCATTCAGCTTCTGTAGTACCTGGGACCTTAGGACATGTTCTTAGCATTGGGGGAGGGGCTATCTTTACAGGCTCCTCCCCTGCACTCCCACACGGGCTCAGATCTGCATATAGCGATCTATATACGATGTAACTATACAAACATAGAAATCCTAGTAAAGCAGCTACTAAAGATCAGTCCAATAAGAACACCACAAACTGGAGACCCGCATGATGCCTCAGGGGAGATTGTGTACACACTGGCTGCAGATCTGAGAGCTGTATGGGCGCAGGGCGGAGCCTGTGAAGATAACCCCTCCCCCACATCTAACTGCTAGAGAAGCTGAATGCCTAATGACAGGCTGGGGTAAAACAAAAAGCATTTTCTGATGAAAGCCTGTTACAAGATGAATAACACGCGGCTGTTAGATGAGCAGAAGCTGGCTGAAAAGTTAGAAGACGCAACGTGCGGCGCGCAAAAAGTGGGATTTAGTCATTCTTGTAGAAAACAGGAAAAATATAAGATGCGGCACGGAAAATTCTATTACTTATCAGCAGGAGGCGTCATTTATACTCTCTGCATGACCTCGCTCATCAACCACTCATCCAGGGCCGCCCGTGGCTGTCCGGGTGCGATGGGGCTACAACTGCTCTTGAGTATGCCTCACTACCTTATATAAAGTACGTGTATGTGGCACAGCGTGACGTCTCTGCCTGCGGGAGGTCATACGTGACGCTGACTGCTGAGCACTCTTCCTGCAACTATGTAATCTCTAGAGTAAGATGGGAGCAGGGAGCCCACGAGGGGAGCAGGGAGCCCACGCGGGGAGCAGGGAGCCCACGCGGGGAGCAGGGAGCCCACGCGGCGAGCAGTAAGTGCGCCTAACACTGTAACATACACATCTCATTTTACCCCACATATGAGCTCCGCGAGTACCGAAGGCTCGGCTCCCCCACATGGGTGGTCTCCAAACTGGCAAGACCTTCGCCAGCTCTTTCTCGGAAAATTGTGTGGCGGAGTTCCCCCTCCTCTTGTATTGTCTCTGGACCCAGATTCCGTGGCGTGGCAAACTTTGCAAATGTTTTTTCTTGTTTTCCGTGGGACACGACAGAAATCAGAGCTCAGTCTGGGAAGCAGACCTGCTGCTACATAATAAGACGGCTTTTCTCAGACTTGGGGCATCCAAAATAAGCCTTTGAAGCTCACAATTGATTGGCCCAGCGGTGCTGATAGATCATTTCCAAGTTAATGGTTACTTAAGTGGATTTTCCACAATTACAAACCTCTTAACATGAGAAAAGACAGGACAGTTTGCAGACATGAAGTGCGGCGCGATACTTCGGCGCAGAACAGCCGCATCGCAGGAAATGATTCCTGTATGCGGCGGACGGAATCTCTCCAGACACCTACAGATGGAGAACGTCCAACCCAACAACTTCGCTCAACAGAATCAGAGCCACTGAAAAGCTGATGGGGCAAAAAACTGCGGCTCAGAACTTTGTCTTAGCTTTTTGTGTTGAGTTAAACTTTGCTACATCTGTAGCGAGAACAGAAGACACAACTCCAGTAGCAGATAAGAAAAGCATTAAGTAACATTCACGGGGCAGTCACACGGCGAGTGCGACATCCATCTGAGAAACTCCGACCAATGTCCTACTCGTAGGCTAACTTGACACGGGCGAGGGCGTATGGGGCCGTGAATCCCGCCCCCTTATCACGCTCACCACCATGGGATTTCCTCAGGGATGCAAGGTGTTTTCTTGTGAGAACCGCCCTGCAGCACTTTAAGGATGAAAGGTTTGCAGAGGTTCTTCTATTGTCCTCAGTGGGAGACATTGCATCCTGTGCACCCAACCTGTGGTGCGCTGCTGCCCCGGCCCCATTGGAAGCAAGCTGTGCTGCAGTGTGAGAGCGCGCCCAAAGATAGAACGTGCCTCAATTTAATCCCCGAAGTGCATCGTGTTGCCATGTGGGAAAACATTGCTAATGTGTATGACCCCATTCGAATATTGCGCAGTCTCGTGAGGCTGACCATAGGCTTCCTACAGATAGCTGAGTGTAATATCGGGCTGTGAAACTCTGCCGCCAACAACCGTAAAACCAGGGGGTGACTATAGCGATGTACCGCCAACAACCGTGGAACCAGGGGGCTAACTATAGCGATGTACCGCCAACAACCGTGGAACCAGGGGCTAACTATAGCGATGTGCCGCCGACAACCGTGGAACCAGGGGCTAACTATAGCGATGTACCGCCAACAACCGTGGAACCAGGGGCTAACTATAGCGATGTACCGCCAACAACCGTGGAACCAGGGGGTGACTATAGCGATGTACCGCCAACAACCGTGGAACCAGGGGTCTAACTATAGCGATGTGCCGCCGACAACCGTGGAACCAGGGGCTAACTATAGCGATGTACCGCCAACAACCGTGGAACCAGGGGCTAACTATAGCGATGTGCCGCCGACAACCATGGAACCAGGGGCTAACTATAGCGATGTGCCACCAACAACCGTGGAACCAGGGGGTAACTATAGCGATGTGCCACCAACAACCGTGGAACCAGGGGGTAACTATAGCGATGTGCCGCCGACAAACGTGGAACCAGGGGCTAACTATAGCGATGTGCCGCCGACAACCGTGGAACCAGGGGGTAACTATAGCAATGTGCCGCCGACAACCGTGGAACCAGGGGGTAACTATAGCGATGTGCCGCCGACAACCGTGGAACCAGGGGCTAACTATAGCGATGTGCCACCAACAACCGTGGAACCAGGGGGTAACTATAGCGATGTGCCGCCGACAAACGTGGAACCAGGGGCTAACTATAGCGATGTGCCGCCGACAACCGTGGAACCAGGGGGTAACTATAGCAATGTGCCGCCAACAACCGTGGAACCAGGGACTAACTATAGCGATGTGCCGCCGACAACCGTGGAACCAGGGGCTAACTATAGCGATGTGCCGCCGACAACCGTGGAACCAGGGGGTAACTATAGCAATGTGCCGCCAACAACCGTGGAACCAGGGGGCTAACTATAGCGATGTGCCGCCGACAACCGTGGAACCAGGGGGTAACTATAGCGATGTGCCACCAACAACCGTGGAACCAGGGGGTAACTATAGCGATGTGTTGCCGACAACCGTGGAACCAGGGGCTAACTATAGCGATGTGCCGCCGACAACCGTGGAACCAGGGGGTAACTATAGCAATGTGCCGCCAACAACCGTGGAACCAGGGGGCTAACTATAGCGATGTGCCGCCGACAACCGTGGAACCAGGGGGTAACTATAGCGATGTGCCACCAACAACCGTGGAACCAGGGGGTAACTATAGCGATGTGTTGCTGACAACCGTGGAACCAGGGGCTAACTATAGCGATGTGCCGCCGACAACCGTGGAACCAGGGGGTAACTATAGCGGTGTGCCGCCGACAACCGTGGAACCAGGGGGTAACTATAGCGATACCTACAGAACATTACTTGCAGACGTTGCGTTGTATTCCGGTGTCTGAAGTCGCCACACAAAATCCTGTTTTGTAGAAAACGGCATCTGTTGGGTTTAAAGGGGTTTCCAGGCAGCATCGTCCGTCAGTGCCAGGATACAAGCAGGTCTGAGCGGAAGCCGCTGCTCCGTCCCCTTTGTAGTGGCTGGCGCTCGTAATTGCAGGCTGGTTTCCCTTTGATTTCAGCGAGGGATGTGCCTGCAATTACAAGTGCCCGCCACTACACAGGGAACCTTACGCTCTCTTTAACTTACCTTTACTACAACATCCTCACCAACTTAACCCTTTAATAATAGATAAAACACGGACAACCAGGTTGGAACAAGACGGCCGCGGTCTTTATTGATGGGATTTTATTAACACTTGGGGATCAAATGAAACCAAACCATTAATGATAAATACCGTCTTTAAGATGCGCTAAAACCAACCACAATCCCCAAGTCCCCATCAATCAACCGCGACAGCCTGCAGGGAGGGAGGGAAGCTGCTTTACAGCCACAGATGCCCGGTACCTCTTTGTTGATTACCTAAATGCCCTCTGTTCACAGCCCCCTCCACTCCCGTTATCCAATCACATAGGCCTCCACCACACCACTCCTGCCCAGTAACGGGCAGAGCTTCCCGCTCTTTTTAGGCCACCAATCAATGCCCGCTGCCAGTTTTACCTCAAAACAGCCTGGCAACGACACCCCGGCCAATCACAGCGGGAGACCATCACCAACTATTACCTGAATGACCTGAGAGCCAAGTTCATTAACCTTTTAATCACCATAGCCGTATACATTATGGTCCCACATAAACCTACTGTATACCACCAGAACGCTCCCCGATCCCATGCGGATCTCCCTCCTGAGCGCCTCCATCTGTACAGGGGACGGAGCAGCGGCTTCAGCTCTGACCTTGGTGGACCCCGGCTCTGACAGCCGGCGCTTCCTGTAAAACCTCTCGAAGTCACTTTGGGAATCGCCTCATGACTTGTTTACACAGCGGCCTTACGTTACAGAAGCAGCAGACGGCGGCCCCTCTGACCGTGCTGGGAGGGTCTCCGGACTGTCCATTCAGTGATGAGACCAGACAGCTGGACCCTGAGTGGCTTCATCCATAGACCGGCCATACGCTCTCGTGCTGACTGTCTCTGGTGGACGGCTGTTCCTTCCCACGCGCCAGTCGTGGGGTCTCAATCAGTGCTTAGGGCCCACCAGTACAATAACGTCTGGGGGCTGCAGGTGCACTGCATGCTCCCGGCCTCCACTGAGGGGGGCAGATGGGTGGCATTTATGGCCGCCCCTGCAGCTGACGCAGCCGGACAGAGCGCTTACACGCAGTTGTATCGCAGGACGGAACAGTTCATACATGGATGTCCAATCGGCTGCAGTCCGGGGGCCGTTCGCACTTGGAGTAAAGCTACATGTCAGCGGGGTTTGTGTGACCCACCCTTACAAGGCTCCTTGTGGAACGCCACCTGTGGAGCACAGGCCACCACCCTGCTGCTGTCCAGACATGCTGGGAGTTGTAGTTCACTATGACGATGGCAGGGAGGGAGGACACACCCCAGGCTGTCCATGTAATCAGGTGATACTAATATAGGCCACCCGAGATGTGCGTCCGTATATAGTGCCGTACTCCACTCCTCCTGGTCAGGGACCCCCGGGGGCTTCCAAGCCTGTCCACTATGGGGAGTAAGATGGCAGCAGACCTTCCTGGCGGCGGCGCGGCCGGCATCAAATGTTGGGGGAAAGTCGGGACACCAACATGAGCGTGAAATGGTCGTCTGGTCCAACCAACATCCATCCTCTGTGCACGGCCCCCCATAGTGAGTCAGAAGGGCCCCTGAAATGGGACCTGAGGGGCCGGACGGAGAGCACCCAAGTCATCGGGGCCTGGTGCGTTATACACCAAATCCTGGAGCAGGGCACCAATGCTGGTACCCGGGACGCCGCGCACCCGCAGCACTGAAGGGGTTAACCTGGGGATTCCTGGGAGCCCCCCCCCGTCTCCTTTGTACTGTTTGCTTTGGAGCGTTTTCAGCCTCGTCTGTATTATTTTTCCAGCAGAAGAGAAGCTTCCTGCGGTTTGGAGGACCCTTTCATCTCCGCTCTCGGAGGGTCGGGGGCCACAGGCTCCCGCTAGGATTCTGCCTTCTGACAGCCACGTTAAGCTGTAAACAATCTGCGTCGCAGTGAAAACCCCACTTACTTCAGAGAGTTCTCTCCAACACGGAGGAAGCGAATGTGCAGTGACATCACCGCGTTTACAGCTGACATCATCACTGCCATGAACTAGAGCGCCCTCCGGTGGACCCTGAAAAGGAGACCCCCGGGCTGCACTCTTACCCCCGACATCACACCGCTGCAGTCAGCGCCGGTCCACTTCACAGACACACACAGGGGTCTTCCAGCAGCGTGTGGATGATGACTGCGTACCAGACCCCAACTGCTCCAACCGTGGCATGAGGGGTGCTGCGTCATGCTGCATGGACAGCCCATCATCCATCCAGCGAAATATCACAAGTGAATGATTGTGTCAGCCGATTTGATGACAAACCGCCAAATAGAAAGAAGTGAGTGCAGCTCTGGAGTATAATACAGTACACGATAAGTAATGTATGTACACAGTGACTCCACCAGCAGAATAGTGAGTGCAGCTCTGGAGTATAATACAGGATGTAACTCAGGATCCGTACAGGATAAGTAATGTATGTACACAGTGACTCCACCAGCAGAATAGTGAGTGCAGCTCTGTGGTATAATACAGGATCAAACTCGGGATCACTACAGGATAAGTAATGTATGCACACAGTGACTCCACCACCAGCAGAATAGTGAGTGCAGCTCTGGAGGATAATACAGGATGTAACTCAGGATCAGTACAGGATAAGTAATGTATGCACACAGTGACTCCACCAGCAGCAGAATAGTGAGTGCAGCTCTGGAGTATAATACAGGATGTAACTCAGGAGCAGTACAGGATAAGTAATGTATGTACACGGTGACTCCACCAGCAGAATAGTGAGTGCAGCTCTGGAGTATAATACAGGATGTAACTCAGGATCCGTACAGGATAAGTAATGTATGTACACAGTGACTCCACCAGCAGAATAGTGAGTGCAGCTCTGTGGTATAATACAGGATCAAACTCGGGATCACTACAGGATAAGTAATGTATGCACACAGTGACTCCACCACCAGCAGAATAGTGAGTGCAGCTCTGTGGTATAATACAGGATCAAACTCGGGATCACTACAGGATAAGTAATGTATGCACACAGTGACTCCACCACCAGCAGAATAGTGAGTGCAGCTCTGAGGTATAATACAGGATGTAACTCAGGATCAGTACAGGATAAGTAATGTATGCACACAGTGACTCCACCAGCAGAATAGTGAGTGCAGCTCTGGGGTATAATACAGGATGTAACTCAGGATCAGTACAGGATAAGTAATGTATGTACACAGTGACTCCACCAGCAGAATAGTGAGTGCAGCTCTGGAGTATAATACAGGATGTAACTCAGGATCAGTACAGGATAAGTAATGTATGTACACAGTGACTCTACCACCAGCAGAATAGTGAGTGCAGCTCTGCAGTATAATACAGGATGTAACTTAGGATCAGTACAGGATAAGTAATGTATGCACACAGTGACTCCACCAGCAGAATAGTGAGTGCAGCTCTGGGGTATAATACAGGATGTAACTCAGGAGCAGTACAGGATAAGTGATGTATGTACACAGTGACTCCACCAGCAGCAGAATAGTGAGTGCAGCTCTGGAGTATAATACAGGATGTAACTCAGGAGCAGTTCTGGAATTTATGTTCATATTGGCAGTTTTTTCAGCAAATTAATTTTCTACAGTATGTAAATTAGTGCTACATGTTGCGAGGCCGGTATTCACTGTTTTCATTAGTGTTTCGATGTTCTTTCTACATTTTGATGTGTTGGCGAGTCGCATTTCCTCGTTTGTCGGCTGGGATCACTTCCATACGGGCCTCACGCAGGTAAATGTGTCCGGTCGTTCTCGCGTTATTGTTGGCCGCCTGATGCCTGATTTTCGTTGCAGTTGGTGTTGCAGGCAGCTGATCGCTGTGAAGACATTGGAGCAGAACAGGAAGTCCTGTTGTTGAACTCTTTGGTCCCGTTGTACCTGCGTTGCGGTCGCGTGGAATCCCCTCCTGACTCTGGGATGAAGCAGAGCCCGCTTTGCACTATATGAGGGCAACTCCAGTCTGGACACTTTGCCATCAGCGAGCCTCCGTCGCTCTTACTCTGCAGCGTGTTACGATGTGTCCGTCGGTCGGCCACCACCTTCTTCAGCTCTGTGTTCAGCCGCCATCGTGGTCTTCTGCTCGCTCATGCATACGCGGTTCGCCCACTGTCAGATCATAGCAATGAATGAGAATGAATGAACGAGCATCTGCGCCTGTTTGACTTGCGCCAATTCACATTCCATGTGAAGCGGGGAGCGTTCAGACGCGGCGCGAACCGACGATACAGCAATGGTGTTTATGCCGGTTGTTTAGCATTTCGACGTAATCATTACTTTGCATTTTACACCATAATCGCCCCATGTAAAAGGGATGTGAAGTGAGCGCCAAGCATGTGGGTGAGCCCCCCACTTTGGTGACTACAGGGGGCACATTACTCCCCAATGCCGACACGATCCTTACAACCACCATAGTCTGCAGGGACTGGGTGAGGAATACTTGTGTGTCCCTGATGGGACGAACCCGCTATAAAACTATACAAGTCTTGTGGCGATGCCAGGAGGAGGTGCCCGTCGCCTCCCGGGGGATTACCATCCACGACTTCAATGTTTGCAAAGAAGGAAAGGACGGACCGAGAATCGTTTTCTGGAGCCGGGGATATTCGCACAGAATAGGCTATATTGCTCATAAATGAATGAACATGCTGCTTCCATCGTATTCTCCTCTCAGACTTCTTTGGTCCACAGTATATGCCATAGAAGTAAGTGCCGGTCCCCGGCCCACCACCCGGCTGTACAAGGTGTGGGACAACCATAAAAAGCCAATGAAGAAGCTCTTGGCAAGTGGGAAAAGGTTAATTGTATCAAGCACCAGAGAAACACGTTTCAAGGCCGGAGGCCTCTTCCTCAGTTGGACTGGAATACGGACAGTGAGACTGCAGTCCATACATGACTTAATCAAGCTGCAGACAATGGATCAGGCACTAACCACAGCAGATAGAACTATAGTGGTGCTATGAAAGAAGAATAAGTTTCGTTACATTGTGTATCGACTGCGGTCTGACCGTTCCCCAACGTGACAGAGGAAGCGGCCTTCAGCCGTAAAGTGTGACTCTCCGGTGCTTGATATGTGCGCCGTGCACCAGGCTGTCTTCAGTTGGTCCTCCTTGGAATTCCTCACACTTCCTTGTGACGTTCCTTGGCCTTTCTAACGGCGGTCCCCGCCCTTCGTCTCGGCGGTCCCCGCCCTTCCTCGCGGCGTTCCTCCTGCCCTTTCTCGCGGCGTTCCTCCTGCCCTTTCTCGCGGCGTTCCTCCTGCCCTTTCTCGCGGCGTTCCTCCTGCCCTTTCTCGCGGCGTTCCTCCTGCCCTTTCTCGCGGCGTTCCTCCTGCCCTTTCTCGCGGCGTTCCTCCTGCCCTTTCTCGCGGCGTTCCTCCTGCCCTTTCTCGCGGCGTTCCTCCTGCCCTTTCTCGCGGCGTTCCTCCTGCCCTTTCTCGCGGCGTTCCTCCTGCCCTTTCTCGCGGCGTTCCTCCTGCCCTTTCTCGCGGCGTTCCTCCTGCCCTTTCTCGCGGCGTTCCTCCTGCCCTTTCTCGCGGCGTTCCTCCTGCCCTTTCTCGCGGCGTTCCTCCTGCCCTTTCTCGCGGCGTTCCTCGCGCCCTTTCTCGCGGCGTTCCTCGCGCCCTTTCTCGCGGCGTTCCTCCTGCCCTTTCTCGCGGCGTTCCTCCTGCCCTTTCTCGCGGCGTTCCTCCTGCCCTTTCTCGCGGCGTTCCTCGCGCCCTTTCTCGCGGCGTTCCTCGCGGCGGTCCCCGCCCTTTCTCGCGGCGGTCCCCGCCCTTTCTCGCGGCGTTCCTCGCGCCTTTCCTCGCGGCGTTCCCAGCCCTTTCTCATGGCGTTCTTCGCGGCGTTCCCCGCCCTTTCTCATGGCGTTCCTCGCGCCTTTCCCCGCGGCGTTCCCAGCCCTTTCTCATGGCGTTCTTCGCGGCGTTCCCAGCCCTTTCTCATGGCGTTCCCCACCCTTTCTTGTGTGCCTAAAATTTATATATAGTAAAGTAATATTGCAAATATTCTTCATAGAAAAGCTCCCATCTTGTGGCTGCGGCTCCTCCGCTGACCCGTGTGTCTCCATGGTAACCCTGCATACGAGCTGTAGCAAACAGCTTAGACAGGAGTAGTTCAATACATTCAGAAGCACACAAAGATGGCAAGCGTGTAAAGAGCCATTAAATATGGAGTGTCACGTACGCCGGGCGAGGGCGAGGAAGGAAAGGCTCTTAGGTTGTGGAGTGACTGGTACCCAACTTTCCAGACTCCTGAAAAGCGACCATGAGCCACAGCCACAACTCTACAGCAACCCACCTGGCCCTGCACTTATTAACAATTTGTCCCTCACTAGACAAGAGGAGAGAGGGGAAGGGACGATACCTATCGATCCCACCTCTGGTCCTCAAACACTCTGCAGTATTGCAAGCTGGCAGTCGTTAGAATACAGGCTGATTTGTATTTAGCTTCCCCACACTTCGGCACGCATGCGAAGCGGAAGCTCAAATCACCCACCTGATCCGTTCTAACGCACTCCAGAGCTCTACAATATGCATACAAAACGCTGCCACCACCAATTTGGTTACGGTAAATTGGAACCCGATTTCTGAATACAATCTTCGGAGAATATGGTTTTGTGTTAACACAGACGAGGCTCACTAATTAATTTAACGTTTAATTCTCAAAGAAAAGAGCAGTGCTTATTTACAGAAAAAATACGAAAATGATGTTACAAGATAAATGGCAAGAGACTTACATATGATATCACAAACAGTAAAATAACAGGGATTAAAAGAAGAGAGTTACCATTCTGTGGCGTGGAGTCGCGCCAGAACTGCGGACCAGACCTCACGTATAGTGACCTCCAAGGGGCTGACCCGGAGCACACATTGTGTGCGACTTTTAAACTCTCACGGTGGTAACTCCCCTTTAGTTCCTTCCAGCCCCCTTAGGGGCTGGCTTATCTTGGGACACATAATTCCCTGAAATACATATTTCCTTCATAACTCCATGTGGGTGTGCCCCACCATGAAAATATGACAACGATGTTTCCTGTTGTGATTTTACGTGTGTTTTGAGCCCATGCATGAGTAGTTTTGGACGCATCTGATCCGAGATACGCAATTCTCGGTTCCTGAGCGTCGTGCAAATGTAGGGGTCCCTGCATCTTATTTGTGGGGATGCGACGTTCCATAAAATATCCTCGTCCGCGGGCTGCGACGTACAGGTCTTTCATAATTCCTAAATTACATTTTTCGTTCTTATGTTAGCTTTGCCTCCAAAACTTATCAGGTCAGTTACGACCATTTGGACCCGTAACAAGGGAAAGAGCTGCTGAGGTGTGAAGCCTATTTCCTCTCCTTATTTCCTAACAAACATTTGCTGACTCTGGCTCCAGAGGGGCTGTAGGACATCAAAGACCCCCTGGGGGAGAAGTGTAACAGCCTTTCCTGAAGTCTACTTCAAAGGTAGCTCAGCACTCAGCTTTCCTATATGCGGAAAGACCATTAACTCTTCTCTCTACAAACTATACAAAATGACTGACAGACTACAATTTTCACATCACAATGCATATCTATCAATCTCTTATCTTTATCTGTCACTCTGGTATCTATCTACCCTTCTATTCTCTATCTAGTAAGGGTGAAGGATGTCAGCTCCGCTTTTCTAGTGTCCTGAACGTCAGCTGATTGATACTGGACAGCTGGGGGGGCACTTTATTCATCTCTTTTTACTACACCTCCCCTTTTTAGAGTGGGTGTAGTAGGTTGATCCCACAGATCACCTACGAAACCCACCTCTACTCCGCTCTGCTGGGACAGAGCAGCCTTTAGGGATGAAAAGGAACACTCCCAATTGGTGGTCCAGCTGACCAACTGTAGCTGATGCTCTTTTGTCTCAGGTATCTGCCAAAACCTTTGGCGCAGATCCATGATAGTTATGTATTGGGCCTTGGCCAGCCAGTCCAACAGCTCAGCGAGGCGGGGCATCGCATAAGCTTCAGACACAGTGATGACGTTCAACTTGTAGTCCAGACAGAACCGGGTTGTCCGGTCCTCCTTTGGCTCCCGGACTACAGAAGAGGCCCATGCACTCTGGGGCTTCTGGAAGATGTCCAGGTGCAACATCTCCTCATCGTCCCACTTCATATCTGCCTGCACCTCTGGGGAGACTTGGTAGGCAGACTGCCTACCCGGGGGATGGCTTCCAGTGTTCACCTGGTGAACTGTCAACTGGGCCTAGTGTCCTGAACGTCAGCTGATTGATACTGGACAGCTGGGGGGGCACTTTATTCATCTCTTTTTACTACATGGAGTATATAGAGCGCCTCCCTGTGCCGGGCAAGGACCTGCCAAACTGAGGGTGGGTCTCCTCTGCCGCCGGCCGTCACACAGTTAACACGCGGCCGGCGCTGTAATCGGCTTGGGACTACATGGATGAATCGAGCTCGTTGTGCGCAGCTCATAGAGGCGACCTGTTGACTTCTGTTCACAACGCTGGAGCCGCGGAGCGGCCTGCTGAGAAATAACCGCAGCGTGAACCCGCGGACAGATCTGCATGCGTCTCACAGCGAGCCGGGCTGCAGTCTCCAACCAACACGCACTTGTCCCCCGAACAGTCGCAGGTTCTAGTCCGCGCTAATCACTGCGCCGCGGCTGATGTTACAGGCAGAGCAGGGCTCCGGTTTCCGACCATTAATTATGAGGGTGATCTGAGGTCCCGTCGCACATCTGGCGGAGGCCGTCGGTAACCGGCGCACGTCTGGCCAGCTGATCTCCATCCTGGCAGGGAGCGCGAAGGATGACCTTAATCTGCGCAGCACATTCGCTTCTTTCCAATCACGTACAAACAGTTGTTTACACTAATCTGTCCAGCAGGCGCGGGGTTAATGCGCCGCCGTAAAGTTTATGGAGTGTGGATTGGCTTTTCATGTGGTAATAATATGACTTATGGAAATCTGATGGCCTCATCGCACCTTCCTTTCATCTCCGCAAGCCGAGTCAACAAACAGCCGCTGCGCCAAGTCTGCCTGCCAAGAAACATTGAGCTCAGAGCGACGGCCATGCGTGAGCAGCTCCATAACGTTACGGGGAGAAAGTAGTGTTCACACTGCGGCCGATGGAGACGTGGAACCTGACGCCACCGACCCCTCTCCTAGGGCCAATACACAGAGCGAGGCTAAAGTCTGGACACACCCATTTAAATGGTGTAATGGGGAGAAAATTGACTTCCAGTCTGTGAAAGTATAAATTGGGAGGGAGGCGGCATTCTTTGAGGAAGGAGATGTTTTCAGTGACCATTTGGAAATCCGACATATTGCATTCAGCTCAGGTTTATCAAACCCTAAGAGGGTCGTGTGATACATCAGTCTTGGTTAGAAATTACTCAGAAGCACCTCGGAAGTGTCGCTTTAATTGTTTGGAAGTTAAGAGATGGCAAAGTTGGGAAGTGGTATCTGACATACAGGGCCTTTGTTCATTGGTGGACTTGTGAGAAGTCTCTCCACATGTTACAGGATCCCATATTCCCATCTGGAAGGGAGGAGACACAGATTAGATATTAGACAGTGAGGGGATCAATGAGTGGAACAGGTTGCCACGGGAGGTGGGGAGTTCACCTTCAATGGAAGTGTTCAGAGGTGGACAAGCATCTGTCTGGGATGATTTAGTGATCCTGCACTGAGCAGGGGGTTGGACCCGATGACCATGGAGGTCCCGATGACGCCGGAGGACCTGATGACCCTGGAGGTCCCTCCCAACTCTACCATTCTATGATCTGTGCTCAGTGAGATGTGCGAGTTCCCACGTTTCCACAGGGTGGCGCCTCTACACGTTGCTGTAAGCAGATGGCTGGATTGCCAATTCCCAGGTCACTGGATTGGGTGTGATGTCCAGTGGAATGGCTACCACATTTGTTGAGTTTATCGCCTTTGTACTTTTATTTCTGCAGCCATTGTGAATGCAGAAAAAACACACAATATGGGTCACCTGAAACGGCGCCCCCTCCAGCGCTGCGCAGAAATCTCACCGGCACTTCTTCAGCGTATTCATGAAGACTGGATTATGCAGTTAACCCCTTGTATCCGGCTAAATAGTGGACACATCAGCCACGGTGTGCAAAGCGCTTTCTGAAACTTTGCCGTCCCTGAACTCCTAAACTAACACTTCCAGAGATTGATGTATCACATGACCTTCCCTTTCTTAAACTGAGCGGAATTCAATATAGCGGAGTTCAAAATGGCGGGTGGGATGGTCTCCTTCACTAAAGACCCAGTTAATACCACAACTTTCACACACGAGAAGTCAATGTTCTCCTAATCACAGCAGTTAACAGGTGTGTCCAGAGTTCTGCTTCAGTCTGTGTAGGTTTATATCCATTCCTTTTTGATTTTGCAGCCACGTCTGCTGGAGGTTTGTTCCAAGCATCTACTACTTCAGTAAGTATTTCCTTCTGATCTCCAACTCCTCTCCGCTTGCTCCCCATGTTCTCTCGCTTCTCTCTGTGATGTATAGCAGTCGTTACTGGACCATCAGGCCCAGAATAAAGGCATGGAAGGTCTAAAAGGGGAATGATGTCGGCTCCATATACTCTGATCGGTAAAAAAGCAAGCCGGGAATATTGGATGATTTCAGCTCTGAAGCCAGATCTGTTAATGCAGCCCTGTCCTATAACAACCTGTTATGCAGATTAATTCTTAAAGCCTCCCTCCAGCAAAATGTGTCCATGGACTGGGAGAGGGGGAGTGATATGAGCTGTTGTCCTCCTCTGACTGTTGTGGACCCCCCAGTTCCTGGGGCCCCTAGGTAGTGTTCCAAGATGGCCCCTGAAGAGATAGAACAGCATTCCAAGGTGAGAATCTGCTACAAAAGCAGGGATGGCCCCCGATGCTGGTTCGGATCACCCGGTGTCGGTGCGATGGGTGCACAACAATCGGTAGCGCCCTGTGACCGCCGCTGCAGCCGACTGCCTACAAGGTCCAACCAGGGGTCTCATGTGAATAAGATCCAGCAAGAAATGGAGGGCAGGAGGCGGGCCGGAGCTCACAGAGTGCCGGAGGTCAGGAGGAATCCTTTACTGGCAGCACGTTTCTGGGTCGCACCGTCTCCTTTGCCAGGCCATCATCGTGAACTCCAGCATTTTGTGGGTTCCTTCCTCTGCACCAGCAGTCAATCCTCCCTGCTGGAGCCAAAGATGGCCGCTGGGCTTCTGTCACTATGCTGACTCCATCACATGGCTGCCGGCGTATCAGCCGAGGTAACGGCTCTTGTAGTTATGGACCAGGTACTCACAGCAGGTACTCACACCGGTACTCACAGCAGGTACTCACAGCAGGTACTCACAGCGGGTACTCACAGCGGGTACTCACAGCGGGTACTCACAGCGGGTACTCACAGCGGGTACTCACAGCGGGTACTCCCAGCGGGTACTCACACTGGTACTCACAGCAGGTACTCACACCTGGTACTCACAGCAGGTACTCATACCGGTACATGTTGTCAGACAGCATCCAACTCAACGGTAGAGCCATGGGAGAAGATTCCAGATTCAGGTAGACGTCTTGTAGAATGCGCATTCAGGAGTAGGTATAAAGAATGATGATGAGCCGAGGCACAGAGTAGAGACCTAACAGGTGGCTATAGACAGGAGACCCCCCAGCAGGAGGAAGGGGAGGAGCTATACAACACAGGGGGTACAGAGAGCCAGGAGGGACAAACTAAAAAGGCAAACACTTGGAGATACAGTACAGCTTATACATGTCAATGAATAGAGTACGGTAGATGAGACATGACAGTCATCACCTGATGCAATCAGACGCTGCATACTGCTTCCTGATTGGCCAGAGCTGTTCATCTGTGTAGTGTCCACCAATGAGAGCAGCTTGTTGGGTTCTAGATTAGCGGCCCACCAGCAGACTACATCCAGCAGGCCAAGAAGTGGAATAGAGGAATAGACGGATCGGCAGCGGTCCGACCAAGTAATGTAACCCCCCCCCCCCCCCCCCGCCCTTCGCTCCAGGCTGGAGGGGTCAATATTTTTTTGATATCCACAGCCTCTGACTGACTCTAGGCGCTGCCCCTCAATCTTCCGGGCGGACCCTCTGAGCTCCATTAGCTGCCCGGCCGGTCCTATAGCAAATGTTGTGTCAGTTTATTTTTTCATATATTAGCGCAAGTTACAGAAAATGGCTGACAGCGGCGTCTATAGAGACGAGGGCCGCAGACGACGGCGTCTATAGAGACGAGGGCCGCGGACGACGGCGTCTACAGAGACGAGGGCCGCAGACGACGGCGTCTATAGAGACGAGGGCCGCGGACGACGGCGTCTACAGAGACGAGGGCCGCGGACGACGGCGTCTACAGAGACGAGGGCCGCGGACGACGGCGTCTACAGAGACGAGGGCCGCGGACGACGGCGTCTATAGAGACGAGGGCCGCGGACGACGGCGTCTACAGAGACGAGGGCCGCGGACGACGGCGTCTACAGAGACGAGGGCCGCGGACGACGGCGTCTACAGAGACGAGGGCCGCGGACGACGGCGTCTACAGAGACGAGGGCCGCGGACGACGGCGTCTACAGAGACGAGGGCCGCGGACGACGGCGTCTACAGAGACGAGGGCCGCGGACGACGGCGTCTACAGAGACGAGGGCCGCGGACGACGGCGTCTACAGAGACGAGGGCCGCGGACGACGGCGTCTACAGAGACGAGGGCCGCGGACGACGGCGTCTACAGAGACGAGGGCCGCGGACGACGGCGTCTACAGAGACGAGGGCCGCGGACGACGGCGTCTACAGAGACGAGGGCCGCGGACGACGGCGTCTACAGAGACGAGGGCCGCGGACGACGGCGTCTACAGAGACGAGGGCCGCAGCACATTAGGCACATGGCACACACTGTGAGTGATCGTGTCTAACGGGAGAACCGTGAGGGTTGGTGTCGCGTTCAGGCATTAGACTGGAGCCTCGGCTGGTAGCCAGCAAGGGTGGGCAACATGGTCGGGCGAGCCGGAGGCCGGTACACGGAGAGGGCGATGCAGTACAGAGGATTCAGACGTAGTCAGAACAACCCAACGGCCGGTACACGGAGAACGAGCCTGTCTCAGAGGAAGCAGCTATAGGAAGGAGCCGGCTTAAGGGCTGAGGGATCAATAAACATGTCATGAGGGACGGACAGGGGCAGGTTAAATGGGGTGCCTGATCCAGGTGGAGCCAGGGAAGCAGGAACTAGGCCAGAGAACAAGGTTGTAGGGGAACTATCCGGCAGGCTGGACATCTCAGTCAGGAGACACACCGCCTGCAGTTCGGGCGCTCCACGCTCGAGGCCTGATAGTTGGGGAATTTTTACAGCGCGAGGCGGACAGCAGCCGTGTGCTGACAGGACCTGTGATGTCACCATCATGTGATCAGTGCCTGCCTCTGAGCGCACTACCTCCTACCTAACTCCAATATAATCAGTACACCTCATCACTGGTGTACCACATGGAGCCCAGTCCGACAGGTTGACCATTTACAATATGTCAGACTGGGTTGGATGCGCTTTAAGCGGCTGTTACATAAAACTGCTAACAATTCTTGCGCTATTGCTGGGGAAGTGACATTTACCAGAAGAAGAATATCCCTTCTCAAGTGAAGACCCAATATCCTCTTTACTTCAGATGCGAGATTGGCGACCAAGACAAGCCTCGGGCCCGCCTATCTGAGGGGCTACATGTCCAACACAGCCTCCATGGCGGGTGAATGGCAAAAGACCATCAATGCCGTTTGCAGTCCCCAGGGTGTGGAGCGAGCCAATAACCACACAAATGACTCGGACGTCTGATTGGTTCCTCCTCCTTCGGGCGGGATAACAAAAAAGAAGTCAAGAATACTCGACTCGAACATTGCATCATCATTGAGACCAGATCCATCTGTGAGGGGCTTCATACTCCAGAGCCGGCAGCACAATATTCTCTTGCTTCCGCTGATGAGGGTGAGCCGACCTGTTCTCCTGGTCCGTCGACATGCAGTGATCCAGATTTTCACTGTGGTGCATCATCACACAGACAGGATTACACTGAGAGGAGACACCTATAAATAGATAGCAGGACCCACCATTCACAATAGTCACAGCTCACCTCCTCCCCTCCCTGTACACACAGGATTACAGTGAGAGGAGACACCTATATATAGATAACACAGGATCCACCATTCACAATAGTCACAGCTTACCTCCTCCCCTCCCTGTACAGACAGAATTACACTGAGAGGAGACCCCTATATATAGATAACACAGGAACCACCATTCACAATAGTCACAGCTTACCTCCTCCCCTCCCTGTACAGACAGAATTACACTGAGAGGAGACACCTATATATAGATAACACAGGATCCACCATTCACAATAGTCACAGCTTACCTCCTCCCCTCCCTGTACAGACAGAATTACACTGAGAGGAGACCCCTATATATAGATAACACAGGAACCACCATTCACAATAGTCACAGCTCACCTCCTCCCCTCCCTGTACAGACAGGATTACACTGAGAGGAGACCCCTATATATAGATAACAGGACCCACCATTCACAATAGTCACAGCTCACCTCCTCCCCTCCCTGTACAAGCAGGATTACACTGAGAGGAGACACCTATATATAGATAACACAGGACCAACCATTCACAATAGTCACAGCTCCCCTCCTCCCCTCCCTGTACAAGCAGGATTACACTGAGAGGAGACACCTATATATAGATAACACAGGACCCACCATTCACAATAGTCACAGCTCACCTTCTCCCCTCCCTGTACAGACAGGATTACACTGAGAGGAGACCCCTATATATATAGATAACAGGACCCACCATTCACAATAGTCACAGTTCACCTCCTCCCCTCCCTGTACACACAGGATTACACTGAGAGGTGACACCTATATATAAATAACAGAGGATCCACCAATCACAATAGTCACAGCTCACCTCCTCCTCTCCCTGTACAGACAGTATTACACTAAGACAAGACACCTATATATAGATAACACAGGACCCACCATTCACAATAGTCACAGCTCCCCTCCTCCCCTCCCTGTACAGACAGGATTACACTGAGAGGAGACACCTATATATAGATAACACAGGAGCCACCATTCACAATAGTCACAGCTCACCTCCTCCCCTCCCTGTACAGACAGGATTACACTGAGAGAAGACACCTATATATAGATAGCACAGGACCCACCATTCACAATAGTCACAGCTCCCCTCCTCCCCTCCCTGTACAGACAGGATTACACTGAGAGGAGACACCTATATATAGATAACACAGGACCCACCATTCACAATAGTCACAGCTCACCTCCTCCCCTCCCTGTACAGACAGGATTATACTGAGAGGAGACACCTATATATAGATAACACAGGAGCCACCATTCACATTATGTAATTCAGATATGCGGGTTCGGGGGAGATGATGGAGGGATCCTTTCTGCGGTCGGCGTGTCACTTCTTCTTATGCGGATGTTGCCCGTTGCAGGGGTGAATGTGGAGTTCTGCCGTAGTTTTGCAGGTGGATTCCCCGCCGGCGTCCGTCTGGTTTCTCAGCCCTTCATCATGGCGGCTGATGAAGTGATGGACGTTGCCGGGTTCCTCCTGCCGGTGACACAATCTGGAGCGTCTGCCGCGGTGTGGTGTCTGCTCCTTCCGCAGTGACCTTTGGCGCGGGGTAAGACGCTGGACACAAGCAGTGAGAACTTTAAGAATGTCTCGTTCATCCTAAAATATGTTGCTGTAGCTGTTGGCACGCGGCGGCGGGCAAACACAACGGCGCGTCTTCATAAACACTAATAAAAAACAGCCCAAAAGGCCAGCTGGCAGCGGCGGCGCCCGCGTCCACAATCTGCGCCCTGATGCCTCGTTTATCACCAGGAATTAATAAAATCTGCTGCAGGAGAGAGAGACTCATTTAGAAGGAAAGCGGCGGCGTCCAAGATAAATCCGAGGTGACAAGCGCAGCTCTGAGCTACTGGAGGGGTCGCTGCGCATACAGCCGCCATAGACATGTGCTGCTATGTAAACACGCCGTGCGCCAAACCTGGATCCGCTTACATACTTTGCATGGGCGGTGTGTATTGAGGGCTGTCACAACCGCCAGCGTGCAGATGAGGCGCTCACACATTTAACACTTCGCTGCTGCGCCCATCCGCGCCATTGTTAGACTCGTTTATATAACCTTCAGCAGGAGACAGGCAGAGCTCTATGTACCGAGAGCAGCGCTAGGCGAAGCTGATGATGACGATGACAGCAGTGACTGCATGCAGACAGATGACAGCGGGAACACGGGGAATCCAAGCGTGAAAATGTACTCATCCGTGTACACGCCACCCGCGCGGCCCCCTCATCTGCCCCCGTCTACCAGAGTTGGGCTCCTTCGCCCTTCAGAACCGCAGTGATTCGTCGTGTTGTAGATTCCACAAGATGATGACATTGTTCTGCAGGAATACCGGCCCCTGCGGACAGGAAGCTTCTTGTAGTCCCTGCAGATTAGATGGCGGTGCCGACATGTTCTGACAGGAAGGGGTCAGCGATTCATGCTGCTTGCACCAAATTCTGCCCTCCCATCAGCACATAAATCTGTCTCCATCTGACCAGGAGATGTTTTCCCGCTGCTCAGTGATACAAGTTTTGCGCTCTTTTGCCCGCTGGAGTCTTTCTGTTCCTCTTAGACACAATGGTGCTGGAACTGGTCGCCCGCTGTTATACCATCCGTGCGGAGGAACGGCGAGTTGTGCGTTCGGACACGTTAGTTGGAGCTCCAGCGTTGTATTCAGCTGACTGTGCAGCCTGTTGGTCAGAACGATTCCTGACATCCTCCTCCGACCCCTTTCAGTGATGAGTTGTTTCCGTCCGCAGGATCCCCTTTCGCTGGATGTTTTCCCTCCATCGCGCCATTCTCTGTATACTCTCCACACCATTACATGAGGGGGAAAAAACGCGGTTGGCAGTGAGACCCCGGCTAGTCTAGCCCCGATGACCGGCCTCGTTGGAAGTCGCTCCGATCGCTGGATCTTCCATCTAATGTGGATTCACACTGAAACTGATCCGTGGAAAACTTGTCACGTGACTTTATGCCGCACTCCGGGGTCACGGGGGGAATTACCGTACAGGGCAGCGTGCATCAGGAGAGGCCGGGGCTCCAACAAAGGGTCGGGGGCTCTAATAAAGGGTCCGTGGAGTGTGTATGCTCTTCCACTGATTGACAGAATGTGGCAATATTCCTTTGTGTATGCCCCTTGGTCCAGGTAGTGGCTGTGAGGTCTCTGGGGGTCCGCACCGCTGCTCTCTGTGGGGTCTCACAATGACATCACATTCTGCGCCTTGGGGTTGACATGTAGAAGCGGTGAGCACACAGGGAGGTAATCTGGAGGGCGCAGCACATATGGGACGCCGGTCTCTGGACCCTCACTTCCCCTAATCTGCTGACCAGCAGAGATGGCCGCCGCTCACCAGGGATGGACCTTGGCTGATCTCTTCCTGCGCTCTTCTGACCTCCTGGCGCTTCGGCTTTCGGCCTTTATTAGAAAACGTAAAGCGTTACTTATTTAGGAATTCAGCGTGGGCGCAGAAGTGCAGCGTGATGGCGCTTCCCAGAAACAGCTGGCACGCAGCCGGGCGTGCCAGTGTCCGTAGACAAGTGACTGTGTATGTGGAGGCTCGGCGCGCTGCTGCACGGCCGCCGCCGCCGCCGGAGATTTGTTGCCTCCTAAATCCCAGTTTTATTCCAGAGTGTCACCGGCAAAAAGTATTAACATAGAAAAAATATTCTCAGTGCCAACGAAAGCTGTAACCCGTGCCGCCGGGCGCTGGACCTCCGCACGCAGACACGCAGGGCCGCCGCCACTCACGGCCTGCATCTATCCACAGGGAAACACATGCGGGTTACAGATCTGCACCTTGAAGACCGGCGCTGGTCCCACGGCGAGCGCAGATGTTAACAATGCCGCGGAGCCGTTCAGGGGGCATCTGTTGTAAAGCTCCCCTGCTGCAGACGGTCTACAGAAGTGGGGAAGTCGCCTCGCAGCGCGGATCGTCACTTGGGACAACTACAGACTACTGCGATATTTAAGATCACTATTTAAAAATAAACTAGAGAACCAATAGGAAGCGATGAGGAGGCGGGGAGCAGGCGGCGAGGAGGCAGAGAGGAGGTGGGGAGCAGGCGGCGAGGAGGCAGACAGGAGGTGGGGAGCAGGTGGCGAGGAGGCAGAGAGGAGGCGGGGAGCAGGCGGCAAGGAGGCAGAGAGGAGGCGGGGAGGAGGCAGAGAGGAGGCGGGGAGCAGGCGGCGAAGAGGCAAAGAGGAGGTGGGGAGCAGGCAGCAGAGAGGAGGCAGGGAGCAGGCGGCAAGGAGGCAGCGTGGAGGCGGCGAGGAAGCAGAGAGGAGGTGGGGAGCAGGCGGCGAGGAGGCAGACAGGAGGTGGGGAGCAGGTGGCGAGGAGGCAGAGAGGAGGCGGGGAGCAGGCGGCAAGGAGGCAGAGAGGAGGCGGGGAGGAGGCAGAGAGGAGGCGGGGAGCAGGCGGCGAAGAGGCAAAGAGGAGGTGGGGAGCAGGCAGCAGAGAGGAGGCAGGGAGCAGGCGGCAAGGAGGCAGAGTGGAGGCGGCGAGGAAGCAGAGAGGAGGCGGGGAGCAGGCAGCAGAGAGGAGGCGGCGAGGAGGCAGAGAGGAGGCGGGGAGGAGGCAGAGAGGAGGCGGGGAGCAGGCGGCGAAGAGGCAAAGAGGAGGTGGGGAGCAGGCAGCAGAGAGGAGGCAGGGAGCAGGCGGCAAGGAGGCAGAGAGGAGGTGGGGAGCAGGCGGCAAGGAGGCAGAGAGGAGGTGGGGAGCAGGCGGCAAGGAGGCAGAGAGGAGGCGGGGAGCAGGCGTCAAGGAGGCAGAGTGGAGGCGGCGAGGAAGCAGAGAGGAGGCGGGGAGCAGGCAGCAGAGAGGAGGCGGCGAGGAGGCAGAGAGGAGGCGGGGAGGAGGCAGAGAGGAGGCGGGGAGCAGGCGGCGAAGAGGCAAAGAGGAGGTGGGGAGCAGGCAGCAGAGAGGAGGCAGGGAGCAGGCGGCAAGGAGGCAGAGAGGAGGCGGGGAGCAGGCAGCAGAGAGGAGGAGGCAGAGAGGAGACGGGGAGCAGGCGGCAGAGAGGAGGCGGGGAGCAGGCAGCGAGGAGGCAAAGAGGAGGTGGGGAGCAGGCGGCAGAGAGGAGGCGGGCAGCAGGCGGAGAGGAGGCGGGGAGCAGGGGGCGAGGAGGCTGGGAGGAGGCGGAGAGGAGGCGGGGAGCAGGGGGCGAGGAGGCAGAGAGGAGGCGGGGAGCAGGCGGCGAGGAGGCAGGGAGGAGGCAGAGAGGAGGCGGCGAGCAGGTGGCAAAGAGGCAAAGAGGAGGCGGGGAGCAGGTGGCGAGGAGGCAGAGAGGAGGTGGGGAGCAGGCGGCGAGGAGGCGGGGAGCAGGCAGAGAGGAGGCAAAGAGGAGGTGGGGAGTAGGCGGCGAGGAGGCAAAGAGGAGGTGGAGAGCAGGCGGCGAGGAGGCAAAGAGGAGGTGGGAAGCAGGCGGCGAGGAGGCAAAGAGGAGATGGGGAGCAGGCGATGAGGAGGCAAAGAGGAGGCGGGGAGCAGGCGGCGAGGAGGCGGGGAGCAGGCGGCGAAGAGGCAAAGAGGTGGCGGCGAGGAGGCAGAAAGGAGGCGGGGAGGATGTGGCGATGAGGCGGTTGCCTTTTTTGGGCCTTGGTGGCAGATATTCTAGGCGTCCCAAAAGTGGAATAAGTGTCTGCCCCGCCTGGACCCTGGAGAAAGCTGGACACGGGGT
Source organism: Eleutherodactylus coqui (assembly GCF_035609145.1). Classification (NCBI taxonomy): domain Eukaryota; kingdom Metazoa; phylum Chordata; class Amphibia; order Anura; family Eleutherodactylidae; genus Eleutherodactylus; species Eleutherodactylus coqui. The sequence continues at coordinate 1,429,943 of NC_089847.1, read as the reverse complement.
CCTAAAGCAGGACTGTCCTGCCTAAATCAGTCTGGTCCCCTTATGTAAACCGTTGTGGCGTTCCTAATGCCTTATGGGATCAGAGGAAGAGTCCAGGAACTAAAGAGCCACAAAACCGCCCTATAAATGCAGCAGGAACCTAGAGTCAGGGGCTCTGTGGGTGAAGCCATGGCATGTGCCAGTGGGGAGAGGTAACCCGCCGCGGCACAGTGTCTGTTGCTCTAATGGTAAACTGTACAGATGCTAAGTGAGGAGCCCCTGGACATTGGCGCGCTTGGCTCAGGTCAGGTGATCAGGGTAGACCTAGCGGATAGAGTGGAGCCGAGCCGCGTGGCGCCCACCGGTTAGACTAAAGCCGGATCGTTGCGCTGTTTCCTGCGGCTCAGTAACGTTCCCCAGTGTTGGAGTGTGTGGCGGTCTGAGGAACGTAGGAGGTGAAGCTGCGCTCCGGGCCCACCACAATGTCACCCAATAAGGTCCCCCCCCATGGACTCGGGACGCTTCCTCCTGGTGGATCCGGTGAGCCTGTCGATGCCCAGCTTGGCAGAGGAGGTTATGAGTTAGGGGACTGACCCGCGGGACCTGCTTACAGTATTACACATGCCAAATGGTGCCCGCCTGTGATGGCCAATGGCAGAACTACTTTGTGGTACACTCATGCGGTCGTTTACCATTGGTAGGTAGGTGGACCCTAGAGGTGTGCCCTCATGTGGGAAGAAAGGTGCAGCAAACCTGTTAAAACGCTGCGGCTTCTGATTCAGATTTTATTGCACAGCAAAGGGGGAGATCCGCGCCGAAAATCCACAGCAAAAGCTGACATGCGGCGGATTTACAGTCTGCGCCCCGGGGGAATCCCGCTGTGGGTTTAGTTCGCACCTCGTGCGGCCGCAGCCGAGGACTCGGTTCACATCTGTACGTCTGTCGCAGAAGTCAAACAATGACCCTGCCGGAAGTGCTGGAAGCGGCACACGATGGAGAAGACGCCCAATGGACCCCGCTGACTGTAACGGGCTCGGCCGGGGCCCACCAGGGTGTTGATGCCGGGAGGTTGTGGGGTCTACGAGGCGGGCGGAAGGGGAGAGTAGATGGGGCTCCAGCAGGTCAATCACTGGTCCTATTGTGCTTTTCTTCTACTGCTATCACTTGATCGCTTCCATCTGTGGAGTTACGACACCTTTTCAGAGCTGCGGCTCTCGGCACACGGCTGCCCCGAGGAAGCAGATATATTGGAGGTCGCAGCCAAGAATAATGTGTGACTAAACACATCTATACATGTGATCCAACCGCCCCGGAGGAGCAGACAGAGGCCAGAATAATGAGGCCAGAGGTGTTTATAGACCCTGTTATGGAGGGGAGCGCCATGCGGCCGCGGCTGACAGGCAGATGGCGGCTCGGGGTATGACCCGCAGTAAAGGCAGAAGAGGATATTGCAGCTTGGAGATTTCCTCTTCCCGTGGAATGACAGGACTTACAACCAGAGGATCGTAAACCACATTCAGATGTCCAACAGCGGGACGAAGAGGGCCGATTGCTTTCCCTGCCTGGACAGATAGGGGGCAGACCACCGCCGGCCAGTACACAACCGCTGCCAGTGTATAATATGTCCTGCCGCTGTCATGGCAAAGTCCATGGCGGATGCGAATTATTGGAGAGGACCCCCATACAGGGCCAGATATCTGAGGGCCCGCTGGTATTTGGGGGGCTCACGGCCCACTACACAATACATATTGGAACCCATATAAAGTCAATAATCTCGCTCTTCACATAAACTTATTTCGGGGCGTCTTCTTTTTTATTGGGGAGTCTTTTAAAGAAAAGTTCTGCAACTTGTTGTTCCACTTGGTGTTTCCTCCTAATTTCCGTCTTCTCTGCGTTCTGTTTGTATCTCGCTCCTTTAACGGAAGTAATAAATCCTCGTCGTGGTAATGAGGTCCCTATGACAAACCCCGGAGGCCGAAGCAAGGCTGCACAGGGGAGAGAGGACCCTGCCCTTCCTTGTACCACACGTTCCCCCCGGCATGGGATATCCGCAGTATAGGGGATAGCTTGCTGATTGTTGGGGGGTCTCGCTGCTGATCCGGAGAACGGGGGTCCTGTGTTCACCCCCCTCTCTGCAAGATTACTGCACACCCCATAGTGAGGAGGAGAATGAATGGGGCGCTAGTGCCGCTCCATTCACCTTCACTGGAGCTGCGGAGATGGCGGCACGCACTATTTCCGTAAGCCACACTAAAGTGAATGGAGTGCTGACCACACATTTGTCTCGCCCTCCATTCATTCTCACGTCACCCCGGGGGGAGAAGCGTGCAGGACCCGGGGCGAACACCTGATCACTCAGTTTTGCTGCGGCACCCCAGCAATCAGCTGATTGTGTCAGGAAGCCGAAGCCAACTAGACATTTATCCTGCAGTGGCTGCCATGTCATACCTGGAGGTCTGCCAGGATGGGTGACAGAGGAGCAGGGCACAAAGAGGGTGTTGGCCGCACTCAAATGGAAGCGAAATTCATATGGCTGAAGCTGGTAAAGCTGCAGGCCGGGCTGGCAGATGGATGCAAAATCTGCACTGCAATAAGAAGCAGCAAGTCAAGGATAAAAAAAACCTTTTATTCCTCCATATACAGGTCACAGAAAATGGCGCGACAGACCACTGTATGATGGCATATGCATTGTTGGCACTACCCCTTTAATGCTGTCACTGGCATCTCAGACTTCCCACTCCCTGCCATGCACGGACACGGAGCTGGGATATATAGCGCTCTGAGGTCGGCCTCCCATACCAGCTGTTTGGAAAAGAGACACAGTTTTTCATGTAGTTTTTTTTTTTTTTTTTAGCCAAAGCCAGAAGTGGTTTCAAGAGAAACGGGATATATAAGGATGGGCGTCCACCTCTCCTCCCTGCATCCGCCTACCCTCCCTGCGTCCGCCTACCCTCCCTGCGTCCCCCTCCCCTCTCTGCATCCGCCTCCTTTCCTTGCGTCCACCTCGTCTCCCTACGTATGCTTCCCTTCCCTGCGTCCGCCTCCATTCCTTGCGTCAACCCCTCCTTCCTGCGTCCACCTCTCCCCCCCTGCGTCCGCCTACCCTCCCTGCGTCCGCCTCTCCCTCCCTGCGTCCGCCTCTCCCTCCCTGCGTCCGCCTCTCCCTCCCTGCGTCCGCCTCTCCCCCCTGCGTCCGCCTCTCCTCCCTGCGTCTGCCTCTCCTCCCTGCGTCTGCCTATCTCCCCTGCGTCCGCCTATCTCCCCTGCGTCCGCCTATCTCCCCTGCGTCCGCCTCTTCTCCCCGCGTCCGCCTATCTCCCCCCTGCGTCCGCCTATCTCCCCCCTGCGTCCGCCTATCTCCCCCCCTGCGTCGGCCTGTCTCCCCCCCTGCGTCGGCCTGTCTCCCCCCCTGCGTCGGCCTGTCTCCCCCCCTGCGTCGGCCTCTCTCCCCCCCTGCGTCGGCCTCCTCTCCCCCCCTGCGTCGGCCTCCTCTCCCCCCCTGCGTCGGCCTCCTCTCCCCCCCTGCGCCCGCCTCCTCTCCCCCCCTGCGCCCGCCTCCTCTCCCCCCCTGCACCCGCCTCCTCTCCCTCCCTGCGCCCGCCTCCTCTCCCTCCCTGCGCCCGCCTCCTCTCCCTCCCTGCGCCCGCCTCCTCTCCCTCCCTGCGCCCGCCTCCGCTCCCTGCTTTCACTTCTCACTTTGGCTCAAAAAACTGCACAAAGAACTGTGGCTGTAAAAAGAATGATGAAATACAATGATGTCGTTGCAGAACGGCCCTCATGCAGCGGCAATCCTGACACGTTGCGTCCGCCCTTGGCCGTGAAAGGGTTAATGCGTATGGCCAGAAACCTCTTTACTTCTATTATTCTGCAGAGGGAATGCGTCGCACGTTCCACCATGCAGGAAGAAAAGCTGCCACTGTAAAATCCCCTAATCTAGTGGCGGAGGCCGATACCGGAGCCATTCCCAGTGGCGGATGTGAACGCGCAGCGCTCCCCGCAGTCAGTAGCGGGTGAGACGGGCACCATATGTGCTTCTCATTTACAGATATGAATCTGGAATGTAAGAGACTGTTTACAGAAAATATCACTATTGATTAGGCTTTCCTGAAGAATCCCCCCAGCGCCGTCGGCGACTCGTCCTGTTAATCTGGTATCAGTCCTGCTAAGACGTACGATGGAGCCGCGGCCCAAGGTGGCGCTCACATCCGTCTATCCAAGGCTTACGTATGTCCAAAGTCCCTGTTATTAGCATCGTCTCCTGGGAATGTAGGCGGGTGAGACGTGGCTCCTTACACGTAACCGGCGGTCCCTGAAGACACGGAAGACTGCGGGTCAGACGAAAGAAAACATGCTACAAATCTGATAACATCGTTCACACTTGTAGTCTTTATATACATGGAGACGGATCAGCCAAGCCTGCTAGTTGTTTGAGTAGGAGGAGTTAGTGAGAGAATGGAGTAGTGTGGTGAGAGCCGCCCGCGCCCCGCTGATCTGCACATGAGAGCCGCCCGCGCCCCGCTGAGCTGCATATGAGAGCCGCATGTACCCCGCTGAGCTGCATATGAGAGCCGCCCGCGCCCCGCTGAGCTGCATATGAGAGCCGCCCGCGCCCCGCTGAGCTGCATATGAGAGCCACCCGCGCCCCGCTGAGCTGCATATGAGAGCCGCCCGCGCCCCGCTGAGCTGCATATGAGAGCCGCCCGCGCCCCGCTGAGCTGCATATGAGAGCCACCCGCGCCCCGCTGAGCTGCCTCCTGTCCTTGGTTTTGAAAAGTATTCTGTTTGTTTGTGGACTTATTTATTCATCATGAGTAGCTTATGACTCGTCTAGGGACACTGGCGTCACGATTATAAGGGGCACTGGCATCATGATTATAAGGGACACTGGCGTCACGATTATAAGGGGCACTGGCGTCACGATTATAAGGGGCACTGGCGTCACGATTATAAGGGGCACTGGCGTCACGATTATAAGGGGCACTGGCATCACAATGATAACCCAGGACTGAATTGCGGTTATCAAGTCTCATTAAATCTTATCTCCCTTGCTAGTGGCTGAGCTGGGTTACGCTCCAGCCTTTGAGGAAAAGAGATGGTAGAGCCACTGTGGACCCCTGCCATCTTACACCCCGCTGCCATCTTCTACCTTGCTGCCATCTTCTACCCCGCTGCCATCTTCTACCCCGCTGCCATCTTCTACCACGCTGCCATCTTCTACCCCGCTGCCATCTTAAACCCCGCTGCCCTCTTACACCCCGCTGTCTCCTCGGCTGAAGGCCTGGTTCTCGGTTGCTGCAGTGATTCTGTTCATGCTTTCTGATGCAGGTTTAGAAGCTAAAGCCAGGTGAGGATCATAAAAGGAAAGGGAAAAAAAGGTTTGGGGCTTATTCACTGCCAACGTTCCATATTCAGGAGCAGATCTGCAGGGGTCAAATCCGCACCTCAATCTGTAGCACAAATTAAGATGCCGCAGCCTTGCTATCGTAGATGGGGGGGGGGGGGGGGGGGGTCTGACGTGGGTTACAGGATACAACAGCGGGAACTTTTTTATTTTAAACCAATAATTATAATTGAAAGGTTAGGGGGCTGATAATCCTGGCGGAAGATAGTGTGACGGACGGCTTCCATTGACTGCTTTGAAAGCCGTCCGCGCGTACACCCGCAGCAAATAGAGCATGCCGCGGGTGAGGACGGGTGGTTTCACGGTGCGGAATTCCGCGGTGGAGCATTGAGCTATTAGGTTTAATAGATCCTAATAACTGTGGGCAACGCGGCGGAAATCCGTCCGTGGGAAGGAGGCCTTAATGTGATGGTTCTCAGTAAGAGAAACTGAGGAATCTTGTAGATATGATACCCTTTAATGGCTAACAAAAATACATGATGTTACAGCGAGCTTTCAGACCTCTCAGGCTTAATGGTGTGTATATATATATTAATGTGCATATAATACCAGCGCAGGATAAGCGGAGGAGTAAATACTGAATCAGTCCACTGATGAGTAATGTAAAACCGCTGCTTGTCTGTGAAAAATCCTTAGCCTTTATTCATCAGTGTCACACATAAATGTCAGTTCATAACCTTGGTCACCCATGTTTGTTATGAACTGACCCTCCTCTTGTTCTGACATTTATGTGTGACACTGATGAATAAAGGCTTAGGAAGGATTTTTCACAGACAAGCAGCGGTTTTACATTTTCTGAAGTACCTGTCATAATTTTTAGAGTGCACATAAACCGCAAGCTGATCTGATCGCTCTCCAAACCCCACCTGCTGAGACTGCAGCGTCCTGTAGGCTGACTGGACACACGGCATACGTTGAGGAGCTGGGAGGGTATGGTGGATGCTTGTCACGGAGGCACCTACCAGGCTCCCTCCCGGAGGGTCACATGTAGCCTCGGCCAGGGCAGCGCTTAGCCTCTTCCGGGCACCCCTAGGAGAGGGATGGCCAATAAATATGCGAACAGGTGTTGAAGTTGTCACGGTTGACGCCATCGTTCTGTTACCCACCGGAATGACCCTCAGCGGTAAATAAATGAGCCACAAACTGTGTAACACACCTCAGGTCCCTGGGAATGGTCAGGGCTTGGCAAAACTTTACTTGACATGAACTTAGTACAAGGCACAAGGATACAAGATGACCGTGTAGTCAAGACAGTAGATTTCAGATCCAGAAGGGAAACACAGGAAGACACCGGTCCTGCAAGCCAAGTTATCTGACAGGCACCACTTGTGGACAAGGGAAATCTACAGAGGAGGATAAGGGTAGGACCACTCCACAGACACTCTTGGTTCTAGTACCCCTGCACAGGGATCTCGACCTCTGGCTCTCACTCCTCTGCAGTTACTGGCATATGAATCTTTAGAAACTGCTCCTCCTCCAATCTTCACCACTTGAGGGTTGAAGGTACCCCCATATGGCTAACACTCTTACTCAGGAACCCAGAAGAAATGGAACTCTTTTTCTAACTCCAAACACTCATATTTATCATCTCATCATGTTGCCGTTACCAACAGTTGTGTTTTGCTGCTACCCGTCAGGGCATGGGGGTATAAATGGCGTCAAGGCCATGACGCCAGCCTGTTCTGAGCAAAATAATCAGCAAAAAGGACTAGATTCCCCTTTTTTATGTTTCCCCTACTCCTGGCAGGCGGCGTGGGACCTCAGTGCTGATGTTGAAGTGGTGACAAGTAACTCCAGGAGGCAGAAGGAACAGTAAAATATACGAACAGTTTATTTGGTAGACATCTTCAGTAAATGATTTCCAGTATCGGACATCGCATTATGCAGACAGGCAAATTATCTGTAACGATTCTTTTTCTGGGGCAGATTTATTACAGGAAGTATTTTGTGTCACCTGAAACTGCTCAGAATAAAAAATAAATAAAGTGGCCTCATAAATCATGTTCTATCATCAGGGGGCTTAAATACGTAGCGGAAAATTCACCCCTGCCTGATCCGCACCAAAATCCACTGAATTGATGTAAATTATGACACGCTGACACTTGGGGGGGACGGGATAACGACACACTGATACTTGGGGGACGGGATAACGACACACTGATACTTGGGGGACGGGATAATGACACGCTGACACTTGGGGGGACGGGATAATGACACGCTGACACTTGGGGGGGACAGGATAATGACACGCTGATACTTGGGGGGACGGGATAATGACACGCTGATACTTGGGGGACGGGATAATGACACGCTGACACTTGGGGGACGGGATAATGACACGCTGATACTTGGGGGCGGGATAATGACACGCTGACACTTGGGGGGACGGGATAATGACACGCTGACACTTGGGGGACGGGATAATGACAGGCTGATACTTGGGGGACGGGATAATGACACACTGATATATGGGGGGACGGGATAATGACAGGCTGACACTTGGGGGACGGGATAATGACACGCTGATACTTGGGGGACAGGATAATGACACACTGATATATGGGGGGACGGGATAATGACACGCTGACACTTGGGGGACGGGATAATGACAGGCTGATACTTGGGGGACGGGATAATGACACACTGATATATGGGGGGACGGGATAATGACAGGCTGACACTTGGGGGACGGGATAATGACACGCTGATACTTGGGGGACAGGATAATGACACGATGACACTCGGGGGATGGGATAATGACACGCTGATACTTGGGGGACGGGATAATGACACGCTGATACTTGGGGGACAGGATAATGACACGCTGACACTTGGGGGACGGGATAATGACACGCTGACACTTGGGGGATGGGATAATGACACGCTGACACTTGGGGGACGGGATAATGACACGCTGACACTTGGGGACGGGATAATGACACGCTGACACTTGGGGGACGGGATAATGACACGCTGATACTTGGGGGATGGGATAATGACACGCTGACACTTGGGGGAGGGGATAATGACAAGCTGACACTTGGGGGATGGGATAATGACACGCTGACACTTGGGGGGCGGGATAATGACACGCTGACACTTGGGGGACGGGATAATGACACGCTGATACTTGGGGGACGGGATAATGACACGCTGACACTTGGGGGACGGGATAATGACACGCTGACACTTGGGGGACGGGATAATGACACGCTGACACTTAGGGGACGGGATAATGACCCGCTGACACTTGGGGGACGGGATAATGACCCGCTGACACTTGGGGGACGGGATAATGACCCGCTGACACTTGGGGGACTGGATAATGACCCGCTGACACTTGGGGGACGGGATAATGACACGCTGACACTTGGGGGATGGGATAATGACACGCTGACACTTGGGGGACGGGATAATGACACGCTGACACTTGGGGATGGGATAATGACACGCTGACACTTGGGGGGGACGGGATAATGACACGCTGACACTTGGGGGACGGGATAATGACACGCTGACACTTGGGGGGATGGGATAATGACACGCTGACACTTGGGGGACGGGATAATGACACGCTGACACTTGGGGTACAGGATAATGACACGCTGACACTTGGGGGACGGGATGATGACACGCTGACACTTGGGGGACAGGATAGTGACACGCTGACACTTGGGGGACGGGATAATGACACGCTGACACTTGGGGGACGGGATAATGACACGCTGACACTTGGGGGGACGGGATAATGACACGCTGATACTTGGGGGGACGGGATAATGACACGCTGATACTTGGGGGACAGGATAATGACACGCTGACAGTTGGGGGACGGGATAATGACACGCTGACACTTGGGGGGACGGGATAATGACACGCTGATACTTGGGGGGACGGGATAATGACACGCTGATACTTGGGGGAACGGGATAATGACACGCTGATACTTGGGGGACAGGATAATGACACGCTGACAGTTGGGGGCCGGGATAATGACACGCTGACACTTGGGGGACAGGATAATGACACGATGACACTTGGGGGACGGGATAATGACACGCTGACACTTGGGGGACGGGATAATGACACGCTAATACTTGGGGGACGGGATAATGACACGCTGACACTTAGGGGATGGGATAATGACACGCTGATACTTGGGGGACGGGATAATGACACGCTGACACTTGGGGGACGGGATAATGACACGCCGACACTTGGGGACGGGATAATGACACGCTGATACTTGGGGGACGGGATAACGACACGCCGATACTTGAGGGATGGGATAATGACACGCTGACACTTGGGGACGGGATAATGACACGCTGATACTTGGGGGACGGGATAATGACACGCTGACACTTGGGGGACGGGATAATGACACGCCGATACTTGGGGGACGGGATAATGACACGCTGACACTTGGGGGACGGGATAATGACACGCTGATACTTGGGGGACGGGATAATGACACGCCGATACTTGGGGGACGGGATAATGACACGCTGACACTTGGGGGACGGGATAATGACACGCTGACACTTGGGGGGATGGGATAATGACACGCTGACACTTGGGGGACGGGATAATGACACGCTGACACTTGGGGTACAGGATAATGACACGCTGACACTTGGGGGACGGGATGATGACACGCTGACACTTGGGGGACGGGATAGTGACACGCTGACACTTGGGGGACGGGATAATGACACGCTGACACTTGGGGGACGGGATAATGACACGCTGACACTTGGGGGGACGGGATAATGACACGCTGATACTTGGGGGGACGGGATAATGACACGCTGATACTTGGGGGACAGGATAATGACACGCTGACAGTTGGGGGACGGGATAATGACACGCTGACACTTGGGGGGACGGGATAATGACACGCTGATACTTGGGGGGACGGGATAATGACACGCTGATACTTGGGGGAACGGGATAATGACACGCTGATACTTGGGGGACAGGATAATGACACGCTGACAGTTGGGGGCCGGGATAATGACACGCTGACACTTGGGGGACAGGATAATGACACGATGACACTTGGGGGACGGGATAATGACACGCTGACACTTAGGGGATGGGATAATGACACGCTGACACTTGGGGGACGGGATAATGACACGCTAATACTTGGGGGACGGGATAATGACACGCTGACACTTAGGGGATGGGATAATGACACGCTGATACTTGGGGGACGGGATAATGACACGCTGACACTTGGGGGACGGGATAATGACACGCCGACACTTGGGGACGGGATAATGACACGCTGATACTTGGGGGACGGGATAACGACACGCCGATACTTGAGGGATGGGATAATGACACGCTGACACTTGGGGACGGGATAATGACACGCTGATACTTGGGGGACGGGATAATGACACGCTGACACTTGGGGGACGGGATAATGACACGCCGATACTTGGGGGACGGGATAATGACACGCTGACACTTGGGGGACGGGATAATGACACGCTGATACTTGGGGGACGGGATAATGACACGCCGATACTTGGGGGACGGGATAATGACACGCTGACACTTGGGGGGGACGGGATAATGACACGCTGACACTTGGGGGATGGGATAATGACACGCTGACACTTGGGGGATGGGATAATGACACGCTGACACTTGGGGGATGGGATAATGACACGCTGAAACTTGGGGGATGGGATAATGACACAATGACACTTGGGGGCCGGGATAATGACACGCTGACACTTGGGGGACAGGATAATGACACGCTGACACTTGGGGGATGGGATAATGACACGCTGATACTTGGGGGATGGGATAATGACACGCTGACACTTGGGGGGGACGGGATAATGACACGCTGACACTTGGGGGGGACGGGATAATGACACGCTGACACTTGGGGGACGGGATAATGACACGCTGACACTTGGGGGGGACGGGATAATGACACGCTGACACTTGGGGGATGGGATAATGACACGCTGACACTTGGGGGACGGGATAATGACACGCTGATACTTGGGGGACGGGATAATGACACGCTGACACTTGGGGGACGGGATAATGACAGGCTGATACTTGGGGGATGGGATAATGACACGCTGACACTTGGGGGACGGGATAATGACACGCTGACACTTGGGGGACGGGATAATGACACGCTAATACTTGGGGGACGGGATAATGACACGCTGACACTTGGGGGACGGGATAATGACAGGCTGACACTTGGGGGACGGGATAATGAAACTCTGACACTTGGGGGACGGGATAATGACACGATGACACTTGGGGGACGGGATAATGACACGCTGACACTTGGGGGATGGGATAATGACACGCTGACACTTGGGGGACGGGATAATGACACGCTGATACTTGGGGGGGACGGGATAATGACACACTGATACTTGGGGGACGGGATAATGACAGGCTGACACTCGGGGGACGGGATAGTGACACGCTGATATATGGGGGGACGGGATAATGACAGGCTGACACTTGGGGGACGGGATAATGACCCGCTGACACTTGGGGGACGGGATAATGACACGCTTATACTTGGGGGATGGGATAATGACACGCTGATACTTGGGGGACGGGATAATGACACGCTGATACTTGGGGGACGGGATAATGACAGGCTGACACTTGGGGGACGGGATAATGACACGCTGACACTTGGGGGACAGGATAATGACACGCTGACACTTGGGGGACGGGATAATGACACGCTGACACTTGGGGGACAGGATAATGACACGCTGACACTTGGGGGACGGGATAATGACACGCTGACACTTGGGGGATGGGATAATGACACGCTGATACTTGGGGGATGGGATAATGACACGCTGACACTTGGGGGACAGGATAATGACACGCTGACACTTGGGGGAAGGGATAATGACACGCTGATACTTGGGGGACGGGATAATGACACGCTGACACTTGGGGGACGGGATAATGACACGCTGACACTTGGGGGACGGGATAATGACACGCTGACACTTGGGGGACGGGATAAACTGATGCTTGATATCCCAGTAAGAAGCCACCAGCAGCAGGAGGCGGTTTGTCGGGTGTTGGGGTTCAGCAGAGTTGGGCGCCCCTTTTGCAGCAGAGATACATTGTAACCTTGGATCAGACGTGTCTCCACTCTCCTGTGTAGTCAGCAGTGTAGCGCTGCTGCAGAACCTCTCTGTTTCCTAGGGGGCAGCGCTGCTTCAGGTCCCGGAGTGCAAGCACTACTCCTCCGGCAGGGGATGACGGACGTCCTGGCAGCGGCGGTCTGCACCTGCCGCTTGGCTCCCATTCAGATTTTTGTGTTTTTGTGATGAAAAACTATGAATTTGACTAGAAGCCAAAACGCTCTTCTTTCTGATCTGCTTCCATCTTGCTGTTGGCTGGAGCAGCAGGTGTCCGTATGTGCGGGGCGTGTGAGGTGCTGCAGCAGCACACCGCTCGGGGCTGCAGCCGTCACTACACGACCTCATTCCCAGCGTGTAACACGTCCGCCGCGGCTCCTCGCAGCTGAACGCCATTAATCATCATGGGAAATCATCTGCTCAAAACTCAGTACGTTTATCATCCAAATTGGCGCCGTGCAGAACATTCAGTCCCCGCCGTTACGGATTATAGACCGCGAGGCTCCCGCTCACTTTTTAGTATTTTTCTCTTTTAGAGAAGCTTACGGAATAAAGCCTGAAACCCCCGAAGCTCCGGCCGCCGCATCTACTGACCGCCGGCCGAAGGCATGCCAAGGGAGGATAGCCACAGAGCAGCGCAATTATCACCGCGTCGCCACAAACGTCTGTCCGCTGCACGCAGTTCACGGAGCCCAATCTGTCGCAACGCAGCGATATATTAACCCATTGCTTACACAGGCGAGCCAGATGGACTGAAGCAAGTTCCATTCTTCAGCCGATCGCTGGAAACTCGCCAGTTATTTGCCACGGTTACAAGTTGCACTCACCTGCGCTCGCAGGTAGATGGAGGCTCGCGCCAGTCTGATGGGGGGTTTATTTTTTTCCTATTGAAACCTGCAATTTTCAAACAAAAGCACATGGCAGATATCGCAGCGACCAGTAAACATGGCCGCACAGCGACATATTCCAGCCGCAGCCACCAGGCGGCGGGCGTTACCGCAGAGGTCAGGTCTAAACCAGTCGTAAGGCGTCGTCCAGGTGGAAACTATTGCTGACTACCCCAGCATAGATCACCCATAGCAGACTGGCGCATACCCGGCGGGTGGCTAGGTGCAGAGGGCAGTGGCTCGGTGCAGTACCTGGCGGGTGGCTAGTAGCGGAGGGCAGTGGCTTGGTACAGTACCCAGTGCTTGGCTAGGAGCGGAGGGCAGTAGCTCATTGCAGTACCTGGTGGGTGGCTAAGTGCCGAGGGCACTGGATCGGTGCAGTACGCGGAGGGTGGCTAGGAGCGGAGGGCAGTGGCTCGGTGCAGTACCCGGTGGGTGGCTAGGAGCAGAGGGCAGTGGTTCGGTGCATACCCAGCAGGTGGCTAGTAGCGGAGGGCAGTGGCTCCGTGCAGTATCCAGTGGGTGGCGAGGAGCAGAGGGTATTGGCTCGGTGCAGTACCCAGTGGGTGGCTAGGAGCAGTGGCTCATTGCAGTACTTGGTGGGTGGCTAGGAGAGGAGGGCAGCAGCTCGGTGCAGTACCCAGCGGGTGGCTAGGAGCGGAGGACAGTAGCTCATTGCAGTACCTGGTGGGTGGCTAAGTGCCGAGGGCAGTGGCTCGGTGCAGTATCCAGCGGGTGGCTGGGAGCGGAGGACAGTAGCTCATTGCAGTACCTGGTGGGTGGCTAAGTGCCGAGGGCAGTGGCTCGGTGCAGTATCCAGCGGGTGGCTGGGAGCGGAGGACAGTAGCTCATTGCAGTACCTGGTGGGTGGCTAAGTGCCGAGGGCAGTGGCTCGGTGCAGTATCCAGCGGGTGGCTGGGAGCGGAGGACAGTAGCTCATTGCAGTACCTGGTGGGTGGCTAAGTGCCGAGGGCAGTGGCTCGGTGCAGTATCCAGCGGGTGGCTGGGAGCGGAGGGCAGTGGCTTGGTGCAGTACCTGGTTGGTGGCTGGGTGCCGACAGCAGTGGCTCGGTGTAGTACTCGGCAGGTGGCTGGGAGCGGAGGGCAGCAGCTCGGTGCAGTACCCGGTGGGTGGCTAGGTGCCGAGGGCAGTTGCTCGGTGCACTACCCGGTGGGTGCTTAGAAGCGGAGGGCATTGGCTTGGTGCAGTACCTGGTGGGTGGCTAGGTGCTGACGGCATTGGCTCGATGTAGTACCCGATGGGTGGCTGGGAGCGGCAGTGGCTCGGTGCAGTACCTGGCGGGTGACTGGGAGCGGAGGGCAGCAGCTCGGTGCAGTACCCAGTGGGTGGCTAGGAGCGATGGGCAATAGCTCATTGCAGTACCTGGTGGGTGGCTAAGTGCTGAGGGCAGTGGCTCGGTGAAGTATCCAGCGGGTGGCTGGGAGCGGAGGGCAGTGGCTTGGTGCAGTACCTGGTTGGTGGCTAGGTGCCGACAGCAGTGGCTCGGTGTAGTACCCGGCAGGTGGCTGGGAGCGGAGGGCAGTGGCTCGGTGCAGTACCCGGCGGGTGGCTAGGAGCGGAGGGCAGCAGCTCGGTGCAGTACCCGGTGGGTGACTAGGTGCCGAGGGCAGTGGCTCGGTGCAGTACCCGGCTGGTGCCTAGGAGCGGAGGGCATTGGCTTGGTGCAGTACCTGGTGGGTGGCTAGGTGCTGACGGCATCAGCTCGGTGTAGTACCCGACGGGTGGCTGGGAGCGGCAGTGGCTCGGTGCAGTACCCGGCGGGTGGCTTGGAGCGGAAGGCAGCAGCTCGGTGCAGTACCCAGCGGATGGCTAGGTGCTGATGGCATTGGCTCGGTGTAGTACCCGGCGGATGGCTGGGAGCGGCAGTGGCTCGGTGCAGTACCCAGTGGGTGGCTAGGTGCTGACGGCATTGGCTCGGTGTAGTACCCGGCAGGTGGCTGGGAGCGGCAGTGGCTCGGTGTAGTACCCGGCGGGTGGCTGGCAGCGGCTCGGGGCAGTAGCACAGCTCTCTCCATTCACTTCGATGGAAACTTGATTTGCAAGAATGGTCACCGCAGAGAGAACAGAGCTGTGCGGTTCTGAGCATGAAAGAACTGGCCTGGTGATCAGCTGATCGGCGAGGGTCCCAGAAGACAGATGGCTAGTGCTGGCCTATTCTGAGGACAAGTCATCCACAGTTGAAAATGTGATTTTATGTCGCACTCCGGGGTCACGGGGGAATTATCGTACAGGGGAGCGCCAATGGTGAGAGCGCCAGGGGCTCTGATAAAGGGGCGTGACTCTAATAAAGACCACAAAGAATAAACTCTGTATACACATAGAGGAGCGTTAGATTCTCCTCAGGCTGCATGCACCGATGTCCTTCAGCAGAATGTGCCACCCCTCCACTTAGGACCTAAAGAAGGCTTGTGCCAAATTTCATGTTTGTACAACACCGGGAAGTTAGAGAATCAGCAGTAAGTCAGTCAGTGAGTCAATCAGTTAGTGAATCAATTAGTAGAGGAGGTGAGCTGTGACTATTGTAAATGGTGGATCCTGTGTTATCTAGATATAGGTGTCGCCTCTCAGTGTAATCCTGTCTGTGCAGGTAGGGGAGGAGGTGAGCTGTGACTATTGTGAATGGTGGTCCTGTGTTATCTATATACAGGTGTTTCCTCTCAGTGTAATCCTGTCTGTACAGGGAGGGGAGGAGGTAAGCTGTGACTATTGTGAATGGTGGATCCTGCGTTATCTATATATAGGTGTCTCCTCTCAGTGTAATCCTGTCTGTACAGGGAGGTGGAGGAGGTGAGCTGTGACTATTGTGAATGGTGGGTCCTGTGTTATCTATATATAGGTGTCTCCTCTCAGTGTAATCCTTTCTGTACAGGGAGGGGAGGAGGTGAGCTGTGACTATTGTGAATGATGGATCCTGAATTATTTATATATAGGTGTCTCCTCTCAGTGTAATCCTGTCTGTACAGGGAGGGGAGGAGGTGAGCTGTGACTATTGTGAATGGTGGCTCCTGTGTTATCTATATATAGGTGTCACTTCTCAGTGTAATCCTGTGTGCAGGGAGGGGAGGAGGGGAGCTGTGACATCAGACTATTATTAGGCGTAGTGGTCAGTGTGAGAACTGCAGGGTTTGGTGTGTTTTTTATATAGATTGTTACACTAAAAAGTAAATCCTGAAAGATTCCTAAGTAGTTCAGCATGACAGAATGATATATATATATACACACAGGAGGTCGTTATCTGATGAGACTTCCGCTTTATTAACCCATTATAAGACAATGAGAGCCTTGGTAATGGCGCCCGTATACGGGCTCCTCTGTAGCGGGCTGTGATGTCATAACCAGTCAATACTAAAGGTATCCATCCGTTTACACATCCACTCTTCTGGCATTAGCGGGGTGTGGATGTCGCCGCCGCCGCGTGCCGGGAGTATTCTTCGCGCATGCGCTGACTGTAAACCGTAACTGAAGTGTGACCTGCGCCCATCGTGCTGGACGGCGCCCCGCATAGTGAGTGGCAGCAGAAGACGTCCTGCGGCTGTCACTCCGGTCGGCAGCCGCATCCCCCAAGCTGTCAGCTCCTCAGTGACAGCAGCATTATGAGCGGTCTCGCATGTCTCTGCGCTGACGACCGCTTCCATAACGAAGAGACTTGTAGCTTTGGGCTTCCTGGGACAGTAATTGGTATAATATGTAATTATATGACGCTGACCCCTTCATGTATCGCCTGTCACCTACGAGGGATCCTGGGGGAAGGTGCGCTGCGCAGCGAAGTATTGGCGGGCCTGGAGGTCGTGCACTTCACTGATAGAGCACCCAGACATACATTAGACGGACGTCCTCGGCGGCTCAGCGCTACACGAAGCCGCTCATACCGTAACACCGCACAAACCGCACCGCATCCAACGTACACACCGGCGGACGCCTGCGGCGCTCTGCGCTACATGTAACCCGTCATACCGTAACACCGCACAAACCGTACCGCATCCAACGTACACACCGGCGGACGCCTGCGGCGCTCTGCGCTACATGTAACCCGTCATACCGTAACACCGCACAAACCGTACCGCATCCAACGTACACACCGGCGGACGCCTGCGGCGCTCTGCGCTACATGTAACCCGTCATACCGTAACACCGCACAAACCGTACCGCATCCAATGTACACACCGGCGGACGCCTGCGGCGCTCTGCGCTACATGTAACCTGTCATACCGTAACACCGCACAAACCGTACCGCATCCAATGTACACACCGGCGGACGCCTGCGGCGCTCTGCGCTACACATAGCCCTCATACCGTAACACCGCACAAACTGTGCCGCATCCAACGTACACACCGGCGGACGCCTGCGGCGCTCTGCGCTACATGTAACCCGTCATACCGTAACACCGCACAAACCATACCGCATCCAACGTACACACCAGCGGACGCCTGCGGCGCTCTGCGCTACATGTAACCCGTCATACCGTAACACCGCACAAACCGTACCGCATCCAACGTACACACCGGCGGACGCCTGCGGCGCTCTGCGCTACACATAGCCCTCATACCGTAACACCGCACAAACCGTACCGCATCCAATGTACACACCGGCGGACGCCTGCGGCGCTCTGCGCTACACATAGCCCTCATACCGTAACACCGCACAAACTGTGCCGCATCCAACGTACACACCGGCGGACGCCTGCGGCGCTCTGCGCTACATGTAACCCGTCATACCGTAACACCGCACAAACCATACCGCATCCAACGTACACACCAGCGGACGCCTGCGGCGCTCTGCGCTACATGTAACCCGTCATACCACAACACCGCACAAACCGTACCGCATCCAATGTACACACCAGCGGACGCCTGCGGCGCTCTGCGCTACATGTAACCCGTCATACCGTAACACCGCACAAACCGTACCGCATCCAACGTACACACCGGCGGACGCCTGCGGCGCTCTGCGCTACACATAGCCCTCATACCGTAACACCGCACAAACCGTACCGCATCCAATGTACACACCGGCGGACGCCTGCGGCGCTCTGCGCTACACATAGCCCTCATACCGTAACACCGCACAAACTGTGCCGCATCCAACGTACACACCGGCGGACACCTGCGGCGCTCTGCGCTACATGTAACCCGTCATACCGTAACACCGCACAAACCATACCGCATCCAACGTACACACCAGCGGACGCCTGCGGCGCTCTGCGCTACATGTAACCCGTCATACCACAACACCGCACAAACCGTACCGCATCCAATGTACACACCGGCGGACGCCTGCGGCGCTCTGCGCTACATGTGACCCGTCATACCGTAACGCCGCACAAACCGTACCGCATCCAACGTACACACCGGCGGACGCCTGCGGCGCTCTGCGCTACATGTGACCCGTCATACCGTAACACCGCACAAACCATACCGCATCCAACGTACACACCGGCGGACGCCTGCGGCGCTCTGCGCTACACATAGCCCTCATACCGTAACAGCGCACAAACCGTACCGCATCCAACGTACACACCGGCGGACGCCTGCGGCGCTCTGCGCTACATGTGACCCGTCATACCGTAACGCCGCACAAACCGTACCGCATCCAACGTACACACCGGCGGACGCCTGCGGCACTCTGCGCTACATGTGACCCGTCATACCGTAACACCGCACAAACCATACCGCATCCAACGTACACACCGGCGGACGCCTGCGGCGCTCTGCGCTACACATAGCCCTCATACCGTAACAGCGCACAAACCGTACCGCATCCAACGTACACACCGGCGGACGCCTGCAGCGCTCTGCGCTACATGTAACCCGTCATACCGTAACACCGCACAAACCGTACCGCATCCAATGTACACACCGGCGGACGCCTGTGGCGCTCTGCGCTATATGTAACCCGTCATACCGTAACACCGCACAAACCGTACCGCATCCAATGTACACACCGACGGACGCCTGCGGTGCTCTGCGCTACACATAGCCCTCATACCGTAACAGCGCACAAACCGTACCGCATCCAACGTACACACCGGCGGACGCCTGCGGCACTCTGCGCTACATGTAACCCATCATACCGTAACACCGCACAAACCATACCGCATCCAAAGTACACACCGGCGGACGCCTGCGGCGCTCTGCGCTACATGTAACCCGTCATACCGTAACACCGCACAAACCGTACCGCATCCAATGTACACACCGGCGGACGCCTGTGGCGCTCTGCGCTACATGTAACCCGTCATTCCGTAACACCGCACAAACCATACCGCATCCAACGTACACACCGACGGACGCCTGCGGCGCTCTGCGCTATATGTAACCCGTCATACCGTAACACCGCACAAACCGTACCGCATCCAACGTACACACCGGCGGACGCCTGCGGCGCTCTGCGCTACATGTAACCCGTCATACCGTAACACCGCACAAACCGTACCGCATCCAACGTACACACCGGCGGACGCCTGCGGCGCTCTGCGCTACATGTAACCCGTCATACCGTAACACCGCACAAACCGTACCGCATCCAATGTACACACCGGCGGACGCCTGCGGCGCTCTGCGCTACATGTAACCTGTCATACCGTAACACCGCACAAACCGTACCGCATCCAATGTACACACCGGCGGACGCCTGCGGCGCTCTGCGCTACACATAGCCCTCATACCGTAACACCGCACAAACTGTGCCGCATCCAACGTACACACCGGCGGACGCCTGCGGCGCTCTGCGCTACATGTAACCCGTCATACCGTAACACCGCACAAACCATACCGCATCCAACGTACACACCAGCGGACGCCTGCGGCGCTCTGCGCTACATGTAACCCGTCATACCGTAACACCGCACAAACCGTACCGCATCCAACGTACACACCGGCGGACGCCTGCGGCGCTCTGCGCTACACATAGCCCTCATACCGTAACACCGCACAAACCGTACCGCATCCAATGTACACACCGGCGGACGCCTGCGGCGCTCTGCGCTACACATAGCCCTCATACCGTAACACCGCACAAACTGTGCCGCATCCAACGTACACACCGGCGGACGCCTGCGGCGCTCTGCGCTACATGTAACCCGTCATACCGTAACACCACACAAACCATACCGCATCCAACGTACACACCAGCGGACGCCTGCGGCGCTCTGCGCTACATGTAACCCGTCATACCACAACACCGCACAAACCGTACCGCATCCAATGTACACACCGGCGGACGCCTGCGGCGCTCTGCGCTACATGTGACCCGTCATACCGTAACGCCGCACAAACCGTACCGCATCCAACGTACACACCGGCGGACGCCTGCGGCGCTCTGCGCTACATGTGACCCGTCATACCGTAACACCGCACAAACCATACCGCATCCAACGTACACACCGGCGGACGCCTGCGGCGCTCTGCGCTACACATAGCCCTCATACCGTAACAGCGCACAAACCGTACCGCATCCAACGTACACACCGGCGGACGCCTGCGGCGCTCTGCGCTACATGTGACCCGTCATACCGTAACGCCGCACAAACCGTACCGCATCCAACGTACACACCGGCGGACGCCTGCGGCACTCTGCGCTACATGTGACCCGTCATACCGTAACACCGCACAAACCATACCGCATCCAACGTACACACCGGCGGACGCCTGCGGCGCTCTGCGCTACACATAGCCCTCATACCGTAACAGCGCACAAACCGTACCGCATCCAACGTACACACCGGCGGACGCCTGCAGCGCTCTGCGCTACATGTAACCCGTCATACCGTAACACCGCACAAACCGTACCGCATCCAATGTACACACCGGCGGACGCCTGTGGCGCTCTGCGCTATATGTAACCCGTCATACCGTAACACCGCACAAACCGTACCGCATCCAATGTACACACCGACGGACGCCTGCGGTGCTCTGCGCTACACATAGCCCTCATACCGTAACAGCGCACAAACCGTACCGCATCCAACGTACACACCGGCGGACGCCTGCGGCACTCTGCGCTACATGTAACCCATCATACCGTAACACCGCACAAACCATACCGCATCCAAAGTACACACCGGCGGACGCCTGCGGCGCTCTGCGCTACATGTAACCCGTCATACCGTAACACCGCACAAACCGTACCGCATCCAATGTACACACCGGCGGACGCCTGTGGCGCTCTGCGCTACATGTAACCCGTCATTCCGTAACACCGCACAAACCATACCGCATCCAACGTACACACCGACGGACGCCTGCGGCGCTCTGCGCTATATGTAACCCGTCATACCGTAACACCGCACAAACCGTACCGCATCCAATGTACACACCGACGGACGCCTGCGGTGCTCTGCGCTACACATAGCCCTCATACCACAACACCGCACAAACCGTACCGCATCCAACGTACACACCGACGGACGCCTGCGGTGCTCTGCGCTACACATAGCCCTCATACCACAACACCGCACAAACCATACTGCATCCAACGTACACACCGGCGGACGCCTGCGGCGCTCTGCGCTACATGTAACCCGTCATACCGTAACACCGCACAAACCGTACCGCATCCAATGTACACACCGACGGACGCCTGCGGCGCTCTGCGCTACACATAGCCCTCATACCGTAACACCGCACAAACTGTGCCGCATCCAACGTACACACCGGCGGACGCCTGCGGCGCTCTGCGCTACATGTAACCCGTCATACCGTAACACCGCACAAACCATACCGCATCCAACGTACACACCAGCGGACGCCTGCGGCGCTCTGCGCTACATGTAACCCGTCATACCACAACACCGCACAAACCGTACCGCATCCAATGTACACACCGGCGGACGCCTGCGGCGCTCTGCGCTACATGTGACCCGTCATACCGTAACGCCGCACAAACCGTACCGCATCCAACGTACACACCGGCGGACGCCTGCGGCGCTCTGCGCTACATGTGACCCGTCATACCGTAACACCGCACAAACCATACCGCATCCAACGTACACACCGGCGGACGCCTGCGGCGCTCTGCGCTACACATAGCCCTCATACCGTAACAGCGCACAAACCATACCGCATCCAACGTACACACCGGCGGACGCCTGCAGCGCTCTGCGCTACATGTAACCCGTCATACCGTAACACCGCACAAACCGTACCGCATCCAACGTACACACCGGCGGACGCCTGCGGCGCTCTGCGCTACATGTGACCCGTCATACCGTAACGCCGCACAAACCGTACCGCATCCAACGTACACACCGGCGGACGCCTGCGGCACTCTGCGCTACATGTGACCCGTCATACCGTAACACCGCACAAACCATACCGCATCCAACGTACACACCGGCGGACGCCTGCGGCGCTCTGCGCTACACATAGCCCTCATACCGTAACAGCGCACAAACCGTACCGCATCCAACGTACACACCGGCGGACGCCTGCAGCGCTCTGCGCTACATGTAACCCGTCATACCGTAACACCGCACAAACCGTACCGCATCCAATGTACACACCGGCGGACGCCTGTGGCGCTCTGCGCTATATGTAACCCGTCATACCGTAACACCGCACAAACCGTACCGCATCCAATGTACACACCGGCGGACGCCTGTGGCGCTCTGCGCTACATGTAACCCATCATACCGTAACACCGCACAAACCATACCGCATCCAAAGTACACACCGGCGGACGCCTGCGGCGCTCTGCGCTACATGTAACCCGTCATACCGTAACACCGCACAAACCGTACCGCATCCAATGTACACACCGGCGGACGCCTGTGGCGCTCTGCGCTACATGTAACCCGTCATTCCGTAACACCGCACAAACCATACCGCATCCAACGTACACACCGACGGACGCCTGCGGCGCTCTGCGCTATATGTAACCCGTCATACCGTAACACCGCACAAACCGTACCGCATCCAATGTACACACCGACGGACGCCTGCGGTGCTCTGCGCTACACATAGCCCTCATACCACAACACCGCACAAACCGTACCGCATCCAACGTACACACCGGCGGACGCCTGCGGCACTCTGCGCTACATGTAACCCGTCATACCGTAACGCCGCACAAACCGTACCGCATCCAACGTACACACCGGCGGACGCCTGCGGCGCTCTGCGCTACATGTAACCCGTCATACCGTAACACCGCACAAACCGTACCGCATCCAACGTACACACCGGCGGACGCCTGCGGCGCTCTGCGCTACATGTAACCCGTCATACCGTAACACCGCACAAACCGTACCGCATCCAATGTACACACCGACGGACGCCTGCGGCGCTCTGCGCTACATGTAACCCGTCATACCGTAACACCGCACAAACCGTACCGCATCCAACGTACACACCGGCGGACGCCTGCGGCGCTCTGCGCTACATGTAACCCGTCATACCGTAACACCGCACAAACCGCACCGCATCCAACGTACACACCGGCGGACGCCTGCGGCGCTCTGCGCTACATGTAACCCGTCATACCGTAACACCGCACAAACCGCACCGCATCCAACGTACACACCGGCGGACGCCTGCGGCGCTCTGCGCTACATGTAACCCCTCATACCGTAACACCGCACAAACCGTACCGCATCCAACGTACACACCGGCGGACGCCTGCGGCGCTCTGCGCTATATATAACCCGTCATACCGTAACACCGCACAAACCGTAGTTTGATTAGACCCCTTTTTATTAGTCATTAATGCAGATACCCAGGTAATTCCGAAGGGTTCACTTACTTCTCCCGTAAGGTCCTGCTGATGTCATAGGGCCTCACATGCCGCACCCCCTATGACACTAGTTTTCTGTGGATTCCACTTCTGGTTTTGGCCTAAAAACACTGACCAACATAAATGGGGAGCGAAGCCTTCCAGAGGAGCCGTATAATTGTCCGCCATCGCTGGCCGCCCGTGGGGGCCGAGTGCTGCATCAGCTCCCCGCTAATAGCGGCCTTCCTGCTGCTCTGCAGAGCGATGAGCTCACAAGAGGCAAACAGCAGGACACTTTCCTGGAGCGCTGACATCCGGCCGTTCCAGAAAGCTTCAGTGGGATTTCTCCCAAATCTCCCCGCACCGCCTGTACTAAGGCCAGCCTCAGGGATGCCACAGACTGGAGACAGGGATGTTCTGGGCGCCTCTCCCACATACCCCAGCCTGATGTCAGAACCCAAAATACCCCAAATAATAGTGCGGTCTGTAATGAGCGAAAGTCAGTCCCATAAATGGGATGGATGGAAGGAGCCTGCGGGGTCAGCGTGACCGGCGGCACAACGGTGCCAATCTACAGATGGGACTAAAGTGCCAACCTCTATTAGTGCTGTGGGTCCGGGACCTGTGAATGGCTCCATCAGGGATAGAACCCGAGTGTAAGCTCTGCTGCACAAGGACATTAGTTCTTGCAGCACTGCCCATAGGACACATTCCCAAATCACCGATAGTCCAAACTAGGAGGCAACTAATCTCTCAGTACGGTGAGGACAGTGCAGCCAGAGGGGGACGTAAACTGCATGCTGATGTGCTGGAGACAAGAAGAGACAGCAGGAAACGTTCCCTTATTGGCTGCCATGTGTTTCGGCATTGGACCAGTCTCTATCACTTTGTATCGGCCTGATGAAGGCATTGGACGAGTGCTGAAATGCATAGCCAATGAGTAAAGTAATATTTCACTGCACATGTGATCCCGCTCTCCTCAGCGGCACTGAAACAGAAAGAGGCCGGTATAGAACCGGCTTATCGCTAGTGCTTTCAATGGGGCCAGCGACAGTAGCGCTACCTCATTGAAAACATAGGGAGAGTGCCGGGGACTTCTGCCACATCTGTAACAGCAGAAGTCCGCGGCGTTCTATTCTATCGCTTTCAATGGGATCGGCACTGCTGTCTGACAAGCCCCGCAGAATGATTATCGGGGAAGGACTTGAAATATAAGCCCTTCCCTGATAATCATCAATAAGTGTGGAAAAAAATTTAAAAATGTATTACTCACCTCTCCTGCGCTCAGCTGCGTCCACCTGCTGGCTCCCCGACATTGCTATGAAGCTCTTTCAGCAGGCGGGGATTTAAAAATCCCCGCCTCCTGAAAGAGCTGTGCAGATTGGCTGAGAGCTCAGCCAATAGCAGCTACTGCTTAGCTATTGGCTGAGCGCTCAGCCACTCACACACACAGCCCTTAGCTATTCTTTCATGATCTTAGCTAAGATATAGCTATCCATGAATGAATAGCTAAGGGCTATGTGTGATTGGCTGAGCGCTCGGCCAATAGCTAAGCAGTAGCTGCTATTGGCTGAGCCCTCAGCCAATCTGCACAGCCCTTTCAGTAGCGGGGATTTTTAAATGGGTGTCCACCCTTACTGTACTTTCTGGGTGCTTATGGCGTGTCTCTGGGATGTGCGCCGTGATCAGCGCCATGGGTGTACCTACCGGAAAGCCTTAAGAGTAGCAAGATGTTACTTTGAGGAGTTGGTTGGGGCGCAGTAAGTACTATTTGGCAGCAGTACATTGTGGTGAGAGCTGGCGCCATGTAATGTATTATCCATGTGCCTGTTGGGCGGTGCGTCACGCGGTCACTTTGCTTCCATGGGGTATGATGCCACTATGTACAGACGAGTCTCCCGATCCCTCCATCGGTAATGTGCTCATGGACTCACCTTGTTATACGCCGAGGGCCGCGTATGACTCCACTGACGCTTGTGTTGTGACCGGTGTAGATCTCCGGGGCCCAGAGCCAATCACAGGCCTCCTGAGCCGATGACGAGGGATCGAGAAAGTGGAAATCTCAAGCAAAAGGGATCCCAAGCATTCTCAGAGTAATAGCGTCGTCCTGTCGTGGAGGCGGTGCCAAACGGCAACACGAAGCAGTATGTGGATGAGGCCTCCTTCCTCTCCGCGCTTGTAGCCACGCGGCTCTGTACTGTTCTCTGTAGCCACGCGGCTCTGTACTGTTCTCTGTAGCCACGTGGCTCTGTACTGTTCTCTGTAGCCACGCGGCTCTGTACTGTTCTCTGTAGCCACGCGGCTCTGTACTGTTCTCTGTAGCCACGCGGCTCTGTACTGTTCTCTGTAGCCACGCGGCTCTGTACTGTTCTCTGTAGCCACGCGGCTCTGTACTGTTCTCTGTAGCCACGCGGCTCTGTACTGTTCTCTGTAGCCACGCGGCTCTGTACTGTTCTCTGTAGCCACGCGGCTCTGTACTGTTCTCTGTAGCCACGCGGCTCTGTACTGTTCTCTGTAGCCACGCGGCTCTGTACTGTTCTCTGTAGCCACGCAGCTCTGTACTGTTCTCCGCCACTCGGGATCCTTCATCTGAAGCACACATCTGATTGATCAGGAGGGCCCCTCCATTACTTGTCCGCCAGCTGCAGACTCGGTGCCAGCGGGATGCCAGCCAACATACAAAGGGGAAAGCCTCTTCCATAGAGGAAGTGGGATCAGTGCTCATATGGCGTCCATTAACCCCCTCGCTGCTGGGCAGACTGCCGCGCAATCACGTCCGTATACACAGCAGCGGCGTCCTCATCTTCATCCCTAATGCCTGACATAACTGACATCTCGCCGCGTCTCCAAGACACGTTCCTCAGCGCTAATTTCAGGAGAGCAGAAATCTTGGTAAGCGTTCTTAGCGGATGTCCGTAAAAAGTGCTCAAACTGTTGTTGAGGCGAGCGTCTGCCGAGACTTTCCAAGAAAGAAAGGAGATCATTTTCATAGCGGAGGGGAGCGAGGCGGCTGACTGGTTTGTTTCCATCACAGCAGAATGGAAAGGAGCGATTTATCGGAGCGCGGCGGCCGTGAAGCTTCCAGAAAGGGTTAATATAGCGGAAGAGTCCTCATGGTGCAACAAAGCATAATAAACCCTCAGGCAGAGAGCAGAGTCCCAGGGGGCTCCGGCCGTGAGCAGGACTCTTCCTACATGCAGTACCTGCCGCCTGTATCCAGCCCGGATGCCGCTTCTCTCTCAGCCGCTGGTCTCCAATATCACGGCTGCCCTAATGATTGGCGTCTGGGGGTCCGTACAGCTCCACGGACGAGCCTCCCGAGGCCAGGCGCCATGTCATTCCGTAATGCTCGCACAACCATCTATCCATACAAGACATTTGGACCAGTCGGGTCTCGGCCATCAGCCCGCACCCATCAGCCCGCACCCATCAGCCCGCACCCATCACAACGCCGTCCTTCGCCCTGTGGATAGGGGGTAACTAAATATTGGCCGAACCATTTAAAGGGTTTGTGCGAACATTTACTGCGCCGCTCAGAAGGCGGCTTTAGTGTGATCAGCTGATCGCCTCAGGTCTCTCCTGGAGCTCTGCGGAGCGTGCTGGGCCAAGCCGCGGCCGGACACACATTACCCTGTAGCGTCTCCAGGCTGGCGGGTCAGGTAAATGGCCGCCCTGTAATACAATGATGGCAGAAGGGGAGCCCCTTTACTGAGCAGAGGGGGACCCCAATGTATGACGCTGATATGTGAACAGGCGTGGGGACATCGGCACGCAGTTTTAGAAGAGATCACTTTTGTAGAAAGGTGGGCCACTGCTTAGAGCCCCCTAATCGATGAGCCGGAATAAAGAGCCATCCATTGCTGGCATGTAATACAATGTTTTTCCTGTCTGGCTGGCCGCCACTCCCTCTGACCGTCCGGCCGCTCCCTCTGGCTGGCTGCCACCCCCTCTGGCCCTCAGCCGCCCCCTCTGGCCTTCAGCCGCCCCCTCTGGCCGTCTGCCGCTCTTTCTGGCCCTCAGCCACTCCTTCTGGCTGGCCACCACTCCCTCTGATCGTCCGGCCGCTCCCTCTGGCTGGCCGCCGCCCCCTCTGGCCCTCAGCCGCCCCCTCTGGCTGTCTGCCGCTCTTTCTGGCCCTCAGCCACTCCTTCTGGCTGGCCACCACTTCCTCTGACCGTTCGGCCGCTCCCATCTGGCCCTCCGCCACCCCCCTCTGGCCCTCCGCCGCTCCCTCTGGCCCTCCGCCGCCCCCCTCTGGCCCTCCGCCGCCCCCCTCTGGCCGTCCGGCCGCCCCCCTCTGGCCCTCCGCCGCCCCCCTCTGGCCCTCCGCCGCTCCCTCTGGCCGGCCACCCGCTTCCTCTGACCGTCCGGCCGCTCCCTCTGGCCGTCCGGCCGCCCCCCTCTGGCCCTCAGCCGCCCCCCTCTGGCCCTCAGCCACCCCCCTCTGGCCCTCAGCCGCCTCCCTCTGGCCCTCCGCCGCCCCCCTCTGGCCCTCCGCCGCCCCCCTCTGGCCCTCCGCCGCTCCCTCTGGCCCTCCGCCGCCTCCCTCTGGCCCTCCGCCGCCCCCCTCTGGCCCTCCGCCGCCCCCCTCTGGCCCTCCGCCGCCTCCCTCTGGCCCTCCGCCGCCTCCCTCTGGCCCTCCGCCGCTGTATTCTATAGGGCTGGGACCATGCACACGTAGTGCGGTCCTTCAGCTGGACGTCTCTGTAAACCTCGTCTAGAGCACCGCTGACCATATGTGATGAAAGGGTTAATTAATCGGTCGGATTTCTGTGGAGTTTCCCGGTCTGTAAAATGACGCTCACTCAATTAGGACTTCCTTTGTTTGTCGCGCCTCCCTCTGTGATGGGTTCTGGCGCCGCGGACGCTGGTAAGACCCCTCAGCCGGAGCCCCCTGGCTGCAGGCATGAGATGTCGGCCTTCCTGCCCATCATCATGTCAGACTAGTCCTATAGGGACCCGGGACCTTCTGGAGGAAGCTGTTAACGAGCTGCGGGCGCTCAGGAAGGCCTTCATCCATCTGTCCAGATTTAACATTAATGGAGAGGGAAGGCGGCGGAAGGTGCGGACCTCCACGTGTGGCGCAGGACGGAGGCCGTCCGCTGAGTGACATCGCCACACGGAAGCCTTCCTGACGGTTTGTTGGGTCCTTACATTAAAGCCGCTTCTTCAGTAAAGCCCTTCACACCATTCCATTCCACAAAGGACCTATTTACATAGGAGGAACTTCCCATCCAGGTCTGCGAGCGCTGTGATGCTAGCGGTTCATGGCGCCAACTAGGTTCATAGCACCACTGGCCCGTGACCGATCTTGGCAGAGAAGTGACGACCAGCCAGACCCTTCCCCTACTAAGGTTATAGTGCTCCTACCTGCTGACGGGTTCCCTTTAAGCTCTGATGGTAGGCATTATAATGTAAGATTTCTAGGTTATAGGAGACGTTACGGCTCGGACATTCGGTTTGATGCCCTTGGTCGATCTTAGCGGAGTTCTGAGAGCTCTTGTATGGATCTGGTTTCATTGGCATTGCACGGCCCCTGAGCCACCGGTGCCGGCGGTGCACATTAGAGGGACACGGCGGCTGACAACATAGGAGACAAGTGCCCTTTGTTCGCAGGTGGGCTGATAAAGGGTTGCTGTAAAGTTGGCCTTCTGACAGACAGTAATTGCAGCGCCTCCATCCTTGCTGAGCCAACACTGCGCTCCGTTCATCAGCGGAGACAGATATTCAATCTGCAGATCCCAAACTACTGCTACCTGTTGGGCAGGTGAGGGGCAGATCGGAGCCAGCTGCCCGGGCGGAGGGCGGCCGGGCTCATCACACCTGACTCAGGATGCTCACACGTGGCGACTATCGCTGGAAACAGCCAATTCAGATGATAGCAATCGCTCACTTGCGTTTAGCTCATCGGCTCTCCGGCGCGCTCCGCCTCTCTGAACGGATAGCGCTCCTTTGTCCCGCCGACGCAGCGGTGAGGTTGCCCCATGTCATGTAGTAAGCCACTGAAATACATTTAAAGGGGTTGTCTGGTCACCGGATAACCCCGACTTCAACAGGGCTGAAGGGGTCAAATAATAGACGGTGCTCAGCGCCGTAGCCTTGCTGTGGTCCCAGTGGTGGTTGTGATTGCTGACTCTACAGAAACGTAACTGACCGCTGCAGCGACCTGAGTGCCATGATGCCAGGAGTTCAGGAATGCGACGCTGCAGCGGACACTTTAGTTCCTGTGAGATCACCTATCACAACAACCACCGGGACCACAGCAAGGCGGCGGCGGAGGGGTAAGTATGTTCAGACCATTATTTTAATACATACAGTCCTATAGCAGCAGGGTGCCCGGTGACCGGCAAAAGTCAAAGTCACACAACTATGGTCTTTACTAGCTGTATAATAGGGCATGGGTATAGCCCAACCAGCATTCAGGAACCGAACTACTGGGGTCCCACGTCTGCATCTCCTCCTCACCGAGCGCCCGCTGCACCCCCAGCAGTCATGTGGTGCAGCAACCACACATCTCCGGCAGTCCCAATGAACAGAGCCCATCATGTGTGACCAATCTGCATAGTGAGCGGCACGTGACGCCCACCGCTTGTTCCGGGTCCAGTGTGGCGGGCACCGGGGCTGCAGCCTTGGACGGGAGCAATGCGGATGGGCGAGTATTCCGTTTGTCTTTAGTTCAGCTGCAGGAGGTGCGGAGGTCTTCATGAAGTAAGACAGCGTCCCGCTGATACACACGGACGTCTGCGGTAGGTTGTGGTGGGACTGATCAGCCTCGGGGCGAATAACAGAAATGTGACAACTGCCAAGATGGGGGAGCTGCTGTCAATGGGATGATTCTTCCCAGCAGCCGCCGCACAATGGAGGACTCTTCTGAGCAGCCGAGGTAAAGCCATTTCCCAATTCTTGGCTGCGACACCATAAACTGCGTGGGGGGTACCCACCGGGGTGGGGGCAGCCGCCTCTGTACTCCTCACTATTTGTAGCCCTGATGCTTCTTGGATCCAAGAGGCGATGCAGCAGCAGACTGCGCAATAACAGTCAGTTGTTAAAACCGCACGCCTTTTTATAGGCATTTTTTGCCGCAGTCCCGAAACGCACCAAAAACACCAAGTGTGAGCGCAACGTTAACGGGACTTCTGCGGCAGCGCCACCAGGACGGTCCAACCAACCAATCACTGCTGAGGAAACACGCTGGCCAAGGAAGAGTCATCTAGCTGCGAAGAGTCCGGCTGATTCATGAGCCCTCGGCTAACTCCGCCCCCTTACTCTGGATACACAGGGACTGCTGCCAGTCTGGTGATGCACCCTAGCGATTTGTAACATCTGAAGACCAGATCCTGCTTGGGGAGGTAAAGGTGTGAACCTACGCCCCCTAGGTGCTGCTAGCCAGATGGTTGCTGCGTGATTTGCTGGACCAGCTTTCCTCCCCTGGGGGGGAGGGGGGAGCGTTCACACATAGCAGAATTGGTGGAAAATCAGCCCCAAAATGCACATCAAACCCCTTGCGGAGGAGAATCCGCAGCTGAACCCGTGTCAAGATCCACAACAGTTCTTCTCCGTGTCAATGCACCTCTAACGTGAAAACATTACGCCATCAATCAGCAGATTGAAGCGATGGCAGCACCTGGGTCAGTGGTGCTTCCGTCCATACCCAGCACAGCGCCATACACTGGCATAGTGGCGGTGCTTGGTATTGCAGCTCAATCCTGTTCACAATTGGGACAGAGCTGCTCTCCGGTCAGAAGACTAATGAACGTGACATCTCAGATCTGCAAAGAAGCTGCGGCCTCTTCAGTCATCTGAGTGTCGGACCCCCAGCGATCCGGAGGGCAGCTCATCAGTACTGTAGTCCCAGGAAACCCCTTTACCTACAAGGGCGCCCCCATGCTGTGACATGATAGCGGCGCCCAGCGAGGCTGCTCTCACCCGAACCCATCAGATGGAGGGTGGATGAGCGGTTACCATTCCGAGAGCTCAGATCCTTGTTGTCCACCGACATCGCTGCCGTGTCTGAATGCGCCGCAGCCACCATTGAGCGCCCCACAAGTCCCCATCCACAGGACCGTCGCATGGAGCTTCTCCCCAACACACATATGGAGCAGCAACCTGCGGTGCAACCGGGACCCAAGAGCGGCGTTGTGTCCTCTTCTACCGCCTTCACCGCATCGCCGCCCGATATGGCGCTCGCAGCAGCGCTGGATATTCCTCCCCGGGGAAGATAAATCGCATCCATCACGCTGACAGGCGATACGAGCGCCGATACCGGGAACGTTTGTGCATCTGCTTGCAGCCAATGGGAGAGCGTGTGTTTGTGTAGCTGATGTGTACCAGAGAGGGTCCGTCTGTTTGGGGATGTGTACGCGGCGTCGTGGTCGCCCCATGTGTGCGCCTATTCACCAGATGGGGGTCAGGTGCACAGAAGTGCGGAGCGCGACCCCAGACCATCTATGGCAGACTTGTTACTGATGGCCGCTGGGCTGACCCATATCGAAGCCATTGTGGATCTTCTGTTTCCACGTCTCCCGTCTTAGATGTTCCGGTCGCCATATTACTGAACAGCATAGACACGGAGCCGCGGACTCCTCGCACGTCCTCCGGTTGGCAGCTTCAGGCTTCACTAGTTGCATTCTTTCTGGTCTGGCATCGTGGACGTATGGCGGTTACACCAGACGATGCCGTTGGACTGATTCTCCGAGGTCCTGTGTGCGGCCGGTGGGGCACGCTGCCGCTCTTCCATGTACGCCCCTCCCCGTATTCGTATCACACGCTGTCTGATTTATCGTGTAGAATTACAGAACGTGGGGGAAACTTACTAAGTGCGACATTTCCAACGTTCCCCCGGCACACAATGCACCTAATGCATGAAGAGGCGCCCGCCTCGATGCGCCTACACAGAAACGTACGCCGTGTCCGAGCGGACGTACAATCCTGGCTTCATTGACACATAAGTGTGTCGGTCCGGGGGGGCCGCACCTCTTCTGACAAACCCTGCTCACTTTTCGGAAAAGTGGCGAGACTGGCACCAAAAGCCACAAGTTTTGTCCTAGAGAAACTTGCACAAAACGTTTATCCCCCATATTAGCCCAGAATTTTGGCGTAAAAGCTTCTCGCTCGTCACTGATGGTCTTTAATCGGCTCTTTATGGCGCAAGTAATTCCTGGTGTTTCATCCAAATATTTACCAAACCCAAAAAATGGCTACTGACTAAAGACGCCGCGAGTCGATGGTTCTGCGCCACTTTACTGGCAGCAAAAAGTTGCATATTTTGAGCCCTTCTTGTCCGTATAAATATGTTCTACTTTTTTCCTAATGACTCCGCGGCTTATCAGAAACATGGCGGTCCCACATGGTCCGCTATGAGCCGGGGGAAGGTTCCATTATCTGACGGCCCCCGTACTTTTCAAGCCAAAACCAGGAGGGGTCCGAAATACGTAAGACACGCAGACCCTGCCCTTAGACGTTCTCTGTACGTTCGGCTTAAGCCTTAGAGTCTATGTGAAACGTCAATCTAAAATGTTTTCTGGGACCGATGTGGTGATGATGGCGGGCTTGTAAGGAGCCGTCAGCGCACCCCTCTGTGCCCGCGTCAGCGCCCGGGGGTGGTCTTCTGAGCACAGATTCCAGTCACTTAATGGGGATGTTGTGTGTAGTGCCAGCATGTTGGCGCCGTATGGTCCAATGATCAGCTGATGGGAGGGGGTTCAGGGTGGAAGACCCCTGCCGGATCCACTATCACTGGCTTGTTCAGTCTTTCAGGAGGTCCCTCCCAAAGGGCACCTCTGGGGACTCCTCCATCCCCACCACCCCGGGGCTCCTGGGAACAACCGCTGGATGTTGTGTGATCCCTAAAGCATCAAGGAAGACGAGCGGGAAGGAAACCCACGTCCTAAGCGCTTCACATGCTGCGTTTGTAATGGAGGTCCACAGATGAAGCGTTCCGTGGACTCGCTCTCTCGCCATAATTACGGGCTCGTTGTATGGAAACGCTTCGATGTTTATGCAAACGCTGGTAGCGTCCAGAGATGTAACAGGAAACACATTGCAGTCCGTCATCCAAGCCGGCTGTAAATCACAGCTATCCACAAACAGTCAATAAATCAGTGGCGGGCGACAGCTGGAGATGTAATGAAGAGCGTCAGCAGCCGCGCCACGTGGAAGAAATAGCGTGCGCGTCCAGAAACCGTCTCTTCGGAGAGCTGATAAAGAATGGCCTCTACCAATGACAGGAGCCGCGCCTCCACCGGCTACTCCGCACGATTTACATCTCACATGCTTTCCTAAACCCCGGAGACGCCAGCAGCTGCAGCCGGCATGGCGTTGGCGCGCTTCACGAGTCCGTCCTGGGCCGGGATGTGAGGAGCAGGCGAGTCTCAGAACCTCCTATTGACTTCTACAGATGAGATGTAAACAATGTGGAAACGTTAACCATCGCTGTTACTTCATCTCCAAAGACCCGAGCAGATATGGCTGTGACAGAAGGACCGCGGCCCCCTGACTGCCCAGCTCACGTGGTCCGTGGCTCTTCGGGGGGCGCTGGTTTAGAGGGACAGGAGTCCGTCAAGTGATTCAGGAGGTCATCCTCTGATGAGACGCATCTCTTTTCTTGCATCGCGGGCTGAACATAGTAATGTCATCATGCCTGGGCCTAAAGGCGACAAGCGTCCCGGCAGGTAAAAGGGTGAACGACCCGGCTCCGTAATCATTTGTGGAGAGTTAGACAAAAACTGGAAGTTAAACTTCAGGGAAAAGAATGGAAATTCAGCTTTTGGCCAGTCCTGTAAAGACGTGGGAGAAATGAAGTATGCCGGACCGCTGATCAGCCCGTCGCCAGATATCAGCATGAAGCCGGGGCAGAGCTACTTCTTCGGCTCATGTACGGTTTATTCTGAAATGCTTCACCCAGACTTCCAGCCCTCACCCTATACACAAGCAGGGAGATGGGCCAGCATGCCCCGCTCCTTCGACTCTAGACCTCCATTTCAGCTCACAGTCAAACTTCTATCTGTATTTTTCCTGAAACGCAGCATTATACTTGGGCCGAACGGGCATGCCTGTCCCAGATCCATGGTGAGCGCGGCTCGGGTAGCATGAACCCGCTGACAGGCTCCCTTTAAAGGATGAGCCAGGAACTGGAACGTGATTTCCCAGTAACATATTTGCCGGTGTCTGGGGCCTCTTGAAGTCTATTCTGCTCTGAAGCACCATTGTCTTCACCAATCTTCTGGGTCAGACGTATCTGCGTGGCGTTTTCATCTCCTTGAGTTTGCGTCATTTTCTTCTGCGTGCTCTGATTTCCTCCCCCGTTGGCCCTCGGTCAGCGACTACCCTACAGTTATAGGGGGCCGCAGACCCTCACTAGCCGCTAAGTAGGATTAAATGGGCATCAGAATCTGCGCTGGATGCATCAAACTCTTCCGCACGTGGGCCGCAGCGCCGCTGTAGATGCGCACTTCAGTCAACCGCGGATCCGCATGGGGAATTAACCCTTTCCTTTCCAATAGGCAGAGCCGCGTCAAAAACGACATCTCACTTCTATTTTATATGCAGATTTCAAATCTGTGCGCAAAACCCGTCAATGCCGTATAAACTGCGGTGCGGATCTCCATGACCGCAAAGCGAAAGTCGTAGGATAAATCGGCCGTGCGAACGCAGCCTTATACGGCGCGTTGTGTACTTGTTGCCGATGGCGAACCCGCTTGTAGATAGGAGGCGATATGTGAACTCCGACCCCCTGACATCGGGGCAGCCATGAAATATAGCTTATGTATTAAAGGGAACCTGCCGCCTCCCACAACTAAGTTCCGGCGCTGGCTGGGGTCGCGGCGGGGAGCCGTGGTGTATGTTTATACTCGCCCGCTCCCTGGGTTACAGATCTATGAGAGAGCGCCCTCTAAAGGAGTCAGACCTCCATGTGGCGTGCGATCTGCGGTGGGTGACGGCGCAGAAAAATAGGAGCGGCTAAGTATAAAAATCCATCCCCAGCCCCCGTCACGTCCCCAGCCAGCGCCAGAACCTAGTCTACGGCAGGCGACAGCCCTAGTACATAGAACCCTTCATAGCGGACTCCTGCAAGGGGCGCCATTCAGATTTACGGAAGTGGAGGCGCTGCTGATAAAACGCCAACTGCAGAATGGAGAGGGATTGAAAAACTATACAACGCACATGGGCACTTTGTGGGGTCACGGGGCGCCGGGCATTCACTCACTCACAGACACTGGAATGTTTGTTATTTGGAGCCGATTAGAGGGACGATGGAGGGCGGTGATCTCGGTGCGTTCAGCCATTCCGGCTTGGTAGACTCCTATACATATACAGGACGCCCCTCCCGTGCGCCATCTCTACCAGCAGGACGGGGGTTAGCTATTCCGCCATAACTGTAATGACTAACCGGGAGCGAGTCGGCTAATGACACAACGGTCTCCGGGTCACACAGATGCTTAGATGTGGCCAGGAAAGTCTTTACAGAAGGCGCCAAAACACACAAGATCCCCAAGAAGTTATTGTTCCAGGGGTTCATAGAAGAGGGGTTGTGCAGAGGCCAATGGACCCGCTCCTGCTTGGTCCTGGTATCGTATCTGCTCTCCAGCATGTCAGAGGAGAAGCATGCACGAGCAGTGGCATCTATATGGGGGTGCACAGGCCCCCACTTCCCTGCTACATATTGAAAGCCTTGCAGAGGATCGCTGAGCCCCATGTATATATCAGCACATCACTGCTTGCATGCAGCTGCTGGTTAATCCGTTCTGTGGAGCCAATAACAGCGAGGGGACATTAAAGCATCGGAAATGCCTTCAGAGTTCAAGATGGATCAGAAACAAACAAGCTAAGCAGGATCAGATGCGGCCTGCGATATCAAAGACGGCAGAGAGGGAGCGCTGCGCCCGCCCTGCGGATGATCAGATGCGGCCTGCGATATCAAAGACGGCAGAGAGGGAGCGCTGCGCCCGCCCTGCGGATGATCAGACGCCCTGCGATATCAAAGACGGCAGAGAGGGAGCGCTGCGCCCGCCCTGCGGATGATCAGACGCCCTGCGATATCAAAGACGGCAGAGAGGGAGCGCTGTGCCCGCCCTGCGGATGATCAGATGCCCTGCGATATCAAAGACGGCAGAGAGGGGGCGCTGCGGATGATCAGATACGGCCTGCGATATCAAAGACGGCAGAGAGGGAGCGCTACGCCCGCCCTGCGGATGATCAGATGCCCTGCGATATCAAAGACGGCAGAGAGGGAGCGCTGCACCTGCCCTGCGGATGATCAGATGCCCTGCGATATCAAAGACGGCAGAGAGGGAGCGCTGCGCCCGCCCTGCGGATGATCAGATACGGCCTGCGATATCAAAGACGGCAGAGAGGGAGCGCTGCGCCCGCCCTGCGGATGATCAGATACGGCCTGCGATATCAAAGACGGCAGAGAGGGAGCGCTACGCCCGCCCTGCGGATGATCAGATGCCCTGCGATATCAAAGACGGCAGAGAGGGAGCGCTGCACCTGCCCTGCGGATGATCAGATGCCCTGCGATATCAAAGACGGCAGAGAGGGAGCGCTGCACCTGCCCTGCGGATGATCAGATGCC
The DNA here is from genome assembly GCF_035609145.1 of Eleutherodactylus coqui. NCBI lineage: Eukaryota > Metazoa > Chordata > Amphibia > Anura > Eleutherodactylidae > Eleutherodactylus > Eleutherodactylus coqui. The sequence goes on along the minus strand of NC_089847.1, from coordinate 1,392,216 downwards.
CTGCGATATCAAAGGTGGCAGAGAGGGAGCGCTGCGCCCGCCCTGCGGATGATCAGATGCGGCCTGCGATATCAAAGCTGGCAGAGAGGGAGCGCTGCGCCCGCCCTTAGGATGATCAGATGCCCTGCGATATCAAAGACGGCAGAGAGGGAGCGCTGCGCCCGCCCTGCGGATGATCAGATGCCCTACGATATTAAAGACGGCAGAGAGGGAGCGCTGCGCCCGCCCTTAGGATGATCAGATGCCCTGCGATATCAAAGACGGCAGAGAGGGAGCGCTGCGCCCGCCCTGCGGATGATCAGACGCCCTGCGATATCAAAGACGGCAGAGAGGGAGCGCTGCGCCCGCCCTGCGGATGATCAGATACGGCCTGCGATATCAAAAACGGCAGAGAGGGAGCGCTGTGCCCGCCCTGCGGATGATCAGATGCCCTGCGATATCAAAGACGGCAGAGAGGGAGCGCTGCGCCCGCCCTGCGGATGATCAGATGCCCTGCGATATCAAAGACGGCAGAGAGGGAGCGCTGCGCCCGCCCTGCGGATGATCAGATGCCCTGCGATATCAAAGACGGCAGAGAGGGAGCGCCATGCCCGCCCTGCAGATGATCAGATGCTCCAGAATATCAAAGACGGCAGAGAGGGAGCGCTGCGCCCGCCCTGCGGATGATCAGATGCCCTGCGATATCAAAGGCGGCAGAGAGGAAGCAAAACAATTCTGAAACCCTAAATCAGATGCCGAGGTTGTTTATGGGAGCGCGGCGGCGGCGGGCGCTGTGACCGGCTCTGTGGCCCGCAGCCGTCATGTAGTGGCCACGGGGGTGTCTCACCAGCGCGATATATCCTGGAGAATACGAGCTTCTCCCCGGCCGCCATAACACACATCATCCAACTGCAACCTCCGACACTCGTCAGCTCGTGCGGACTGCGAGTAATAACCTCCAGCTTTACGCACAAATCACATTCTGCGCCCGCTTATCGCCGACTGACGGTTTTCTGTAGATTTGTGGCATGAAAGGTGGAATATGGGCTTCTAACTTCCCGAAAATCTGAGTCAAAATGAAAGAGTTAAATCTGCTGCGTAATAAATGAGAATGAAGATGCGCGGCGGCGGCGGGAGGATCGGGTAACGACGCGTCTAATAGGGATCAAAGCACTTCAATGCTTTACAGCAGATGGGAGAACGGCCAAATGAGCGCCGTTATCTGCTGCGGGCGATTGATGCTAATTGGTGCGTTCTGCAGACGCAGGCGGGAGCGGCGCCCAAAACATCATCCCATAATAAAGGCTGTCAGACGTGGAGCTCCCGGAGGAGGACGAGCGGCGGGCTGTAATCCGGGACACCAAATACCTGTTGGGCAGCTGCTAGCCCATGGCTAGCAGCACTGAGCTTCAATGGGTATGCAGTGAGGGATGAAAGCCGCTGCCAGATGCCTCTGCCTCCTCCAGACTCCGTTGGCAGCGGCCTTTCATCCAAGGACACAAACATTGGGCGGACAAAGTCTGTCCGCGAATAGAGGCCTATTACCCTGCCACATCTTGGTTTGGCTACGTGGCAGTTGGCACTACAGATATACCAGGATGCGGCAACGGGGAGTGTGATCGGAGGCTATGCGGCAAGGGGGAGTGTGATCGGAGGCTATGCGGCAACGGGGAGTGTGATCGGAGGCTATGCGGCAACGGGGAGTGTGATCGGAGGCTATGCGGCAACGGGGAGTGTGATCGGAGGCTATGCGGCAATGAGGAGTGTGATCGGAGGCTATGCGGCAACGGGGAGTGAGATCGGAGGCTATGCGGCAACGGGGAGTGAGATCGGAGGCTATGCGGCAACGGGGAGTGAGATCGGAGGCTATGCGGCAACGGGGAGAGTGATCGGAGGCTATGCGGCAACGGGGAAAGTGATCGGAGGCTATGCGGCAACGGGGAGAGTGATCGGAGGCTATGCCGCAACGGGGAGAGTGATCGGAGGCTATGCCGCAACGGGGAGAGTGATCGGAGGCTATGTGGCAACGGGGAGTGTGATCGGAGGCTATGCGGCAACGGGGAGTGTGATCGGAGGCTATGTGGCAACGGGGAGTGTGATCGGAGGCTATGCGGCAATGAGGAGTGTGATCGGAGGCTATGTGGCAACGGGGAGTGTGATCGGAGGCTATGCGGCAATGAGGAGTGTGATCGGAGGCTATGCGGCAACGGGGAGTGAGATCGGAGGCTATGCGGCAACGGGGAGTGAGATCGGAGGCTATGCGGCAACGGGGAGTGAGATCGGAGGCTATGCGGCAACGGGGAGAGTGATCGGAGGCTATGCGGCAACGGGGAGAGTGATCGGAGGCTATGCGGCAACGGGGAGAGTGATCGGAGGCTATGCCGCAACGGGGAGAGTGATCGGAGGCTATGCCGCAACGGGGAGAGTGATCGGAGGCTATGTGGCAACGGGGAGTGTGATCGGAGGCTATGCGGCAACGGGGAGAGTGATCGGAGGCTATGCGGCAACGGGGAGAGTGATCGGAGGCTATGCCGCAACGGGGAGAGTGATCGGAGGCTATGCCGCAACGGGGAGAGTGATCGGAGGCTATGCGGCAACGGGGAGTGAGATCGGAGGCTATGCGGCAACGGGGAGTGAGATCGGAGGCTATGTGGCAACGGGGAGTGTGATCGGAGGCTATGCGGCAACGGGGAGTGAGATCGGAGGCTATGCGGCAACGGGGAGTGTGATCGGAGGCTATGCCGCAACGGGGAGAGTGATCGGAGGCTATGCCGCAACGGGGAGAGTGATCGGAGGCTATGCCGCAACGTGGAGAGTGATCGGAGGCTATGCGGCAACGGGGAGAGTGATCGAAGGCTATGCCGCAACGGGGAGAGTGATCGAAGGCTATGCCGCAACGGGGAGAGTGATCGGAGGCTATGCCGCAACGGGGAGAGTGATCGGAGGCTATGCCGCAACGGGGAGAGTGATCGGAGGCTATGCGGCAACGGGGAGAGTGATCGGAGGCTATGCGGCAACGGGGAGTGTGATCGGAGGCTATGCGGCAACGGGGAGTGTGATCGGAGGCTATGCGGCAACGGGGAGTGAGATCGGAGGCTATGCGGCAACGGGGAGTGAGATCGGGTCCTCCGGGGTCATCAGGTCCAACACCCTGCTCACTGCAGGATCACTAAATCATCCCAGACAGATGTCTGCCCAGCCTCTGAACACTTCCATTGTGGGAGAACTCCCCACCTCCTGTGGCAACCTGTTCCACTCATTGATCCCCCTCACTGTCTAATATCTAATCTGTGTCTCCTCCCTTTCAGTTTCATCCCATTGCTTCTAGTCTTTCCTTGTGCAGATGAGAATAGGGCTGATCCCTCTGCACTGTGACAGCCCCTCAGATATTTGTAGACAGCTATTAAGTCTCCTCTCAGCCTTCTCTTCTGCTAAACCTTCCCAGATCCTTTACCCGTTCCTCATAGGACATGATTTGCAGACCGCTCACCATCTTGGTAACTCTTCTCTGAACTTGCTCCAGTTTGTCTGTGTCTGTTATAAAGTGGGGGCCCAGAACTGGCCCCAGTATAGTAGAACCTCAACTAAGGTCATTAATCCGCCTGGAAGCAATGGACTTTAGTACAAATCAATGTTAGTTGAGGACATTATTTCCATGGGAATTAATGTAAATCTAATTAATTGGTTCCAGACATTCCAAAAAACACCCCAAACCCCATTTAATAGAAAATAACTCTGGTCTGTAATACCAAAAACAATAACAATACTGAATGAATATAAAACACAACTGGAAAGAGTAAATTAACATCGCAGGGACATCATTATAGCAGCATGCATCACTGTGCTATCTGTGCTTTGACATAGGACTGCAGTATTTATTTACTGGACTCATCTGTACAGCACTTACATTTTGCAGTACAGTGGGGATTCAGGAGGCAGGCAGCGTTCAGCCGGCACTTTGGGGATTCAGCTGCTGTACTGTGTCAGGAGGCAGGCAGACACAGCAACATTCAGCCGTCACTGTGGAGAGGGGAGGTGGAGGAGTAGGCGCGCGCTGATGCAGGAGAAGCAGGAAGTGACCGGCATCAGCTGTGCAACGGGTCACTGAGCGGCACCCAGGGTCATGGAGCGGTCGGCGCCCTTATCTGAGGAATGCAACTTTATTTGAGGGACCACCGCTGCCCTGACACATCCACTTAAATTGAAAACAGTGTTACTTAAGAGCAATGCTACTCAAGGTTTTACTGTATTCCAGATGAGGTCTGACTAAGGAAGAGTAGAGGGGATAATGACCTCACGTGATCTAGACTCTATGCTTCTCTTAATACATCCCAGAATTGGGTTTGCCTTTTTGGCTGCTGCATCACATTGTTGGCTCATGTTCAGTCTATGATCTATTAGTATACCCAAGTCTTTTTCACATGTGCTGCTGCTTAGTCCAATTCCTTCTATTATGTAGCCTCAACAGACGCTATCCGGTCACTGGGTGTGTCAACAGAGGCTATGCAGTAACCAACATATATCTCGGACAGATAGCTGCCAGGTACCTCATTGCTCCCATGCAGCCCCCCTCCCACCACCACCTGCCAGGATAGTATCACTGAGGTCCGACAACCACTATAATCATAGTCACCTCTTGGGTCTTGCCGTCTGACCCTCCTGTTTTAGGACAAAATTCAGTCCCGCTGCAGGGGGGCGCAGGTTCCTCCCTGCTACCCCTTCAGTCTGGTCTACGGGTATATATATCCTACATCTATGTACTATACATGTGGCCGTCCTGCATCCATGTAGTATATATGTGGATGTCCTACATCCATGTAGTATATATGTGGATGTCCTACATCCATGTAGTATATATGTGGATGTCCTACATTCATGTAGTATATATGTGGGCGTCCTGCATCCATGTAGTATATATGTGGCCGTCCTTCATCCATGTAGTATATATGCGGGCGTCCTGCATCCGTGTAGTATATATGTGGGCATCCTGCATCCATGTGGTATATATGTGGGCGTCCTGCATCCATGTAGTATATATGTGGGCGTCCTGCATCCATGTAGTATATATGTGGCCGTCCTGCATCCATGTAGTATATATGTGGCTGTCCTGCATCCATGTGGTATATATGTGGCCGTCCTGCATCCATGTAGTATATATGCGGGTGTCCTGCATCCATGTAGCATATATGTGGCCGTCCTGCATCCATGTAGTATATATGTGGATGTCCTACATCCATGTAGTATATATGTGGATGTCCTACATCCATGTAGTATATATGTGGATGTCCTACATTCATGTAGTATATATGTGGGCGTCCTGCATCCATGTAGTATATATGTGGCCGTCCTTCATCCATGTAGTATATATGCGGGCGTCCTGCATCCGTGTAGTATATATGTGGGCATCCTGCATCCATGTGGTATATATGTGGCCGTCCTGCATCCATGTAGTATATATGCGGGTGTCCTGCATCCATGTAGCATATATGTGGCCGTCCTGCATCCATGTAGTATATATGTGGATGTCCTACATCCATGTAGTATATATGTGGATGTCCTACATCCATGTAGTATATATGTGGATGTCCTACATTCATGTAGTATATATGTGGGCGTCCTGCATCCATGTAGTATATATGTGGCCGTCCTTCATCCATGTAGTATATATGCGGGCGTCCTGCATCCGTGTAGTATATATGTGGGCATCCTGCATCCATGTGGTATATATGTGGGCGTCCTGCATCCATGTAGTATATATGTGGGCGTCCTGCATCCATGTAGTATATATGTGGCCGTCCTGCATCCATGTAGTATATATGTGGCTGTCCTGCATCCATGTGGTATATATGTGGCCGTCCTGCATCCATGTAGTATATATGCGGGTGTCCTGCATCCATGTAGCATATATGTGGCCGTCCTGCATCCATGTAGTATATATTTGGATGTCCTACATCCATGTAGTATATATGTGGCCGTCCTTCACCCATGTAATATATATGTGGCCGTCCTGCATCCTTGTGGTATATTTGTGGCCGTCCTGCATCCGTGTAGTATATATGTGGGCGTCCTGCATCCATGTAATATATATGCGGGCGTCCTGCCTCCTTGTGGTATATTTGTGGCCGTCCTGCATCCATGTAGTATATATGTGGGCGTCCTACATCCATGTAGTATATATGTGGCCGTCCTGCACCCATGAAGTATATATGTGGCCGTCCTGCACCCATGTAATATATATGTGGCCGTCCTGCACCCATGTAATATATATGTGGCCGTCCTGCATCCATGTAATATATATGCGGGCGTCCTGCATCCATGTAGTATATATGTGGGCATCCTGCATCCATGTGGTATATATGTTGGCGTCCTACATCCATGTAGTATATATGTGGGCGTCCTGCATCCATGTAGTATATATTTGGATGTCCTACATCCATGTAGTATATATGTGGGCGTCCTGCATCCATATAGTATATATGTGGCCGTCCTTCACCCATGTAGTATATAAGTGGGTGTCCTGCATCCATGTAGTATATATGTGGCCGTCCTGCATCCTTGTGGTATATTTGTGGCCGTCCTGCATCCATGTAGTATATATGTGGGCGTCCTACATCCATGTAGTATATATGTGGCCGTCCTGCACCCATGAAGTATATATGTGGCCGTCCTGCATCCATGTTATATATATGCAGGCGTCCTGCATCCGCGTAGTATATATACGGGTGTCCTGCATCCATGTAGTATATATTTGGATGTCCTACATCCTTGTAGTATATATGTGGGCGTCCTGCATCCATGTAATATATATGTGGCCGTCCGGCATCCATGTAATATATATGTGGGCGTCCTGCCTCCTTGTGGTATATTTGTGGCCGTCCTGCATCCATGTAATATATATGTGGGCGTCCTGCCTCCTTGTGGTATATTTGTGGCCGTCCTGCATCCATGTAGTATATATGTGGGCGTCCTACATCCATGTAGTATATATGTGGGCGTCCTGCATCCATGTAATATATATGTGGGCGTCCTGCCTCCTTGTGGTATATTTGTGGCCGTCCTGCATCCATGTAGTATATATGTGGGCGTCCTACATCCATGTAGTATATATGTGGGCGTCCTGCATCCATGTAGCATATATGCGGGTGTCCTGCATCCGTGTAGTATATATGTGGGCGTCCTGCATCCATGTGGTATATATGTGGGCGTCCTACATCCATGTAGTATATATGTGGGCGTCCTGCATCCATGTAGTATATATGTGGCCGTCCTGCATCCATGTGGTATATATGTGACCGTCCTGCATCCATGTAGTATATATGTGGCCATCCTGCATTTGTGTAGTATATATGCGGGTGTCCTGCATCCATGTAGCATATATGTGGCCGTCCTGCATCCATGTAGTATAGATGTGGCCGTCCTGCATCCATGTGGTATATTTGTGGCCGTCCTGCATCCATGTAGTATATATGCGGGTGTCCTGCATCCATTTAGCATATATGTGGCCGTCCTGCATCCATGTAGTATATATGTGGGCGTCCTGCATCCATGTAGCATATATGTGGCCGTCCTGCATCCATGTAGTATAGATGTGGCCGTCCTGCGTCCATGTACTATATATTTGGATGTCCTACATCCATGTAGTATATATGTGGGCGTCCTGCATCCATGTAGTATATATGTGGCCGTCCTGCACCCATGTAATATATATGTGGCCGTCCTGCATCCTTGTGGTATATTTGTGACCGTCCTGCATCCATGTAGTATATATGTGGCCGTCCTACATCCATGTAGTATATATGCGGGCGTCCTGCCTCCTTGTGGTATATTTGTGGCCATCCTGCATCCATGTAGTATATATGTGGGCGTCCTACATCCATGTAGTATATATGTGGCCGTCCTGCATCCATGAAGTATATATGTGGCCGTCCTGCATTCATGTAGTATATATGTGGGCGTCCTGCATCCATGTGGTATATATGCGGGCGTCCTGCATCCATGTAGTATATATGTGGGCGTCCTGCATCCATGTGGTATATATGTGACCGTCCTGCATCCATGTAGTATATATGTGGCCATCCTGCATTCGTGTAGTATATATGCGGGTGTCCTGCATCCATGTAGTATATATGTTGCCGTCCTGCATCCATGTAGTATATATGTGGCCGTCTTGCATTCGTGTAGTATATATGTGGGCGTCCTACATCCATGTAGTATATATGTGGCCGTCCTGCACCCATGTAATATATATGTGGCCGTCTTGCATCCATGTAGTATATATGTGGCCATCCTGCATCCATGTAGTATATATGTGGGCGTCCTGCACCCATGTAATATATATGTGGCCGTCCTGCACCCATGTAGTATATATGTGGCCATCCTGCATCCATGTAGTATATATGTGACCGTCCTGCATCCATGTAGTATATATGTGGCCGTCCTGCACCCATGTAATATATATGTGGCCGTCCTGCATCCATGTAGTATATATGTGGCCATCCTGCATCCATGTAGTATATATGTGGGCGTCCTGCACCCATGTAATATATATGTGGCCGTCCTGCATCCATGTAATATATATGTGACCGTCCTGCATCCATGTAGTATATATGTGGGCGTCCTGCACCCATGTAATATATATGTGGCCGTCCTGCATCCATGTAGTATATATGTGGCCGTCCTGCATCCATGTAGTATATATGTGGCCATCCTGCATCCATGTAGTATATATGTGGCCATCCTGCATCCATGTAGTATATATGTGACCGTCCTGCATCCATGTAGTATATATGTGACTGTCCTGCATCCATGTTATACATATGCGGGCGTCCTGCATCCATGTAGTATATCTGTGGCCGTCCTGCCTCCTTGTGGTATATCTGTGACCGTCCTGCCTCCTTGTGGTATATCTGTGACCGTCCTGCCTCCTTGTAGTATATATGTGACCGTCCTGCAGCCGTGTAGTATATATGTGACCGTCCTGCAGCCGTGTAGTATATATGTGACTGTCCTGCATCCATGTAGTATATATGTGGCCGTCCTGCCTCCTTGTAGTATATATGTGGCCGTCCTGCCTCCTTGTAGTATATATGTGACTGTCCTGCATCCATGTAGTATATATGTGACCGTCCTGCATCCATGTAGTATATATGTGGCCGTCCTGCCTCCTTGTAGTATATATGTGACCGTCCTGCATCCATGTAGTATATATGTGACCGTCCTGCAGCCGTGTAGTATATATGTGACTGTCCTGCATCCATGTAGTATATATGTGGCCGTCCTGCCTCCTTGTAGTATATATGTGGCCGTCCTGCCTCCTTGTAGTATATATGTGACTGTCCTGCATCCATGTAGTATATATGTGACCGTCCTGCATCCATGTAGTATATATGTGGCCGTCCTGCCTCCTTGTAGTATATATGTGACCGTCCTGCATCCATGTAGTATATATGTGACCGTCCTGCAGCCGTGTAGTATATATGTGACCGTCCTGCATCCATGTAGTATATATGTGGCCGTCCTGCCTCCTTGTAGTATATATGTGACCGTCCTGCAGCCGTGTAGTATATATGTGACCGTCCTGCCTCCTTGTGGTATATCTGTGGCCGTCCCGCCGGGGGTCTAATAAAGGGGCCATACAAGGTGCAGTCCGTCCAGTGTATATAAGATCAGTCTCTCTGACTGCAGCCCGGCGCTCTACTCCTCCGACTCTCATAGCCTCATGTGAACCGCCGGTGTAGATAGAAGGCAGCCAAGAATGAGCAGCAGATCCGCTGAAGGTGCTTGTCACTCATTAGGCCTCGGGTCAAGTAATCTGCAGCGTTCCGGGACATCCAGGCGGGGATTACGGGGAACGTCTAGCAACTTCATAAGGCGTAGAGCGCTCTGGAGTTCACGGCGAGCGGCTCCGAGGAGGCTTCTGGCTGCTTCACATTCGGTCCACGGAACGAGGCTTCCTGCCTTTCTGCCATCTGGACAACAAATGCGCCGCCGCCGCGAGACGCTGCTTGTTCCTCTTTATTTGGTTTGTTTAGATCGGCCAGCAAGGCGATTCTGTGTCTGTCGAAGCCGAACCCCGGCCTTACGGGAACCGCTTGCCAGGCGCCCCGATGTGGGCAATGCCATAAGGGTCAAGCACACTCCGCCGCCATCTTCACGGATGTGCAGCAGAGCCGTGCGGGTGAGAGGCCTACAGAGTGACGGACTGTGCGGGACTCATTCTGCGGTGCGCCAATTACTGCTGTGGATTTTCACGGATTTCCCTTTCGCTCTGCAGCGGGTGAAACCTGCCTGCGGAAATGCTTCCAGCGGCCGCGGCTCGGCCCGTCTATAAGATCACGTAGACGTTGCGTAGCTTCCTGATGACTCTTACAGAATCTTTAGGTCTCTTCCAGTATATTTATATATCGCAGGCATGTTCCGCAGCGCTGCACACAGATCAGCGCTTCCATCAGAGTGTCTGCAGCGGGGCTCCCACGGAGTGTCTGCAGCGGGGCTCCCACGGAGTGTCTGCAGCGGGGCTCCCACGGAGTGTCTGCAGCGGGGCTCCCACGGAGTGTCTGCAGCGGGGCTCCCACGGAGTGTCTGCAGCGGGGCTCCCACGGAGTGTCTGCAGCGGGGCTCCCACGGAGTGTCTGCAGCGGGGCACACACGGAGTGTCTGCAGCGGGGCTCCCACGGAGTGTCTGCAGCGGGGCACACACGGAGTGTCTGCAGCGGGGCTCACATGCTTAGAGTCACCTATTAGTAGGAAGGAAACGCAGCGAATGCAGGGAGAAGCTACAAACTCCACGCAGATGTTGTCCTTGGCACAGTGCTGCCCATATACCCTCCGCTGGGCAGGACATTATAGCCATTAATTGTGGCCGTCCCACCTGCAGCCCACCAGAGCACCTTTACTAGTCCTCCGGACTACTTCTGGGGCCACCGGATCTGCCGGAGGCTTCCCTGCGAATGGAAAGACATGGCTGTTGCCTGCAAGGAACACATCCTGGAACGTACCTGGAAAGGTGGCATGCAGCTCTACTTAGAAGGGACGGCGCGGGGGCAGAACGCCACGCTGTCTGCAGTCAGCATGATGCATTGTGGGACGGTTTTCTCACAGACGGAATGGACATTGGCCATTTTCCCCAGTGCTGGTGAGCACATTAAGGGGTCACCGGACCAGAAGCCCCCAGCGGCCCCATTACAGCACAGGTTTGACTTGATGCCTTCCAATAACTCTGCGGCTCATCTGCCCTGTCAATCGCTTTTTGAAGGCTCTTGTTTATAGAGACAGCCGCTTTTCAATGGCTGGAGACTTTCTGTGAGAAGTTACTGGTGGAGTTAAACTTTGGTACATCTGTATGAGTAGAGCAGTCGGGGTCCCCCACTATGACCCGGCCAATTACTATGGTGAATCGCCCCTCCTCTGAATGCCGCCATGTAATACTACCTTCCCTCTGCTGTCCATGGACTCCTACTTGAAGGCTGCATTCTCACGTGGCGGAATTGGTGCAAAGTGGAAAATCTGCACCAAAATCTGCATCAATTCTGCAACATTTAGCTGCGAACCCGCTGCCGATTTCAGCCTTCAGAACGGCGCTCCTCTTACCTCCGACTACTGTGCTGCTGCAGCACCTCTGTGCAGGGGACGGTAGGCGGGTCACGGTGGGTGCAAGTGTGCTTGTGATGCTGGGCGGGTGACAGCGTGCTGGTGATGGTGGGTGGGTGCCAGTGTGCTGGTGATGCTGGGCGGGTGACAGCCAGGTGACGGTGTGCTGGTGATGCTGGGCGGGTGACAGCGTGCTGGTGATGGTGGGTGGGTGACAGCCAGGTGACGGTGTGCTGGTGACGGTGGGTGCCAGTGTGCTGGTGATGCTGGGTGGGTGACGGCGTGCTGGTGACGGTGGGCTGGTGACGGTGGGTGGGTGCAAGTGTGCTGGTGATGCTGGGCGGGTGACGGCGTGACGGTGACGGTGATGGTGGGCTGGTGACGGTGGGTGGGTGCAAGTGTGCTGGTGATGCTGGGCGGGTGACGGCGTGACGGTGGGTGACGGTGTGATGGTGACGGCGTGCTGGTGATGCTGGGCGGGTGACGGCGTGACGGTGGGTGACGGTGTGATGGTGACGGCGTACTGGTGATGCTGGGCGGGTGACGGCGTGCTGGTGGCGGTGGGCGGGTGATGGTGGGTGCTGCAGTAAGCGCTCAGTATTCAGCGGCGGGTGTTATGTGCGGGCGGCAATCAGCGACGGATCTGAAGCGGAACCAGTCAGAATCCACAACAACGGTGCAGGTTTTGGTGATGATTTTTCTGCCACATGTGAACAAAGTCGGCTGTTCGCTGGATGGCGGGACGAGCGGCCGCACTGTGAACTGCAAAGATGTGAAACGCTGCTCTTTAAAGGGAGCCTGCCACATGGTGCGGGCTTATAGATACCCGTATGCTTACCCCCTCCCCGTTCCCGTCACTAGCCCTGTGGACTAGTATAACCTCCCACGAGCCAGTAAGCCTACCTCATGGGGCCCCTCCGACGTGACCGGGCCCCTTTACACCCCGCTCCACACCAGTAATCCGTGGACATTGGTGGAAACGTCTCCGTTAGACGCCGCGACCTCCACGGCCGTTCTGTAGTCAGGAGTCTGGAGATCGCAGACTGACGGATATATTATATATAGATTGTTGATGGACGGCGAACAGCAGCAGGCGGTATCTGTGACATCGCGTGGCGAGTTACCAGCCGAAGCCCAATAATGCTGTGGCTTCATGGCGGGGAGTAACCCCGCTAACATCACGTCTGTAAGGGGCGCCGCTGGCGCGCTCGGCGGTGAGGAAGCAGCGACAGGCAGATCTCTGCAGCCGCTCGTACTTTAGCCGCGATCAGAGGCTGCGAGAAACCGAGCCTTCGTCTTACTGCGAATCGGACGGCGCGCGGTGGACGGAAACGCCGTATCAATGCAAACGGGTCCCCACAACATGTGACTGCAGGGCTTAAACACACAGGCGCCAATACACTCGCCGCAATGGAGCATTTTTGCGCATGAATCGGTGAAAAGTCTTGCGCTTGTGAGAATGCGAACACGGAATTCACCGGCTTCGCTACGTTTTGCGCATGTGATTTTCATGACTGCAAAAAGCTCCGCAGTCACAACCGTGTGTTTAACCCCTTGGAGTCCGTCCCGAGGCGCCCAAATGTTCCTGACCTCATGTTGGTGAGCGTCGCTTCAACCTCAGATGTGACATGTGATTCAGACTTCACACAGATGCGCTCGCAGACATATTCGCGCACGCAATACGCAGTGAATAGAACATCGTTTATTGGGCTCCGTCACATACATGTCCGCCGAGCAGTAAAGCTAGAACGTGCTGCGTATGCCTGCGTATGGGCGCTGCACGGAGGGCCCTGGGGCCGTGGCAACGTGGACTACCCTCAGACGGTTGAACATAACTATGAAGCCGTCTTATCCGTGAAGAGACAGTAAGCCGCTCCTTGGAGTTGTCAGCTCATTTAACCCCACGTTGTCAGTAAATAGCCGACTTGGGTTCCTACGGCACAAGCCCCTATAGATGGAGAACTGCGCCAGAAACCGCGAGGACCGCATTAGGCACATTCTGTCGCCATGTATAATATGTTCGCACTTTCTACCTGCGCTATATGACGTCTCGCCCGTCTCTCCTCAGATGAAACTGCCGACTAAAGCTGCAAGGGGCGACCTGAAGGAGCTGCGGTTGTAGCGGCGGAGGCCCAGGGATGGCGGTGCACAGCTCCTGACCTGGTAAGCTAACTCTCTCCTACTGTCTCGGTATCCGCCCTCGTGGCAGACACTGGAAATGAAACGTTTTGTAGCTATCTGACGGGAAATTATGTACTTCAGCTGCGCAAAATCTGTTCCTCAAGCCAAAGAAATGGAGGCTGGCGATCAGTCGGTGTCGTAGTCAGCGGCTGGCAGAAAAGAGACTATCAACTATACCAGGCTGGACTAATGCCAGCCGTCCTACACAAGGTGGTAGACACTGCACTCTGCTACATCTGCGTCCGCATGGAGTCCTGCACGCCCCGCGTCTTCTCAGTCCCGTGGATTCTGCATGGAGGCACGGATCAGGTTACTGAATTACAATCTGTGGCTTCAGTGGAAGGTAGACTTGTCTGTGGCAAACCCATCCCATGTAAACCCGACCAGACAGATGTGATTTGTATCGCTGCGTCGTGTCTAACAGTTTGAGCATCAGCCAGCAATGAACAGGTTAAAGGGAACCCATCCCCGGCTATGACTACCACAGTCTAAGTTATGGTCCTCATAGGGCAGGAGCCCGGAGAGGTAGTTATTATACTGTCTGCCAGTGCACGGACCTAAGCTCCAGGCTCAGTCTCCTCTGCGGGAGGGCCTGCACGCTCAGTCTCCTCTGCGGGAGGGCCTGCACGCTCAGTCTCCTCTGCGGGAGGGCCTGCACGCTCAGTCTCCTCTGCGGGAGGGCCTGCACGCTCAGTCTCCTCTGCGGGAGGGCCTGCACGCTCAGTCTCCTCTGCGGGAGGGCCTGCACGCTCAGTCTCCTCTGCGGGAGGGCCTGCACGCTCAGTCTCCTCTGCGGGAGGGCCTGCACGCTCAGTCTCCTCTGCGGGAGGGCCTGCACGCTCAGTCTCCTCTGCGGGAGGGCCTGCACGCTCAGTCTCCTCTGCGGGAGGGCCTGCACGCTCAGTCTCCTCTGCGGGAGGGCCTGCACGCTCAGTCTCCTCTGCGGGAGGGCCTGCACGCTCAGTCTCCTCTGCGGGAGGGCCTGCACGCTCAGTCTCCTCTGCGGGAGGGCCTGATCGCTCAGTCTCCTCTGCGGGAGGGCCTGATCGCTCAGTCTCCTCTGCGGGAGGGCCTGCACGCTCAGTCTCCTCTGCGGGAGGGCCTGCACGCTCAGTCTCCTCTGCGGGAGGGCCTGCACGCTCAGTCTCCTCTGCGGGAGGGCCTGCACGCTCAGTCTCCTCTGCGGGAGGGCCTGCACGCTCAGTCTCCTCTGCGGGAGGGCCTGCACGCTCAGTCTCCTCTGCGGGAGGGCCTGCACGCTCAGTCTCCTCTGCGGGAGGGCCTGCACGCTCAGTCTCCTTTGCGGGAGGGCCTGCACGCTCAGTCTCCTCTGCGGGAGGGCCTGCACGCTCAGTCACCTCTGCGGGAGTGGCTGCACGCTCAGTCTCCTCTGCGGGAGGGCATGCACGCTCAGTCTCCTCTGCGGGAGTGGCTGCATGCTCAGTTCTTCAGGGGAGTGACGTGCTCGCTGTATCACCTGAGGGCGGTTCTTCAGTGCTTCCTGCCACTGCACTTGTAGGGAGCCGGGTCTTCCACTGCTGCTCCAATCGCCTGTCTCCCTTTGCCAGGTCAAATGTCGGGCTGGAAGGGGTGGAGCTTAGTGTGGCAGCCAAGCAGTAAGGGGAGAGCGAGCAGGGACTCGCACCACCCGTGGTGTTTGGATCTTCAGGCTCCTCGTTGGTTCGTGACTTTGGTGTTTCTTTCCTTCCATTTCTCTTTATCCATTTAACATTTTTTTCATACAATCAAAATAACCTAAAATGTCAGAATAGTGATCTCTGCTAACAATACAATCTTGTTGAGCTTGACTTGGCAAACGGCAGCCAATGTGAGCTAATGAAGCTGCAGTGTAAAGCATGAGGGATGTAAAGAGTAAGAGACCGAGCTTCTGATGAACAGGAAGAATGTTTCAGATTTCCTTTGCAGCTTAGACTACCACACTGATTATACAGCCAATGATGAAGAGAACAAATTACAAGTACATGTCACCTCTGGGGTAGTGAAGAGGACAACCCATGTTCACAAGCCCTACTAGTGACCCTCTCTATGACCTAGACCTACTAATGACCCCTCTATGACCTAGACCTACTAGTGATCCTACTATGACCAAGACCTACTAGTGACCCCACAATGACCTAGACTCACTAGTGACCCCGTCTAACCAAGAGCTACTAGTGACCTTCTCTATGACCTAGACCTACTAATGACCCCTCTATGACCTAGACCTACTAGTGACCCCCTCTTTGACCTAGACCCACTAGTGACCCCGTCTATGACCTAGAGCTACTAGTGACCCTCTCTATGACCTAGACCTACTAATGACCCCTCTATGACCTAGACCTACTAGTGACCCCACTATGACCGAGACCCACTAGTGACCCCGTCTATGACCTAGAGCTACTAGTGACCCCCTCAATGACCTAGACCCACTAGAGACCCCCTCAATGACCTAGACCTACTAGTGACCCCGTGTATGACTTAGACCTACTAGTGACCCCACTATGACTTAGACCTACTAGTGACCCCACTATGACCTAGATCTACTAGTGACCCCCTCTATGACCTAGACCCACTAGTGACCCCGTCTATGATCAAGACCTACTAGTGACCCCCTTTAAAACCTAGACCCACTAGTGACCCTGTATATGACCTAGAGCTACTAGTGACCCCCTCTATGACCTAGACCCACTAATGACCCCTCTATGACCTAGACCTACTAGTGACCCCCTCTATGACCTAGACCCACTAGTGACCCCGTCTGTGACCTAGAGCTACTAGTGACCCCCTCTATGACCTAGACCTACTAGTGACCCCGTCTATGACCTAGACCCACTAGTGACCCCGTCTATGACCTAGAGCTACTAGTGACCCCCTCTATGACCTAGACCCACTAGTGACCCCGTCTATGACCTAGAGCTACTAGTGACCCCCTCTATGACCTAGACCCACTAGTGACCCCGTCTATGACCTAGAGCTACTAGTGACCCCCTCTATGACCTAGACCCACTAGTGACCCTGTCTATGACCTAGACCCACTAGTGACCGTCTCTGACCTAGACCTACTAATGACCCCTCTAGGACGTAGACCTACTAGAGACCCCCTCAATGACCTAGACCTACTAGAGATCCCATGTATGACCTAGCCCTACTAGAGACCCCCTGTATGAGCTAGCCCTACTAAAGACCCTCTGTATGACCTAGCCCTACTAGAGACCCCATCTATGACCTAGACCCACTAGTGACCCCGTCTATGACCAAGACCTACTAGTGACCCCCTCTATGACCTAGACCCACTAGTGAGCCAGTATATGACCTAGAGCTGCTAGTGACCTCCTCTATGACCTAGACCCACTAATGACCCCGTCTATGACCTAGAGCTACTAGTGACCCTCTCTATGACCTAGACCTACTAATGACCCCTCTATGACCAAGACCTACTAGTGACCCCCTCTATGACCTAGAGCTACTAGTGACCCTCTCTATGACCTAGACCTACTAATGACCCCTCTATGACCTAGACCTACTAGTGACCTCCTCTATGACCTAGACCCACTAGTGACCCCCTCTATGACTTAGAGCTACTAGTGACCCCCTCTATGATGTAGACCTACTAGAGACCCCCTGTATGAGCTAGCCCTACTAAAGACCCCCTGTATGACCTAGACCTACTAGCACCCTCTCTATGACTGGAGATCCATTCAGTAGGACTAACTCCTGCTCTGGTAGTCTGTGCGCTGTCCTGTAATACTACTGCTTGGGAAATGTCAGAATGACTGCAGCTTTCATTGGGTAAACCAGCTGTTTGCCGGGGATGAAGTACCGAGACCCAAAGTAATGAGCTGTCTGTCCTGGGGGAATTGAGAACGTTGTCACAACCCCTTTTAAATGTGATTTCCTGGTTTGAATTCTGCTACAGGGGCTCAATGTCCATAAATCAGTACGCCCATAGGGAAACATGGGCGTCCGCGAATGAAATGAAGCTTGAGGATTGGATTTGCGGAGCTTTTGGTCCAGAAAACAAGTCGCAGCCCGCTCCATCTCAGTGCGGTTTCTGAGGTCAATGGAAGCCGCCTGATCTGCGGCCCGCAATTCAATTGCTGCAGATTCCGTGAAAAAGCAGGAGTTTAACAAAACTGACCCCCACTGCGCATGTGCGGCGGCGCGCCAGCATGTCCGCAGTGAAGAAAACGAAGGCCTGGATGGGTAAGTAGAAGACCCGCAGTGTCCTTGGCCGCGGGCAGGGGCGGATTCCACTGCGGGCTCCGGCATGCAGAATCTGATCCGCCCGTGGGCACGAGGCTGAGGGTGCGTTCACACGTAGCGGAAATGCTGCAGATTTTCCACATCAATATCCGCAAGTGATTTCAGCCTGCGCTCCTCTCATCTGCCCATACTGCACCCGGGGCGCAGATCAGCTGATGGAAGAGGCTTGGGGTGCCCAGGCGAGCGCTACAACCTCTTCTCAAGCCTGTGACGGAACCATCATCGTCACATGACCGAAGGGCAACTCAACCCAATCCATGTGAATGAGTTGCAATACCAGGCACAACCTCTATTCAGTGTACAGCGCTGTGCCTGGTATGCAGCAAGTGGCCACAGTGCTCCCCGGTGGAGGTTCTGAGCAGCGGACCCCCACGAACCCATCCTGGCCCATCTTTGTCCTGGAAAACCCCTTTAAATGAAATAAGTCTTTTCAGCATATTGTGCGAGGGGCGCCAAATAATGGCGTGAAAAATGCAGCAAAATGGCTGCGGGTGTTTGTACCTACAGGCCGACGCCTGGCGGCACGGAGAGCCCTCCTCTCACCTTTTGTCTGCCTCCCAAAATCTATTTCAGGACCTTCATCATGCTTTAATTAGGACGGCGACCGCGCCGTGAACCTCCAGTCTGCCCCAACGGTGGCCTGCGTCCCCTGCAGCCGATGTGCCGGTGTGCCGTGCAGCGAGCGCCGCCGTGCCGCCGAGGACACAAGTATGCTTTGTAATCCTGGGCGCTGACGGAGATGCTGCAGATTGATGGGTTAATAGCAGGATGGCGGCGCGGGCCCCGCAGCGGATGACACCCCCGCCGCTGTGCGCTGATGGAGCTGGAGGTGTGAAGTAGCGCAGCAGCCACATTATAATCGCCAGCAGTGTTATTACCGCGGCATCTATTCTTATGCCTGCTGATGATTTGGCGCGGCGCCGCTGATCACTGCACACGAGTTACCAGAAGCTGACCGCCGGTATATGCAAGAGTTAATCCGAAAGCGATCGGCAACTGACAACCGGCAGTACTTATAAAGCGGCAGACAGTAACCTCAGACTAGCGAGCCGCTGACCGGCCCGGGCTCTTCGCCGCGACTTGGGGGTCAGACGTGAATGACGGCACGTGCGATCAGCCTTATTATCACCGGCCGCCATCAGGAGTCAACCCTGATATACCGGCCCTGTCCAGCAGGTGGCGGCGGCCGGGGAGGAAATACGGGGCCAAAGCGTTGTATCCTGGGCCTCCAGCCCCTCGCGGAGCGCCGCACACATGGCCCCCGTATAATAATCAGTAATGTCAGATCTGCTGCAGTACCACAACATGGGCCGTACCGCACACCGCCGCCCCTCCATCAGCCCCGCCCAGTAGCGCCGCAACGCCAGCGATTCATTGTGGCCTAGATCCCAATCGGAGATGAAGCAGTTCTGCAGGAATACCGGCCCCTGTGGACAGGAAGCTGTGGTATGAGCTGCAGAGCGTCTGTGTGAGCAGATTCTCCTCCCTCTACCTCTTTGGCTTCCACGCCCGGACATGAGGCAGCGATCAGCGTCCGCTCACACATCCAAAGTAACACAAAGCGTCAGTCATCCAATTTCCGTAATGAGATCTTGCAATGTGTGGCCCCCCCGGTGTTCATACGGACGCGGGCACTCTGAACGCCCCCCCACCCCCCCAGGGCGCTTCACGCTCGCCGTTATTTGTGGTTTTTTAAGCATATTTATTCTTGGCTACGATTCAAAAATGTCAGCAACAAACCTCAGGCGTGAAGGCAGCCTGTCCGTGTGCCGGCGGCCGCTAGCGAGCGCGTAATAGCGCCATTATCATCAATAAGGCAGGAAGCGGACACAAGTCATAGATTAAACACGCCACGGGCGCTAAGACAGAAATGGCGCAATGCCTCGGGGTCTGGACAGCAGCGGTCCTGGGATAACGATAGCAATCAGTGCTGACAGGTAAGTACTATCTGATGGCCCCGCCCCCAGCGCCCAGGATTAGGGTGGAATTAACCATCTGTACTTTGGTGAAAAGGACGTTTCAGAAATAGTTAGTGAGAAGTCGCCGCGCAGAACGTAACAAGTGACATCACAGAACTCGTATAGCGATATTGTAAGGGTGTCCCAGCGATGCACATTAAGGGTCACTCCGGAGAAGACATATTCGTCTATCCTGTCCCTCACCTGATTACTCGTGGCCTCTGTGTATTACAGTCACTTCCCTGCAGTGCGGCCCCCTGCCTGATGCTTAGCAGGCACCATACTGAGGCTGAGATTTCTCCTACTTCCTCTTTTCACTATCTAGAATCACAAGACCAGCTAGAGCCTGCCCCATCTCTGCCTGCTGGGAGGACAGTGTCATTAGCTTCTGTATTCTATCTTCACCTAAATAAGTTACAGCCCATAAGTATACAGGATGAGCTGTGATCTCCTCTATTATAACTGTATGACAGGAGCCTCTAATCATCATCAGTAACTGTGATGGGAGTGTCTGTGTCCCCCTCTGAAGAGCTTGTGTGGTAGAGTCCATCAACAGGAAGTCTGCTGACTGAAAAACTGACTTCTTGAGAGAGCTTGAAGCCAAGTAATTCCCAGGGGGGCAGAATGAGATCACATGACCCATCTGAGGAGGAGTCCAGGAGTTTCAGGTAGAAAAGAATAACCAACCAAGGCAATAGGAGCTGGGGCATGGGCCATGTGTGATGGGGGGGTCTGGGGACCCAGTGGCCCCATCAATGCCTATTCAGGTACATACCGCTGCTTCACTTGTCAAGTGAGGGAACATGGCGGCCCTTCGTGCTGCTGACTAGCGGGGTCTGACCATTGCGGTGGGCTGCGGCTACTGCTAAAAACCTGCAACCTCCTTTAAGGAATAGTAAAAGTGCTTTTTGTGATCCGGATCCAAACATGCAGCCTTCCTGTTGCTGCGGGGTGGGAGTCTCTCCCGCAGTGTCGTCCCTGGGGCAGCGTCGTCCCTGGGGCAGCGTCGTCCCTGGGGCAGCGTCGTCCCTGGGGCAGCGTCGTCTCTGGGGCAGCGTCGTCCCTGGGGCAGCGTCGTCTCTGGGGCAGCGTCGTCCCTGGAGCAGCGTCCTCCCTGGGGCAGCGTCGTCTCTGGGGCAGCGTCGTCCCTGGAGCAGCGTCGTCCCTGGGGCAGCGTCGTCCCTGGGGCAGCGTCGTCTCTGAGGCAGCGTCGTCCCTCGGGCAGCGTCGTCCCTGGCGTAGCATCGTCCCTGGGGGAGCGTCGTCCCTGGCGTAGCGTCCCTGGGGCATCGTCGTCCCTCGGGCAGCGTCGTCCCTGGCGTAGCATCGTCCCTGGGGGAGCGTCGTCCCTGGCATAGCGTCCCTGGGGCAGCGTCGTCCCTGGGGCAGCGTCGTCCCTGGGGCAGCGTCGTCCCTGGGGTAGCGTCGTCCCTGGGGCAGCGTCGTCCCTGGGGCAGCGTCGTCCCTAGCATATCGTCGTCCCTGGGGCAGCGTCGTCTCTGGGGCAGCGTCGTCTCTGGGGCAGCGTCGTCTCTGGGGCAGCGTCGTCTCTGGGGCAGCGTCGTCCCTGGGGCAGCGTCGTCTCTGGGGCAGCGTCGTCCCTGGGGCAGCGTCGTCCCTGGGGCATCGTCGTCCCTGGGGCAGCGTCGTCCCTGGGGCAGCGTCGTCCCTGGCGTAGCGTCGTCCCTGGGGCAGCGTCGTCCCTGGGGCAGCGTCGTCTCTGGGGCAGCGTCGTCTCTGGGGCAGCCCGTATCCGAGCAGAGTGACGCCCCAAAGAAACATTGCGCACGATGATGAACATTTCATGAGTTATCAATGTCAACTCCTGCTGCTGTTGTACGTTATCCTGGTCCATATTAACGCTCTTCTGTGGACGCCCCGAGCCGGTATCCCGGACCGCGCGATGCCCCTATACGGACGGCATCCACGGTGGACGGCATCTGCACGGTGGCCCCACTGAGTACTTGTGAAATAACACATTCTTCAAATACTTCTTGACTTTCCAGAACTTCCTTTGGGGCCGGTGAATGGTGGCCGGCGTTCTGTATTCCAGGAACGTCTCTGTCGCGGTTGATGTGTAGAACAGACGCGAGGAGCCTAATTAAAGCCGACACACTGAAACGCACTTAATCTCTGAAGCGTTTCCAGCTGCAGGGAATCTGCTCATCGGGGTTTGGGGGTATCTGTCATTTTCTGTCCCTCCCGCCATCCGTTACATGGCATCTGCCCCAACCCGGGATTACAAGTCACACACAACGAACGTGAATCCGACCCGTGGAGGCGGATCAACATGGCGGCGCTGGTGGCCACAACCCTACTGGAAGCTCAGAGAAATGGCAATCAATGTAACACTCAGAACAAAGACTGTCCCTCCGGGGGCTCGGACCGCCCAAATGCAGAGCTAACCCCCCAAGGAGAGCAGCTTACCCCTCAAATAACACAGGAAACAGACCACTAGGAGGGGGGCGAGCCATGAACGCCCCTCAATACTAAAACAGCTCGTCCCAGTGCCTTGGCATGGTGGCTGTCCGTTGGCATGGTGACTGTCCGTTGGCATGGTGGCTGTCCGTTGGCATGGTGGCCGTCCGTTGGCATGGTGGCTGTCCATTGGCATGGTGACTGTCCGTTGGCATGGTGGCTGTCCGTTGGCATGGTGGCTGTCCGGCTATCGTTGGCTTGAAGATTGTGCTGCCGACATCTTTCTACCAGTAGTTATATGACGCAGTACGACAGTTCAAAGAAAGCGTTCTGTAAACCGACACGGGTCACAATGACCCCAGGGAGCCCCAAAAAACCTGCGAGGCTTCTGAGATAAACAAGAAGCATGAAGGCCATGTGACAGGGATACCCTCTACAGCCCATGTGCCACGACAGCTGAGCGCCATCTGTGGGGTCTGGTACTTCGGAGTAGCCAGTAAGACGCGGTGACCGGCCCCCGGCCGCTGCGGTCACCGACCCCCGGCCGCTGCGTCCCCCTACGCGACCACAGATGGCTGGAGGGCATTCCCTTCTTATCTGTCCGCAGCCTGATATCTTAGATGGAGCCGTCACTGATGAAGATGCTTCCAGGCAAGAAGCAGAGGTGCGCCCGGCGGGTTCGATAGCGGATCTGCGCCTATTCAGCTCTTCTACGTGTTAACGGAAGGGGACGTTTCTATCAGCGCAGTCGGGTGTCCAGAAGTAGAAGCAGATTTCTGGGCCTGAAAACCTGAATATTTACACAGTAAAGCCCAACAAGCGGACATAACCCCGATGCGTCCCGGCGGTCCCTGCGGAGGGACAGGAGCAGCACGGTCAGACGCCGCCGGAGGGCTGCAGTTTGGTTGCTTGGGTTGCAAAAAGAAAGTTGTCTTAGACCAGAAGGAAGAAAAGCTGAACCCGACGGAGCGGATGAGTTCTGGGCCGGATGCCCCGGTGGATGAGACGGGCGAAGAGCGAGAAGGATCAATGTCCAAAGACAGCTTTCTATCGGAGATGTACTAATAAAATTTCAAACATTAGCATCTACCCCGACCGCCCCTTATTACCCCGTCTACCAGCCCTGGACTCCTTCACCCTTCAGAGCCGCAAGGATTCCTCCTGGTGTAGATCCCACTCGGTGATGAAATCCTCCTGCAGGAATACCGGCCCCTGCGGACAGGAAGCTTCTTGTAGTCCCTGCAGATTAGATGGCTGTGCTGACATGTTCTGACTGGCTGACAGGAAGGGGTCAGCGATTCATGCTGCTTGTACCAAATTCTGACCTCCCATCAGCACATAAATCTGCATCCATCTGACCAGGAGATGTTCCTCCGCTGCTCGGTGATACAAGTTTTGCGCTCTTTTCCCCACTGGAGTCTTTCTGTTCCTCTTAGACACAATGGCGCTGGAACTGGTCGCCCGCTGTTATACCATCCGTGCGGAGGAACAGTGAGTTGTGCGTTCGGACACGTTAGTTGGAGCTCCAGCGTTGTATTCAGCTGACTGTGCAGCCTGTTGATCAGAACGATTCCTGACATCCTCCTCCGACCCCTTTCAGTGAGGAGTTGTTTCCACAGGATCCCCTCTCTCTGGATGTTTTCCTCGATCGCGCCATTCTCTGTATACTCCCTGCACCGTTACATGATAAACCCCCCGTGGTTGGTGAGACCCCGGCTAGTCCAGCACCGATGACCGGCCTCGTTGGAAGTCGCTCCGATCGCTGGATCTTCCATCTGATGTGGATTCACACTGAAACTGATCCGCAGAAAACTTGCCATAAAGTTGTCAGTGTTGTTTTCGGAGCCGTTGGTGACCTCCCATAATGGTAATTACCGCGGGGCTCTGCACACATGTTGGCTGACGTCACGGCCCCGTCAGGTTTTCTCTTCTCCATGCACATGTGCTTTCATTGTTTTCTTGGCCCTGCTGGACAAGGGTTGCTCTATCGCCTTGTCAGATATGCGACGGCTCAGAGATTGGTGTTTTTCTGTTCAGCTGCAGCAACTATTAAGCAGGAGGTGCCGCCGGATTCCTTACTCTTCATAGAAACTGATGGCCAAATCTGTAACCCAGGGTGACAGCCGGCTGCACCTCCTGCTGCTGTCGTTGCGGTTCCGTAAGTAAAACAACCGATTACCAAACTGCGGCTGCGGCTTTATCTCCTTTCATATCCAATAATGGCGGCACTTCTGTTCTCTAAGGTAGTAGTCACTGAAGGGTTAAACGCCGCCGGTGAATGCAGCGGATTATTTATGGACAGATTCCAAGATGCTACAGGAGATTCAAGGAGAGATCCCTGAAAGCTCCATTAGAGGCCGCGGCTGTAACCGTGCGGCCACATCAGGGCTGGAGGCCAATCAGTTATGTGAGCCGCAGGAAGGTAAATGGCCGCAGACCCCAATATGCTGTAAAACTCTCCCCGGCAGCCGGACGTCTCCCAGGAGCTCCAATCCCACAATATAAGCACATATAATGGATGTCAGAGCGTTATCACGTGGATTCAGCACTAAGACGCAGTGGAGAACTTCAGATCTGCAGCCTCCGTGATGACGGGACCTCAGTGTCTGCATTCAGGGGCAGCCGAGACCACCAGCCACAAAGTCCAGTGAGTTACATTATTCTGCACTCTTCCTCTAGATCCCAATGACACTTGGGGTTTGCTTGGCCCTTCTCATTTGCTGCCCAGTTTCTGCTACCGTTGACCTGCTGCTGCTGCTCCTCTTCGCTGCTGTAAGCGGCTATCCAAAAGGGGTTACCTAGTCGCCATGGAAACAAACTGCGAGATGCGACAATCTGTGTGAAAAATAAGCCCATGCGACAATGTTCGCCCAGGAGAGCATGGGCTGAGTGGATTATAGAAGGAATTGTTGGCTGCGCCACAGCAGCGGGGCAGAGATGGCACTGCTTGTTGGCAGAGTGCAGACCTCTGCAGAGTAGTGACTGCCACTAGTGGACGACCCTGTGGGACACCTCCCTGAATGAAAGGAGAGTTCGACATCTGGGAATGAAACCCTTCCCCGCCACGCAGACTGCCTGAAATAGCGGTAATGAATCCCCCTTGTGGACACTTCAGTAGCTGCACTGCTACAATATGCACTGAGAGTAAAGGGCCGCTCCAGAGAAAACACGTTTTCCCTGACTGCCAGTAATGCGTCTTTGTATCTTGCACTCTCTTTGCAGTGCAGCCTCCTGTCTGATGCCTATCAGACACCATCTTCATTTTTAGATTTGCCCTTGCTTTCTCTTCCTCTGTGCTATGCTAGTAGTTCCATGATGCATCAGCACCATATGATCAGTTAGAGCCATTACCATCTCTGCCTGCTGAGAGGAGAGTGTGATTATCATTATCACTAATGTACAGTCAGGACTATGAGCTGTGATCTCCTTCCTTATAACTATGTGACATCAGCA
The DNA here is from genome assembly GCF_035609145.1 of Eleutherodactylus coqui. NCBI lineage: Eukaryota > Metazoa > Chordata > Amphibia > Anura > Eleutherodactylidae > Eleutherodactylus > Eleutherodactylus coqui. The sequence continues at coordinate 1,366,375 of NC_089847.1, read as the reverse complement.
GTAATGTGAGAGACCTCTGTGAAGAGCCTGTGTGGTACAGTCCGGGCACTTCCATCAAACAGGATGTCAGGTGACTGCAGCAGGGACTTCGTGAGAGCAGAAAGCCACATCCATCTCAGGTAGCCACATCCATCTCAGGTAGGCACATCCATCTCAGGTAGCCACATCCATCTCAGGTAGCCACATCCATCTCAGGTAGGCACTTCAGCACGAGTCACCTGAAGAGAAGTGGCAGCTAGAAGGAACGGACTAAGTAGGAATAATATATACTGGGGGCTAGTCACATGATGAGTGGCAGGACTATTGGGGACTAGTCACATGATGAGTGGCAGGATGTCGCGGAGTGGCCCTTTAATACTGGGGGCTGGTCACATGATGAGCGGCAGGACGTTGCGGAGCGGCCCTTTAATATCGGGGGCTAGTCACATGATGAGTGGCAGGACGTTGCGGCCCTTTAATACTGGGGGCTAGTCACATGATGAGTGGCAGGACGTCGCGGAGCGGCCCTTTAATACTGAGGGCTAGTCACATGATGAGTGGCAGGACGTCGCGGAGCGGCCCTTTAATACTGAGGGCTGGTCACATGATGAGTGGCAGGATGTCGCGGAGCGGCCCTTTAATACTGGGGGCTGGTCACATGATGAGTGGCAGGACGTCGCGGAGCGGCCCTTTAATATTGGGGGCTGGTCACATGATGAGTGGCAGGACGTCGCGGAGCAGCCCTTTAATACTGGGGGCTGGTCACATGATGAGTGGCAGGATGTCGCGGAGCGGCCCTTTAATACTGGGGGCTAGTCACATGATGAGTGGCAGGACGTTGCAGAGCGGCCCTTTAATACTGGGGGCTGGTCACATGATGAGTGGCAGGATGTCGCGGAGCGGCCCTTTAATATTGGGGGCTAGTCACATGATGAGTGGCAGGACGTTGTGGAGCGGCCCTTTAATACTGGGGGCTAGTCACATGATGAGTGGCAGGATGTCGCGGAGCGGCCCTTTAATACTGGGGGCTGGTCACATGATGAGTGGCAGGACGTTGCGGAGCGGCCCTTTAATATTGGGGGCTAGTCACATGATGAGTGGCAGGACGTTGCGGAGCGGCCCTTTAATACTGGGGGCTGGTCACATGATGAGTGGCAGGACGTCGCGGAGCGGCCCTTTAATACTGAGGGCTAGTCACATGATGAGTGCAGGACGTTGCGGAGCGGCCCTTTAATACTGAGGGCTAGTCACATGATGAGTGCAGGACGTTGCGGAGCGGCCCTTTAATACTGGGGGCTAGTCACATGATGAGTGCAGGACGTTGCGGAGCGGCCCTTTAATATTGGGGGCTAGTCACATGATGAGGGGCAGGACGTTGCGGAGCGGCCCTTTAATACTGGGGGCTGGTCACATGATGAGTGGCAGGACGTTGCGGAGCGGCCCTTTAATACTCAGGGCTAGTCACATGATGAGGGACAGGATGTCGCGGAGCGGCCCTTTAATACTGGGGCTAGTCACATGATGAGTGGCAGGACGTCGCGGAGCGGCCCTTTAATACTGAGGGCTGGTCACATGATGAGTGGCAGGACGTCGCGGAGCGGCCCTTTAATACTGAGGGCTGGTCACATGATGAGTGGCAGGATGTCGCGGAGCGGCCCTTTAATACTGGGGGCTGGTCACATGATGAGTGGCAGGACGTTGCGAAGCGGCCCTTTAATACTGAGGGCTGGTCACATGATGAGTGGCAGGACGTCGCGGAGCGGCCCTTTAATACTGGGGGCTAGTCACATGATGAGTGGCAGGACGTTGCGGAGCGGCCCTTTAATACTGGGGGCTAGTCACATGATGAGTGGCAGGACGTCGCGGCCCTTTAATACTGGGGGCTAGTCACATGATGAGTGGCAGGACGTTGCGGAGCGGCCCTTTAATACTGGGGGCTAGTCACATGATGAGTGGCAGGATGTCGCGGAGCGGCCCTTTAATACTGAGGGCTAGTCACATGATGAGTGGCAGGACGTTGCGGAGCGGCCCTTTAATACTGGGGGCTAGTCACATGATGAGTGGCAGGATGTCGCGGAGCGGCCCTTTAATATTGGGGGCTAGTCACATGATGAGTGCAGGACGTTGCGGAGCGGCCCTTTAATATTGGGGGCTAGTCACATGATGAGTGGCAGGATGTCGCGGAGCGGCCCTTTAATACTGGGGGCTAGTCACATGATGAGTGGCAGGACGTCGCGGCCCTTTAATACTGGGAGCTGGTCACATGATGAGTGGCAGGACGTTGCGGAGCGGCCCTTTAATACTGAGGGCTAGTCACATGATGAGTGGCAGGATGTCGCGGAGCGGCCCTTTAATACTGAGGGCTAGTCACATGATGAGTGGCAGGATGTCGCGGAGCGGCCCTTTAATACTGAGGGCTAGTCACATGATGAGTGCAGGACGTTGCGGAGCGGCCCTTTAATACTGGGGGCTAGTCACATGATGAGTGGCAGGACGTTGCGGAGCGGCCCTTTAATACTGGGGGCTAGTCACATGATGAGTGGCAGGATGTCGCGGAGCGGCCCTTTAATATTGGGGGCTGGTCACATGATGAGTGGCAGGACGTTGCAGAGCGGCCCTTTAATATTGGGGGCTGGTCACATGATGAGTGCAGGACGTTGCGGAGCGGCCCTTTAATACTGGGGGCTAGTCACATGATGAGTGGCAGGACGTCGCGGAGCGGCCCTTTAATATTGGGGCTAGTCACATGATGAGTGGCAGGACGTCGCGGAGCGGCCCTTTAATACTGGGGGCTGGTCACATGATGAGTGGCAGGACGTCGCAGAGCGGCCCTTTAATACTGAGGGCTGGTCACATGATGAGTGGCAGGACGTCGCGGAGCGGCCCTTTAATATTGCGGCTAGTCACATGATGAGTGGCAGGACGTCGCGGAGCGGCCCTTTAATATTGGGGGCTGGTCACATGATGAGTGCAGGACGTTGCGGAGCGGCCCTTTAATATTGGGGGCTAGTCACATGATGAGTGGCAGGACGTCGCGGAGCGGCCCTTTAATACTGAGGGCTGGTCACATGATGAGTGGCAGGACGTCGCGGAGCGGCCCTTTAATACTGAGGGCTGGTCACATGATGAGTGGCAGGACGTTGCGGAGCGGCCCTTTAATACTGAGGGCTAGTCACATGATGAGTGGCAGGACGTTGCGGCCCTTTAATACTGGGGGCTGGTCACATGATGAGTGGCAGGACGTCGTGGAGCGGCCCTTTAATACTGAGGGCTGGTCACATGATGAGTGGCAGGATGTCGCAGAGCGGCCCTTTAATACTGAGGGCTAGTCACATGATGAGTGGCAGGATGTCGCAGAGCGGCCCTTTAATACTGAGGGCTGGTCACATGATGAGTGGCAGGACGTTGCGGAGCGGCCCTTTAATATTGGGGCTAGTCACATGATGAGTGGCAGGACGTTGCGGAGCGGCCCTTTAATACTGAGGGCTAGTCACATGATGAGTGGCAGGACGTCGCGGCCCTTTAATATCGGGGGCTAGTCACACGATGAGTGGCAGGACGTCGCGGAGTGGCCCTTTAATACTGGGGGCTAGTCACATGATGAGGGGCAGGACGTCGCGGAGCGGCCCTTTAATACTGGGGGCTGGTCACATGATGAGTGGCAGGACGTCGCGGAGCGGCCCTTTAATACTGAGGGCTGGTCACATGATGAGTGGCAGGACGTCGCGGAGCGGCCCTTTAATACTGGGGGCTAGTCACATGATGAGTGCAGGACGTCGCGGAGGGGCCCTTTAATACTGGGGGCTGGTCACATGATGAGTGGCAGGACGTTGCGGAGCGGCCCTTTAATATCGGGGGCTAGTCACATGATGAGTGGCAGGACGTCGCGGAGCGGCCCTTTAATACTGAGGGCTAGTCACATGATGAGGGGCAGGACGTCGCGGAGCGGCCCTTTAATACTGAGGGCTGGTCACATGATGAGTGGCAGGACGTTGTGGAGCGGCCCTTTAATACTGAGGGCTAGTCACATGATGAGTGGCAGGACGTCGCGGAGCGGCCCTTTAATACTGGGGGCTGGTCACATGATGAGTGGCAGGACGTCGCGGAGCGGCCCTTTAATACTGGGGGCTAGTCACATGATGAGTGCAGGACGTTGTGGAGCGGCCCTTTAATACTGAGGGCTAGTCACATGATGAGTGGCAGGACGTCGCGGAGCGGCCCTTTAATACTGGGGGCTGGTCACATGATGAGTGGCAGGACGTTGCGGAGCGGCCCTTTAATACTGAGGGCTAGTCACATGATGAGTGGCAGGACGTTGCGGAGCGGCCCTTTAATACTGGGGGCTGGTCACATGATGAGTGGCAGGACGTCGCGGAGCGGCCCTTTAATACTGGGGGCTAGTCACATGATGAGTGCAGGATGTTGTGGAGCGGCCCTTTAATACTGAGGGCTAGTCACATGATGAGTGGCAGGACGTCGCGGAGCGGCCCTTTAATACTGGGGGCTGGTCACATGATGAGTGGCAGGACGTCGCGGAGCGGCCCTTTAATACTGAGGGCTAGTCACATGATGAGTGGCAGGACATTGCGGCTCTTTAATACTGGGGGCTGGTCACATGATGAGTGGCAGGACGTTGCGGAGCGGCCCTTTAATATCGGGGGCTAGTCACATGATGAGTGGCAGGACGTCGCGGAGCCGCCCTTTAATACTGAGGGCTAGTCACATGATGAGTGGCAGGACGTCGCGGAGCGGCCCTTTAATACTGAGGGCTAGTCACATGATGAGTGGCAGGACGTTGCGGCTCTTTAATACTGGGGGCTAGTCACATGATGAGTGGCAGGACGTTGCGGAGCGGCCCTTTAATACTGAGGGCTAGTCACATGATGAGTGGCAGGACGTTGCGGAGCGGCCCTTTAATACTGGGGGCTAGTCACATGATGAGTGGCAGGACGTCGCGGAGCGGCCCTTTAATACTGGGGGCTGGTCACATGATGAGTGGCAGGACGTTGCGGAGCGGCCCTTTAATACTGAGGGCTAGTCACATGATGAGTGGCAGGACGTTGCGGAGCGGCCCTTTAATACTGAGGGCTAGTCACATGATGAGTGGCAGGACATTGCGGCTCTTTAATACTGGGGGCTGGTCACATGATGAGTGGCAGGACGTTGCGGAGCGGCCCTTTAATATCGGGGGCTAGTCACATGATGAGTGGCAGGACGTCGCGGAGCGGCCCTTTAATACTGAGGGCTAGTCACATGATGAGTGGCAGGACGTCGCGGAGCGGCCCTTTAATACTGAGGGCTAGTCACATGATGAGTGGCAGGACGTCGCGGAGCGGCCCTTTAATACTGAGGGCTAGTCACATGATGAGTGGCAGGACGTTGCGGCTCTTTAATACTGGGGGCTAGTCACATGATGAGTGGCAGGACGTTGCGGAGCGGCCCTTTAATACTGAGGGCTAGTCACATGATGAGTGGCAGGACGTTGCGGAGCGGCCCTTTAATACTGGGGGCTAGTCACATGATGAGTGGCAGGACGTTGCGGAGCGGCCCTTTAATACTGGGGGCTGGTCACATGATGAGTGGCAGGACGTTGCGGAGCGGCCCTTTAATACTGAGGGCTAGTCACATGATGAGTGGCAGGACGTTGCGGAGCGGCCCTTTAATACTGAGGGCTAGTCACATGATGAGTGGCAGGACGTCGCGGAGCGGCCCTTTAACCCTTTCCAATCCACTGTCTGACGTCTGAAGACATTATGATTTAAGGCTGTACAGCTCCGATGTTGTAAGACGTCCGTCGGGGTTCTCTTACTGTATATTGCGAGCCTCTCTGCTGTCGGAGCCTATCCAACGCGTCACCTCATGCAGTACTGGCTTTAGCCAGCAGATAGCGCCGTTATATAACAGCAAGAAAAGAGTAAGCCCCCTAGGAAAACCAGGATACAAATTGGATTGGAAAGGGTTAATACTGGATTTCCGTATTTGTGAACCTGGAAGAAAATCCTACAAAGTGCCGATTCTACAGAAATAACGAATAACAGAACCCCCCCCCCCCCCCCCCCCTGCCGAACCAAACCCGTCGGGGGAGCGTTGTCTTTGGTGACTAAGCACAAGCACTGAGGAGATGAGCGGCGCCAGCGGTCCCGGTCCCACATTTGGCGCGCGGTACAAGTTATAAAGCAAGGCTGGACACAAAGCTGTGCCTCGATACAAGCAGGGCTGGACGCGTCTGCCTTCTCCTCGGGTCCGCGGTCGCTGACGATCGTAGGGCGGCGTACATACGTTAGTAGTCGTCTTCTGCAGAACATCTTGCTCCTTAAGCCCTGCTGCCATTTAACGGAGCTCCAGCCGATCTGGCTAAGAATGGCGCCTGACAGCGGAGGGGACGAGCAGCGCCTCTTGGCCGTCTCTTGCACTGCACACACTCCGACACGTCTCCAGGCACGCCGGGGCACGTTGTGTCACTCCCTGCGCTCGCAGACGTGTGAGCAGATGTTACGCCGACCGCAGGAGCTGATGCTCACAGGAGGGGAAGATTGCAGCTCTGGGCGACAGAAAACGAAAGAAGCCCCTGGCACGGTGCCCACGACTGCACTACCCATCCGCTGTACGCCTCTCTGCGGCCGCCGGCACATGAACATGTTTGCCTGCACATTTGCGCAGCGTTATTGCGTGTTGCGTTGCATATTTGCGTGCACACGGCGTTCTCACTGTACTTTTTGCGTTTGAGTTCAAGATGTCTTCCCTGCACAGCAGGAATCTAGAGCCGCGCTGCGGGGTTTTGCGTAACGCAATTGTGCCTGCAGAGTGTGAATGAAGCCACTGAAACCAATGGGTTGGTGCGTAAATCCGTACGTGAATCCGCCCGTGTGACGCAGGCCGCCCTCTGATTAGGATGGAAGGAAATCAACCGTGTGTAAAAAAAACTTCTTGTCCGGCGAGAAAACTGCGCAAGATTTCTGCATTGTGAGACGCACGAATATGAACCCCGTTCTTTTGAATGGGGTCACACACATGAGCGCCGATCCCTACCAATGGGGCCGGCAGCGCTCCATGAGCGAGGTCTGCCACTGAAAACAGTGAGAGACTCTCCGTGATTGTCCGCCGCGCCGGGAGTCCCCGCCCCCGAAGTGATGCCAGGCTATGCCATGATAACACTTCGCATCCTCGAGCGATTCGCATGGATGGCGAGTGCGATACGGGGCGGGACTCACGGCCCACATCACGCTCGCCCGTGTGACGTTAGCCCTGGGCTTAGACAGGCGTGAATTTGTCCCATCATGGCGACCCAACGGGACAAAAGCATTGATTGTAACGGTTCGTTTTGACTGATTGCGGCGCGTTAATCCTACATTTGGGACGGTCGCGCAGGACTTATCGTCACGCTTGTGTTCTGACTTTCGCACAACAGCACGGAGTTGAACTGGTCCAATATAAGAAACCCGGTTCATGCGCCACCAAACGCTGGAGCGGCGAGCAGAGCGGCAAATGCGAAATCTGGGTAAGCCCTGAAAATGATAAAAAGTGCAAAACCAACAATATATCAAGAGATCAAATCACCATGGAGACCCGAGGGAGGCGCACCAATCGTCCCGGCATCCATGATGTGCCGCTGGAGTAGCGGGGAGACCTGCTGAGGGAGGCGCACCAATCGTCCCGGCATCCATGATGTGCCGCTGGAGTAGCGGGGAGCCCCGCTGAGGGAGGCGCACCAATCGTCCCGGCATCCATGATGTGCCGCTGGAGTAGCGGGGAGCCCTGCTGAGGGAGGCGCACCAATCGTCCCGGCATCCATGATGTGCCGCTGGAGTAGCGGGGAGCCCTGCTGAGGGAGGCGCACCAATCGTCCCGGCATCCATGATGTGCCGCTGGAGTAGCGGGGAGCCCTGCTGAGGGAGGCGCACCAATCGTCCCGGCATCCATGATGTGCCGCTGGAGTAGCGGGGAGCCCTGCTGAGGGAGGCGCACCAATCGTCCCGGCATCCATGATGTGCCGCTGGAGTAGTGGGGAGCCCTGCTGAGGGAGGCGCACCAATCGTCTCGGCATCCATGATGTGCCGCTGGAGTAGCGGGGAGCCCCGCTGAGGGAGGCGCACCAATCGTCCCGGCATCCATGATGTGCCGCTGGAGTAGCGGGGAGCCCTGCTGAGGGAGGCGCACCAATCGTCCCGGCATCCATGATGTGCCGCTGGAGTAGCGGGGAGCCCTGCTGAGGGAGGCGCACCAATCGTCCCGGCATCCATGATGTGCCGCTGGAGTAGCGGGGAGCCCTGCTGAGGGAGGCGCACCAATCGTCCCGGCATCCATGATGTGCCGCTGGAGTAGCGGGGAGCCCTGCTGAGGGAGGCGCACCAATCGTCCCGGCATCCATGATGTGCCGCTGGAGTAGTGGGGAGCCCTGCTGAGGGAGGCGCACCAATCGTCCCGGCATCCATGATGTGCCGCTGGAGTAGCGGGGAGCCCCGCTGAGGACGCGCACCAATCGTCTCGGCATCCATGATGTGCCGCTGGAGTAGCGGGGAGCCCTGCTGAGGACGCGCACCAATCGTCTCGGCATCCATGATGTGCCGCTGGAGTAGCGGGGAGCCCCGCTGAGGACGCGCACCAATCGTCCCGGCATCCATGATGTGCCGCTGGAGTAGCGGGGAGCCCTGCTGAGGGAGGCGCACCAATCGTCCCGGCATCCATGATGTGCCGCTGGAGTAGCGGGGAGCCCTGCTGAGGGAGGTGCACCAATCGTCCCGGCATCCATGATGTGCCGCTGGAGTAGCGGGGAGCCCTGCTGAGGGAGGCGCACCAATCGTCTCGGCATCCATGATGTGCCGCTGGAGTAGCGGGGAGCCCTGCTGAGGGAGGCGCACCAATCGTCCCGGCATCCATGATGTGCCGCTGGAGTAGCGGGGAGCCCTGCTGAGGGAGGTGCACCAATCGTCCCGGCATCCATGATGTGCCGCTGGAGTAGCGGGGAGCCCTGCTGAGGGAGGCGCACCAATCGTCTCGGCATCCATGATGTGCCGCTGGAGTAGCGGGGAGCCCTGCTGAGGGAGGCGCACCAATCGTCCTGGCATCCATGATGTGCCGCTGGAGTAGCGGGGAGCCCTGCTGAGCCGGCGGGCTCGAGTGTCTCACTGTAGCGTATTCCGCGCGGGTAATATGCTGTACCGATCCCTACTGGGGGCCGTGTTACCACTTACACAAACTGCATCAAATACGCGCGCACAAAAAATTGCTGCATGCTCTATATTGGCGCGTATTACATGGCGATGGGCGGCCCGCAGTCCGTATACAATGTCGCTGCGTGCCAATATCTCGCAGTCCGTTGTAATGTTCTGTGGGGGGCTGGAGATGCTACATAATATCCACTCTACATTGTATCGCCGCTCTGCAGTGAATTAACCCTTACTGTACCTGCGCTATAGCCGTTAGTCGGGAAGAGAGCCGTCCGCAGTGACCTGGTAACGCCGCACGCCGCCTGTAGACCGCGACCAGTACCCTGCGGACGTCTGACTTTACTCTCCGCCAATCGTTCCGCTTCGGCCTTGGATGTATTTCTGGAATGAATGGCGGTAAGAATGTGCGCAGCGACGGAACCTTCTAGGAGCCCCGAGGAACCTCACAGTTTGTTACCACTTGGTCCCGTAAGCCGGAGATCGCGCAGCGCCTTCTTCTCATCCTTCGTGCCGCGCGGTCGCGTCTCCCATTCTTCATGGCTCAGGGGGTTCGTGCTGCCGGATACGAGCGCCCGGCGCTGCAGGGCTCCATGTTTACTGGGAAGGAAGGAAGATTGCGGAGGTTTCAGCCTTCTGGGGTCCGGGGTGAAGACGCCCCCGCTGCCTCACAGCCCCTTCCTGATACAAGTCCTCTTTGTCAATGTAATCATTGGTGTGGGGATTCCGGAAGCTTCTGGCTGGATTGTCACGGCGGTGAGCAGGCGGTGGGCTGGAGGTCGGGGCAGGCCGGCGCACGTCTCTAGTAATCCGCCAGCGAGGCAGGTCGGCCGTTAGCTTGTATCCCATACATAACACGGGCGGCACGCGGCGCACACGGTGGAGTCACACGTAAGGAAACGACCGCAGCGCCTCCTGGTCTCTGCCAAACATACAATCCGACATCAGTCAATGCGGCGGCTTAAAGACGGCAGAAGTCGCTGCAGCCGCGGTCAGTGCGTCTGTATTCATGCTACACGGATACAGCGGGGGAAGAGGACAGGGGCCGGACCTCAAAAACACCAAAGCACGTGTGTATATATATATACACTCGCGGTGATGAGCATGCGCTTTTTATAGGCCAAAATTACAATCACGTGTGTGAACGAGCCTTTAGATGGTGGTGCCGAGTCGTCTTTCTGTTCCTCTTAGACACAATGGCGCTGGAACTGGTCGCCCGCTGTTATACCATCCGTGCGGAGGAACGGCGAGTTGTGCGTTCGGACACGTTAGTTGGAGCTCCAGCGTTGTATTCAGCTGACTGTGCAGCCTGTTGGTCAGAACGATTCCTGACATCCTCCTCCGACCCCTTTCAGTGATGAGTTGTTTCCGTCCGCAGGATCCTCTTTCGCTGGATGTTTTCCTCCATCGCGCCATTCTCGGTATACTCTCCTCACCGTGAGGCTGCCTGTCCACGGGCGATATGTCACCGTGTTATCCGCGATGATAATCTGGCCGTGGGTAATGCAGTGAACACTTTTCACGGGCTAACTATGGAAAGCGCAGCCCGGCATCTACGAGCGGAGAACCATAGCAATTTTCCGCTCGCGGGATTAAAATAGCAGCGTGCTGTGATTTGCCGCGATTCTCTGCGGTGAGCTTGTCAGCACTCCCCCCTCCTACCCCGCGGTGGAATATCACTAGCGATATCCCGTCACGGCCGTGGACAGGCAGCCTTACACTAGAAAACCCCCACGGTTGGCAGTGAGCCCCCGGCTAGTCCAGCACCGATGACCGGCCTCGTTGGAAGTCGCTCCGATCGCTGGATCTTCCATCTAATGTGGATTCACACTGAAACTGATCCACGGAAAACTTGTGACGTGACTTTATGCCACACTCCGGGGTCACGGGGGGGAATTACCATACAGGGGGCGCTAATCTTGAGAGGTCGGGGGTCTAATAAAGCCAGCAGAACCCTCGGAGGCGTCAGGTGAGCCTTTGATGATGTGTTTTCAATCAGGTTTTGTCCGTGGCATCGCTTGTACCCCACGGACCCTCCGCAGGGGGGTGACCAGAGGTATGATGCTTTACTTCCCAGTCCACTTCCTGGCCCCCAAAGCTGTGTATTTCTGGTAAGCCAATGAGGTGCGAAGTGTCCAGTGGGCGGTTCCCTCAGTGACATTGGCCTAACCCCACCCCCGCTTAGTGATTCACAGTCCGACTTCCTTAAGATGAAGTTATTATGCGTTCCAAGAGAGCGGCAGATCCTCCTCGCTGGGCGGACCTCAGGCTTTAGGTAGACCGAGGGGAAGAGCGCCGGTCCGTCCCCGCATGTGAACTGCGCCTTGTGGCTCGCAACCTATTAGCAGACGGGAAAATGTCATTTTCAGGCCTCGGGGAGCAGCGGGAATTACGGTATCCGGACCCTCGTCATCCTCTACCCCCCTTCAAATAATTGGCCGATATCGTAGAGGTTGCCATTCTGACCTCATAGAGGAATATAGAAGTAAAGAGGACTCCAGGAGACGAGCGGCGCCACTGTGCGAACGACGGCGGCACACGGACAGCAGAGCAGCCATTGTCCTCAAGGGATTTCCCTAGTGTTAGAAGCCAATGTCTGACACATCCGCGCCATTTACCCCGACGATCCCGCAGGCTTCTCGCTGAGGCTGAAGCATTGTTTCCTTATGGTTCATACGTTTAGACGGTTGCCTGGGGAACAGAACGGGCGTAACCCGATGGCGAGACGAGGGCTAAAGGCTCGTGACACGTTTATTACATTTCCTAGTAGTGTCAGGCCGCCTTATAACTCCGGCTTATTCCACCTACCAAAAAAGTGAGGTCATGCTTTACAGTGCGGCACGTTTTACGGTGCCGGAACACAGGAGATTAATGTTGGCGGATCGCAGCAGTTGCCAAGCAGGTGAAGAAATAATGGCACTGCAGTCTAAGAAGAAGCGCCTGCAGGGGTTCACCCGGCGGGGCGCCGCCACGGACCGCGCTCATTGACGCTCTTCATGGCTTCCCAACCCCGGAAACACTTGGGTGAGCGCAAGGCGCCCGGGTCCTTATGGCTTATCTCTCTCAGTGGCCATATGAAGAGAAACCTGGAAGCGCTAAAGTCCTCCGGCACAAAGCTGCAGAGGCGACCGTGCGCAGATGACGGTTCTGGAGCCAGCGGCGCGGCTTACAGCTGCTCCTGCCACGCCGTCCAAGAGTTAATGTCTCATTTAATTGGAAAAGCCTTCAAAGTCGGTGACAGACCCTGCAAGGGAGCTGGAAGGAGATGCTAATGAAGTGATGTCACCGGCGCACGGCGGGGTCGCCTCTAGCTGTGTGCACAGGTGTGCCGGCTCCTAGTAGCTGCAGACCGCCGCTCCCGCTGATCCCTCCGACGCTCCTGACAGTTTTCCATGCTTTCATCTCCAATGGGATATTATTTTTCCCATGTCTCTGGCCGGAGCGCGACCGCTGCCATCGCCGGTAGTAAAGACAGCCTGCGGCCAGACGGGCCCCCCGGGGCCTCACTGCAGAGACGAGCATTACAAACATTTTAAAGCAAAATCTGAATATTTGGTGTCATTGCGAAGCAAGTGCGACAGGCAGGAGAGTCGCTGGGGAGTAGGATCTGACCGGGCGTCACTTCTCCCACTGCCTCCTGGGTGATCTCTGCACTGTGCCATCTGGAGGCGCCGCGCCGGCATTGGGGGCTCCTGGCTCAGTTCATACCCGCTGAAGAAGCTGCGTCCTCTCATCTGATGGGCAGCTTCCTGTTCACAATCAAGACTAGAGACCAGGCTGCTGCCAACGGGCGCTAAACCCGTATGAAGAGACTTTGGCGCAGAGATCTGAAGACGGGCACCTCCTGCAGCGACTCCAAACTGAAGCCCGTTGGAGGGGAATGTGCAACATGCATTACACAGCGCCCGCTGCTGCATTTGGCCTGTCAGCGGGTTTGCACAACTCCTTGCTCTACGCTCGGGCTGTAAATGTCACACGTGTGTCAGATTGTTGGGCACACCCCCAACCAGGGGAATCACATTTGGGGTCAAACTTTGCTAAAAGCTCAGTTTGGGTTTCTACCAAAGCAAACATTTAGTAAGTTTGACCTGAAACAGAATCCTGCTGGATGTCACCGCTCCTTGTGGCCCTACAAAGTGTCGGGGCCCCAGAATCATCAGAACGCCACAAAGCTGCTCGGGCATCCGGACGGACAACTGAGTGGGGCGCATGCTGCCAGCGCCATAACAAACAGTGGCTGGTAGTGGTCCCAAATAATAGTAGCTGCCCTCAAAATAGTAGTTGCCCCCTTAGTGTAATAATAACCAGAAGACGGCTACAGAACAGGAAGTGTCAAAATATTATTAAGACTAAAGGTCAGTGTGCAGGGAGGGGAGGAGGGGAGCTGTGACTATTGTGAATGGTGGGTCCTGTGTTATCTATATATAGGTGTCTCCTCTCAGTGTAATCCTGTCTGTACAGGAAGGGGAGGAGGTGAGCTGTGACTATTGTGAATGGTGGGTCCTGTTATCTATATATAGGTGTCTCCTCTCAGTGTAACCCTGTATGTACAGGGAGGGGATGAGGTGAGCTGTGACTATTGTGAATGGTGGGTCCTGTGTTATCTATATATAGGTGTCTCCTCTCAGTGTAATCCTGTCTGTACAGGGAGGGGAGGAGGTGAGCTGTGACTATTGTGAATGGTGGGTCCTGTTATCTATATATAGGTGTCTCCTCTCAGTGTAACCCTGTATGTACAGGGAGGGGATGAGGTGAGCTGTGACTATTGTGAATGGTGGGTCCTGTGTTATCTATATATAGGTGTCTCCTCTCAGTGTAATCCTGTGTGTACAGGGAGCGGAGGAGGTGAGCTGTGACTATTGTGAATGGTGGGTCCTGTGTTATCTATATATAGGTGTCTCCTCTCAGTGTAATCCTGTCTGTACAGGGAGCGGAGGAGGTGAGCTGTGACTATTGTAAATGGTGGGTCCTATGTTATCTATATATAGGTGTCTCCTCTCAGTGTAATCCTGTCTGTACAGGGAGAGGAGGAGGTGAGCTGTGACTATTGTGAATGGTGGGTCCTATGTTATCTATATATAGGTGTCTCCTCTCAGTGTAATCCTGTCTGTACAGGGAGGGAAGGAGGTGAGCTGTGACTATTGTAAATGGTGGATCCTGTGTTATCTATATATAGGTATCACTTCTCAGTGTAATCCTGCCTGTACAGGGAGGGGAGGAGGTGAGCTGTGACTATTGTGAATGGTGGGTCCTATGTTATCTATATATAGGTGTCTCCTTTCAGTGTAATCCTGTCTGTACAGGGAGGGGAGGAGGTGAGCTGTGACTATTGTGAATGGTGGGTCCTGTGTTATCTATATATAGGTGTCTCCTCTCAGTGTAATGCTGCCTGTACAGGGAGGGGAGGAGGGGAGCTGTGACTATTGTGAATGGTGGCTCCTGTGTTATCTATATATAGGTATTACTTCTCAGTGTAATCTTGTCTGTACATGGAGGGGAGGAGGTGAGCTGTGACTATTGTGAATGGTGGGTCCTGTGTTATCTATATATAGGTGTCTCCTCTCAGTGTAATCCTGTCTGTACAGCGAGGGGAGGAGGTGAGCTGTGACTATTGTGAATGGTGGGTCCTATGTTATCTATATATAGGTGTCTCCTCTCAGTGTAATCCTGTCTGTACAGGGAGGGGAGGAGGTGAGCTGTGACTATTGTAAATGGTGGATCCTGTGTTATCTATATATAGGTGTCTCCTCACAGTGTAATCCTGTCTGTAGATGCAGGGGAGGAGGTGAGCTGTGACTATTGTGAATGGTGGGTCCTGTGGTATCTATATATAGGTGTCTCCTCTCAGTGTAATCCCGCCTGTGATGATGATGAAATGATGGCTGAGAAGTTTCCTCTAGTAGGCTTAGTGGTCAGTGTGCAGGGAGGAGAGGAGGTGGGCTGTGACATCAGACTATTATTAGGCGTAGTAGTCGTTAGTTATCTCGCTTGGAGGACGAGGGTCTGTAGCGCCGATCTAGAATGACCATGACTGAGAGCATTGTTCCATTTAGTGCAGATGTCGCAGGAGGTACCGTTGCCTATCTGTTGAACCCACGAGCGCCGCAGACGACCAGGAGGCCTCCAGCATCCAGCAGGGGGCGTCTCTTGATTTTCCTAGCTATTACTGCGGTTAGAGCCCCGTTGGCCGGACAGCTTCTGATAAGCGTGCAGCATGACCAAAAGTGCCAGTCGTCTCCCTGTTGTCTCTGTGATTGGCTCCAGCCCCTGGATCTGATGGAGGCGAACCAACGGACTCGGAGAATCTGGCGTTGGCATCACATGTGAAAGGACTCCAGACGCTCAGTGCTTTGCGACAGCAAGGTCCAGGTCTCCGAGCCGTACAATAATAGTGATATTACGCCGCTCTGGTGGCAGTCGTGAGATGGAAGATAATCCAATGACTGAGCAGATCTCCTACAACATCTGGTTAACGATCTCACGGCGGACGGTCACTAACCGATTGGAGAGCACAGTACGCCATTTTACAGCGGTCACATCCATCTTTTTTAAGTTGGTGGCTCAGCTGACTTCTGACAGCGGGGCTCCTGCTCTAACTGCCAGTAGCGGAGAAACCTCAGGTTCTGGCGGTTTAACCCCGTGCTTGCCGCAGTCAATAGGCAGATGATGGGGAGACGGGGCGCCTTCTGTCACCGCAACATGATCGAAAACTGCCAGTGGGAGCCTTCATGCCTGCCTTGTAGCGCAGCCTATTAAGCCCCGCCTCCCACATAATCCAATAGGCTGATGTCATAGACAATGCCGTACATAAGTAATGCACAATAAGGCCTCGTTCAGACGCAGGGACACGCAGCCAAGGCCAGGGCAGCGCTGGGCCTCAACTGGGGAACTAGTTGTCACGGGTGACACCACTGTTCCTGTACCCCCTGGGGAAATAAAGGAGCCACAGACAGCAGTTTAGTACCTCGGGACCCCGGGAACAGTCAGGGCCTGGAATGACTTTGCAAGGCACAAGATACAAGTGCAGGCAATATGCAGCAGATGTGAGGTCAGGGAGCAAACAGCATGATACCGCTCCTGGAGGGGGTCACTCCACTGACTGGCGGACAGACAAGTACCTCCACCAGGTGGTCCCAGACTGGCAGACCATTGAGTACCTCTGCCCTACGCCTTGACAGACTGGACTTGCTCTCTGCTCTCTCTCTGGGGCTCACTTACAATTCATGCTGAAGACAAGCATTCTGGGAAACCTCTCCTCTTCTTCCATCTTCACTACATGAGGGCTGAAGGCGCCCCGTGAGCCTCTGTGTTAGGTGGAAGCCAAGAGGGGACACAGGTTGAAGACCCTTTCCCGCTCTCAAGCACTCCCATTTATACCTTCTCTCACACCATGTGACAGGATAGAATTGTTACATTTGCAGACAGTCAGCTCACACTTTGCAGACATTAACCCCTCACACGCTGCAGCTGTGCAATACACATAACACTGACAAGACAGTCTGCACAGAGCATCTACATAAGACAGACATGACATCATGGAGGGGCAGGAAGGCATGTGCTGGGCCACTACAGGTGTATAAACTTGATTCGTAATGGCAGGGTGCTATTACATGAGCGCTGGCGGACACCACTCCCAGTATGCTGATAAATGGCGCCCAGTGCAGCCTTACCGCTACTGGTTCAGTTTCTGCCGCTTGCTCCGCAGTGCAATCACAAGTCCCTCATTACAACCCGAGGCGTTTACAAGGAGCCGCAGCCAACGGGGTCATCGGAGGAGAATCGACACCGGAAGCTCCCCAACCTGCTGCAACACCACCCATGGCAGCTAGAGGGCGATCTACAGCTGATTAACCCCTGAAGGACACCGCCTATTTTGGCCATAAGAACACAATGATTTTTCGGGGATTTCATCTCCACTCTTCAAGAGCCATAACTTATTATTCCGCCGACGCGGCCGTATGAGGGCTTGTTTTTTGCGCGTCGCGCTGTAGTATTTACTACAATCATGCAGCATAAATGACACAATACATTATTTTTGGCGGGTCGGTACGATTACAACGATACCAAAAATATAATTTTTTTAAGGTTTTTCCACAATACAAACCTTTCTTTTGTTTTTTTGAGAATGATACTTATGTTTACATTGTTGCATAACTTTTTTTTCCTCTCCGGCTGGAGTTCCGCGGGGCGGCTGCGGGTCACATGTGTAACACTTTGGGGTGTAACTGTCTCCCCTGCTGGAGCTCCGCGGGGCGGCTGCGGGTCACGCGTGTAACACTTTGTTGTGCAACTGTCCCCTCCGGCTGGAGCTCCGTGGGGCGGCTGCGGGTCACACGTGTAACACTATGTTGTGTAGCTGTATTCCCAGCCGGAGCTCCGCAGGGCGGCTGCGGGTCACGCGTGTAACACTTTGTTGTGTAGCTGTATTCCCAGCCGGAGCTCCGCAGGGCGGCTGTGGGTCACGCGTGTAACACTTTGTTGTGTAGCTGTATTCCCGGCCGGAGCTCCGCGGGGCGGCTGCGGGTCACGCGTGTAACACTTTGTTGTGCAACTGTCCCCTCCGGCTGGAGCTCCGCGGGGCGGCTGCGGGTCACGCGTGTAACACTTTGTTGTGTAACTGTCCCCCCGGCCGGAGCTCCGCGGGGCGGCTGCGGGTCACGCGTGTAACACTTTGTTGTGTAGCTGTATTCCCGGCCGGAGCTCCGCGGGGCGGCTGTGGGTCACGCGTGTAACACTTTGTTGTGTAGCTGTATTCCCGGCTGGAGCTCCGCGGGGCGGCTGCGGGTCACGCGTGTAACACTGTGGATGATGGGCGGTACAGCTGTGTGTTATTAGTTACATTACATAGGGGGTCACTTACTTTCCTCCCTGCACTGTGGATGATGGGTGGTACAGCTGTGTTATTAGTTACATTACATAGGGGGTCACTTACTTTCCTCCTGCACTGTGGATGATGGGTGGTACAGCTGTGTTATTAGTTACATTACATAGGGGGTCACTTACTTTCCTCCTGCACTGTGGATGATGGGTGGTACAGCTGTGTGTTATTAGTTACATTACATAGGGGGTCACTTACTTTCCTCCTGCACTGTGGATGATGGACGGTACAGCTGTGTGTTATTAGTTACATTACATAGGGGGTCACTTACTTTCCTCCTGTACTGTGGATGATGGGTGGTACAGCTGTGTATTATTAGTTATATTACATAGGGGGTCACTTACTTTCCTCCTGTACTGTGGATGATGGGCGGTACAGCTGTGTGTTATTAGTTACATTACATAGGGGGTCACTTACTTTCCTCCTGTACTGTGGATGATGGGTGGTACAGCTGTGTGTTATTGGTTACATTACATAGGGGGTCACTTACTTTCCTCCTGTACTGTGGATGATGGGCGGTACAGCTGTGTGTTATTAGTTACATTACATAGGGGGTCACTTACTTTCCTCCTGTACTGTGGATGATGGGCGGTACAGCTGTGTGTTATTAGTTACATTATATAGGGGGTCACTTACTTTCCTCCTGCACTGTGGATGATGGGCGGTACAGCTGTGTGGTATTAGTTACATTACATAGGGGGTCACTTACTTTCCTCCTGTACTGTGGATGATGGGCGGTACAGCTGTGTGTTATTAGTTACATTACATAGGGGGTCACTTACTTTCCTCCTGTACTGTGGATGATGGGCGGTACAGCTGTGTTATCAGTTACATTACATAGGGGGTCACTTACTTTCCTCCTGTACTGTGGATGATGGGCGGTACAGCTGTGTGTTATTAGTTACATTACATAGGGGGTCACTTACTTTCCTCCTGTACTGTGGATGATGGGTGGTACAGCTGTGTGTTATTAGTTACATTACATAGGGGGTCACTTACTTTCCTCCTGTACTGTGGATGATGGGTGGTACAGCTGTGTGTTATTAGTTACATTACATAGGGGGTCACTTACTTTCCCCCTGTACTGTGGATGATGGGCGGTACAGCTGTGTGTTATTAGTTACATTACATAGGGGGTCACTTACTTTCCTCCCTGCACTGTGGATGATGGGTGGTACAGCTGTGTGTTATTAGTTACATTACATAGGGGGTCACTTACTTTCCTCCCTGCACTGTGGATGATGGGTGGTACAGCTGTGTGTTATTAGTTACATTACATAGGGGGTCACTTACTTTCCTCCTGCACTGTGGATGATGGGTGATACAGCTGTGTGTTATTAGTTACATTACATAGGGGGTCACTTACTTTCCCCCTGCACTGTGGATGATGGGCGGTACAGCTGTGTGTTATTAGTTACATTACATAGGGGGTCACTTACTTGTACTCAGACTGCGAGAAACAAGATTCTCTGCTCTGATGACACCAAGATGGAACTTCTTGGCCTCGAAGCGTTCTGTCTTGAGGAAACCAGGCGCCGCTCATCACCTGCCCAATACCATCCCTACAGTGAAGCCTGGTGGTGGAGGGTCATGGTGGGGGAGGGGAGGCCGGTCAGGGTGGATAGAAAGCTGAATGGAGTAAGGTACAGAGATCATGAAGACCTGATCCAGAGCACAAGGGACCTCAGACGGGCAGAAGGGTCACCTTCCAACAAGACAATGACCCTAAGACCCCAGCCAAGACCACCCAGGAGTGGGGACAGCTCTGTGAATGTCCTTGAGTGGCCGGTCAGAGCCCTTCGCCCAATGGGACCTCTCTGGGGAGACATGACTATGGCTGGTTGGTGCCGCAGTTCTAGGTTCCAATATGACCTTCATGGGGATTTGCTCCTGGGACTTCCCCAGCAGGGCAGCGGCGCTGGGGCCCTCTCCCTCCTCCGGCAGGACAGCGGCGCTTGGCCCCTCTACCCCCTCCAGCAGGGCATCGGTGCTGGGCCCACCCCCTGGCAGGGCAGGGTCGCTGGGCCCACCCCCTGGCAGGGCAGGGTCGCTGGGCCCCTCCGGCAGGGCAGGGTTGCTGGGCCCCTCCAGAAGGGCAGTGGCGCTGGGCCCCTCTACCCCCTCCAGCAGGGCAGCGGCGCTGGGGCCCTCTCCCCCCTCCAACAGGACAGCAGTTCTGGGCCCCTCTCTCCCGTCCGGCAGGGCAGCGGCGCTGGGCCCCCTCCGGCAGGGCAACAGTGTTGGGACCCTCTCCCCCCTCCGGCAGGGCAGCAGTGCTGGGCCCTCTCCCCCTTCCGGCAGGGCAGCAGTGCTGGGCCCTATCCCCCCTCCGGCAGGGCAGCAGTGCTTGGCCCTCTCCCCCTTCCGGCAGGGCAGCAGTGCTGGGACCCTCTCCCCCTTCCGGCAGGGCAGCAGTGCTGGGACCCTCTCCCCCTTCCGGCAGGGCAGCAGTGCTGGGACCCTCTCCCCCTTCCGGCAGGGCAGCAGTGCTGGGCCCTCTCCTCCCTCCGGCAGGGCAGCAGTGCTGGGTCCTCTCCTCCCTCCGGCAGGGCAGCAGTGCTGGGCCCTCTCCCCCTTCCGGCAGGGCAGCAGTGCTGGACCCTCTCCCCCTTCCGGCAGGGCAGCAGTGCTGGGACCCTCTCCCCCTTCCGGCAGGGCAGCAGTGCTGGGACCCTCTCCCCCTTCCGGCAGGGCAGCAGTGCTGGGCCCTCTCCTCCCTCCGGCAGGGCAGCAGTGCTGGGCCCTCTCCTCCCTCCGGCAGGGCAGCAGTGCTGGGCCCTATCCCCCTTCCGGCAGGGCAGCAGTGCTGACCACTGGACCGCCACCAGCTCCACTGTTTTTCCAGGAGGACAATCTAGAGCTCCCAGGTTTTACTCCCATTGCTTTAATGTGTGTCAGACTCCGGAGTCTGGATTGACAAGGATTGTTCACTCCCAGATTACCTCCCTCTCCTCCGGATGGCGCCGGAATACTCATCTCGCTGCAAAATGGGGGGTTTAATTTTACAAACATGTACAAAGATTTCTTGCATCGTGTTGTCACTTTGTGATTATGGGGTAGTTGGTGCAGAATGATGGGGGACACAAGGCGGGTGAGGAGGGTGAGGGGAGTGAGGGGGGTGAGGTAGATGAGGGGGATGATCGGGTGAGGGAGGTGAGGGGCTGAGGGGGTTGAGCGGGTGAGGTAGATGAGGGGGATGAGGCAGATGAGGGGGGTGTGGTAGATGAAGGGGATGATCGGGTGAGGTAGATGAGGGAGGTGGGGGGGGGGGTGAGGGGGATGAGCCAGATGAGGGGGTTGAGTGGGTGAGGTAGATGAGGGGGATGAGGCAGATGAGGGGGGTGGGGTAGATGAAGGGGATGATCGGGTGAGGTAGATGAGGGAGGTGGGGGGGGGGGGGTGAGGGGGATGAGCCAGATGAGGGGGTTGAGTGGGTGAGGTAGATGAGGGGGATGAGGCAGATGAGGGGGGTGAGGCAGATGAGGGGCTGTACTGGTGAGAGACGGAGCACTGATGAGTTGCGGCCCCCGGTTACTCGGCTTCCTCCCCATGTGCTGTGGGGCTGTTCGCTCGGACACATGTGATACAGGTGCGGGATGAATGGCGCCCGCTGACCCCCTCTGATGTAAGAGTGAAGCCAGGGGGGCTTTCATCCGATAAACTGCAATATGTCCGCCGCCCAGATGAGCGCCTTCTGCATCCCGTGATTTTTGGTGATCGGTGCGGATGGAGAACAATATCGCCATCTGCATGACATGTGTGACACTGCGCCGCGGACGGACACAGATGTTCCAGATATGGGACAGCAGCTGGTCCGCTGCAATGATGGGGGTAGTAGTGCTGCCTGGAGGGGGGCTTTCATGCACTGTTTGCGGTAGAGGAGGGTGCTGATCACACAGAAGTCACTGGGACCCCCAAACTGCCGATTATACCCCCTGCTTGTGATGAGGGGGAAGGCGGTCAACGGAGGAAACATGACAGACTGCTGACATTTAGGTACCCGGGTGGTGAAACAAACCCGCCTGCTATCGGTAAGGTTCTCTACGCCTTAGTATACGCCATGCACCATACTTGGTATTAGGCTAACTCCCTCTTCTGAGCAGTTAGAGACGACTCGCTGTGCGTCCGTGTAGCCTGCGGCGCTGCGGACGGCTGACGGACACTGAAGGACCATCTGTAGGAAGTCCCGGCCGATGCAGGTTGTGAATGTCCTACAGAGATTCCAGCGATGGATGCCAAGAAGTCCCAACATGAACGTCACAAGCAGTGCGGGTGTCCCTCTGTACCGGATAACTCCTTGGATGCTGCGTTCCTCAGGCGGTATACACTATCACCCCCAATTACTGCTACCCCAGAGGCACCCTAAGAGTGATGGCAGTTCTCCAATATCAGGGTGTTTCGCTCGCCCCCATGGCATCACAGCACCAAGCTTTGACTGCGCCATTCTTTTCTTTCAAGGATGATGTACAGTTAGGGCCAGAAATATTTGGACAGTGACACAAGTTTTGTTATTTTAGCTGTTTACAAAAACATGTTCAGAAATACAATTATATATATAATATGGGCTGACAGTGCACACTCCCAGCTGCAATATGAGAGTTTCCACATCCAAATCGGAGAAAGGGTTTAGGAATCATAGCTCTGTAATGCATAGCCTCCTCTTTTTCAAGGGACCAAAAGTAATTGGACAATGGACTCTAAGGGCTGCAATTAACTCAGAAGGCGTCTCCCTCGTTAACCTGTAATCAATTAAGTAGTTAAAAGGTCTGGGGTTGATTCCAGGTGTGTGGGTTTGCATTTGGAAGCTGTTGCTGTGACCAGACAACATGCGGTCAAAGGAACTCTCAATTGAGGTGAAGCAGAACATCCTGAGGCTGAAAAAAAAGAAAAAATCCATCAGAGAGATAGCAGACATGCTTGGAGTAGGAAAATCAACAGTCGGGTACATTCTGAGAAAAAAGGAATTCACTGGTGAGCTTGGGAACTCAAAAAGGCCTGGGCGTCCACGGAAGACAACGGTGGTGGATGATCGCCGCATACTTTGGTGAAGAAGAACCCGTTCACAACATCAACTGAAGTCCAGAACACTCTCAGGGAAGTAGGTGTATCTGTCTCTAAGTCAACAGTAAAGAGAAGACTCCATGAAAGTAAATACAAAGGGTTCACATCTAGATGCAAACCATTCATCAATTCCAAAAATAGACAGGCCAGAGTTACATTTGCCGAAAAACACCTCAAGAAGCCAGCCCAGTTCTGGAAAAGTATTCTATGGACAGATGAGACAAAGATCAACCTGTACCAGAATGATGGGAAGAAGAAAGGGAACGGCACATGATCCAAGGCACACCACATCCTCTGTAAAACATGGTGGAGGCAACGTGATGGCATGGGCATGCATGGCTTTCAATGGCACTGGGTCACTTGTGTTTATTGATGACATAACAGCAGACAAGAGTAGCCGGATGAATTCTGAAGTGTACCGGGATATACTGTCAGCCCAGATTCAGCCAAATGCTGCAAAGTTGATCGGACGGCGCTTCACAGTACAGATGGACAATGACCCCAAGCATACAGCCAAAGCTACCCAGGAGTTCATGAGTGCCAAAAAGTGGAACATTCTGCAATGGCCAAGTCAATCACCAGATCTTAACCCAATTGAGCATGCATTTCACTTGCTCAAATCCAGACTTCAGACGGAAAGACCCACAAACAAGCAAGACCTGAAGGCTGCGGCTGTAAAGGCCTGGCAAAGCATTAAGAAGGAGGACACCCAGCGTTTGGTGATGTCCATGGGTTCCAGACTTAAGGCAGTGATCGCCTCCAAAGGATTCGCAACAAAATATTGGAAAAAAAGTATTTAGTTTGGGTTGTTTATTTGTCCAATTACTTCTGAGCTCCTAAAATGTGGAGTGTTTGTAAAGAAATGGGTACAATTCCTACATTTTCTATCAGATATTTTTGTTCAACCCTTTAAATTAAACGTTACAATCTGCACTTGAATTCTGTTGTAGAAGCTTCATTTTAAATCCAATGCGGTGGCATGCAGAGCCCAACTCGCGAAAATTGTGTTACTGTCCAAATATTTCTGGCCCTAACTGTATGTAAATCTTCATTGTCCTGGAGCAATAGGGACGTCACTGTTAACCCCTTCACTGCCCTAGACCACCAAGGACGTTGCCATGACCCGGGTATGGAATGGCAGTATTGTGTGGGTATAGAAGTAGAGCGGAGGGGAAGCCAACAAGCCGGCCTGGAAGCTATCGGGATAGGACAGGCAGTTATCCCTTTGGTCCAAACCTAAAAACCGTCCAGATGTAGGCGAAGAGGAGTTGTGACTGCGAGGGAGGCATTGCCATAAAGTGCAGCCCGTGTTGTAAAGCGTGGTGTGTGCCGGAAGCTGGGCAGCTAGAACATGCAGAGCGCTGCAGCTTCCAGGATTTACTTAGGTCAGTAGTGCCCACAGACCCCTCTGAAGGTCGCGCCGCAGCGTCCGGGGGACATATGCCCAGCATTGTCTGCAGGTCGTGTGACTCTGCGCCTCTTTGCTCCACATTAAAGACATAGCAGTACTAATCAGCCGACGTAAAGGGCTTGTCCAGCTGTAAACTACTGACGGCCTGTCCATCAGTGTGGGTCTGCTGCCCGGGACCCACTGATCAGCTGTTCACCCGGTCAGCACACTCACGTCCTGAGCTGATCCCTGCAGGAAGCTCCACAGGCTTGTATGACACCCATTCATGTCAATGGGAACGTTACCTGTAATACCAAGCCTGGCCACTGCAACGGAACGGAGCTGTCTGCTTCCTGCAGCTCTTAGCTCAGTGCTTGTGTATACAGGCCCAGGGAGCTGCTGTGTGGTGCGAGTCCCAGACAGCAGACCCCGCTGCCCCTCTACTGCTGACCTATCTGTAGGGGGTGCTAGATGATCCCGTGTACCAGCACTTGGCCTCTGAGCTCTTCTGCTGCCTACGGCCCACTGAATGAGTGGAGTGGTGGTACCGTGGGATCATCACTCCAGTCCTTCGGGGGGCTCCGGACCCCCACTCTCCCCATCAGCGGGGGTGCAGTGTTTGCCCCCCAGCAGTCAGCTGTCTATGGGGGGTCGGGGAGGACCCTTCATCACGACTCGCTGGAATTTCTGACCAATTTTAAAACATAAAAGCTTTTTTCTTCTGTAATAAAAATTCGGAAGTCTGAAAATGTCTTCCAAGCAGTTGGGGGTTTTGTTCTCTGTCCGCGCGGAGGACGGTTGGCGAGCGCAACATCTGCCGCTGTGAACGCGGCCCTACTGGCCGGCCGCCGTCTACAAGGTCCCTTAGAAGGACAAATGAGTAGGCCGCCCGGCTGGCAGTTCAGCGGGCAGGAGCGGGCGCAGCTCCATCATTTTTGTCCTAATGTAGAACCAGCAGGAAGGGAGAAGCCGCGAGCGCAGAGCGACGTCCGACCCCTCGCCGCGTCCGCAGGCCGTGCGTCTCCTGACCCAGCAGGTCGAGGATCTCCAGCGTTACTGAGAGCGATTCCACTCGCTGCGGCGCTGGTGACAGCAGATGCTTTCAGAAGAGAAAGCCGCCATTGTCCGTCCGCGGAGCTCAACCTGCAGCAGCTCAGTGTTTGCATATGGTAAAAATATTTAGTCCGCTGCTAAAAAAATATGAAGTGGGAGATGTGGGGCCAGATCAACATAATGGCGTCTATGTGCGGCGGAGCACAGAGGAGCAGTGTGCCGCCTCGTCCCCGCAGGACGCTCACGTGGAGCTCGAGTGACGGGGCACCAGCAGCGGGCCGCCGCACTCTACCAACGCTCAGTCCGCCCGCGTGAAGCTGCAGACGGGACAACGTCCGAGGAGATCGGCGCGGCGTTGGGCAATGGTTGTATCCTCACGCTGAAACGCTCTCCGTCATTACATGCAGCGCCGTCCGTGACCGCAGCGACCCTTCAGGGTCCTTCACCGGGCCGATAGCCGCGCAAATAATCAAGGGAGCGATTCTGGGTGACTGACGGCCCGTGTGACCGCAGGCGGCGCAGAGAAGCCGCTCAGTAGTCGCTAGTTCCAGGTCAGCTCACCGTAAACGGGAGCTGCTCCATCTATGAGCGGCTGCTTGCTTGCAGTGAACGACCCCTGGCTGCTCCCCTCCATTCACTGGGATGACTGTCAATCCTGTGCAACGCGCCGAAGCGATAGGCGCTGGGGCGGCTGTCAGTCCTGTGCAACGCACCAAAGCGATAGGCGCTGGGGCGGCTGTCAGTCCTGTGTAACACACCAAAGCGATCGTCGCTGGGACGGCTGTCAGTCCAGTGTAACGCACAGAAGCGATCGTCGCTGGGACGGCTGTCAGTCCTGTGTAACGCACCGAAGCAATCGCCGCTGGGACGGCTGTCAGTCCTGTGTAACACACCGAAGCGATCGTCGCTGGGACGGCTGTCAGTCCTGTGTAACACACCGAAGCGATCGTCGCTGGGACGGCTGTCAGTCCTGTGTAACACACCGAAGCGATCGTCGCTGGGACGGCTGTCAGTCCTGTGTAACACACCGAAGCGATCGTCGCTGGGACAGCTGTCAGTCCTGTGTAACGCACCGAAGTGATCTTCGCTGGGACGGCTGTCAGTCCTGTGTAACGCACCGATGCAATCGCCGCTGGGACGGCTGTCAGTCCAGTGTAACGCACCGAAGCGATAGGCGCTGGGACGGCTGTCAGTCCTGTGTAACGCACCGAAGCGATCTTCGCTGGGACGGCTGTCAGTCCTGTGTAACGCACCGAAGCAATCGCCGCTGGGACGGGGGTCAGTCCTGTGTAACGCACCGATGCGATCGCCGCTGGGACGGCTGTCAGTCCTGTGTAACGCACCGAAGCGATCGTCGCTGGGACGGGGGTCAGTCCTGTGTAACGCACCGATGCGATCGTCGCTGGGACGGGGGTCCTGTGTAACGCACCGATGCGATCGTCGCTGGGACGGCTGTCAGTCCTGTGTAACACACCGATGCGATCGGCGCTGGGACGGCTGTCAGTCCTGTGTAACGCACCGATGCGATCGTCGCTGGGACGGGGGTCAGTCCTGTGTAACGCACCAATGCGATCGGCTGTTGGACTCGGATGCACCCAGTAGTCAGCCAATGAGAGGCTGTAAGATGAAGGGCCCCGGGGTTCGGGCGCTGCCCCCCAATGACTGTAATAGGACCGCGGGGTAATTATCCAGCAGGCACGTGTTTTGGGGTTCGCCCTTCATCAGTCAAGCTGGTTGGGTCACTCTTGGGGCTAATGAAGGGGCGAATCCCGAAACGCATATCTGCTGGTTGTACGTGAATGAATGAAGTTGGGTAATTACCCCGCGGTCTGATTGCAGGCATCGGGGGGCAGCGCGGGGTCTGCACACCCACCCGACCACCCTGGTGGATCCATCCGGGGGGCAGCGCCTCCGTACTGCATTGTGGTCCACATATATACGCCTTCTGAGCCCTGGACATTGGTCCGGCCCTCCGGCCCTCCGGATCTCTCTGGGTTTGCCCCGCCCCTTTTCTGCGCCGTTTCCTCCAGCGTGGCACACTTGCTTTCCTTGACCGATGACAGCGATGAGATTCCGAGAAGCGACGCACAGAATGTTTTAGCGTTTCTATAAGCCACACCCCAAACACTGCGAAGTCCTCATCACACCCCAAAACAGACCCGGACCCTAAAATCCCAGACTGCACCCCAAAAATATCCAGAAAACATGCAGATCCCTGACCAAATCACCTATTAGAGTCCCCAGGCCAGACCCCCAAATTATAGGGCCGCTCCGGGGATTTATCATCATTCACTCGGCAGCTCTCCCCCTGGTGTGAGACCCCCGGCCTCCTCCTCAGATGGTCATGTGATCGCAGTCCTGCCCGGCTCAGATCTACTTGGGGGCTCAGTCTCTGCGATGCTAGAGGGACACAGACAGTCCTGTCAGTTACTGATGTCACACAGGTACAGTAGAGGAGATCACAGCTCATCCTCCTGACTGGATACTTATGGGCTGGAGCTCATGTAGGTGAATATAGAAGGTAACGATAATTAGACTCCACCCCCACTCAAAGGCCAAAAGTCTATATCCTCTAGTGAATGCTGCACTGATGCATCAGGACATTGATTAAATATATAAAGTCCGGCCGGAGGGTCTTCACACACGACTGTTAAAGGTTGCGCCCCAGATCCTCACACCACTCGCATCGGACAGCACTCAGACATCCCATCCGTGTGCCGCATGCGGATATCTGCTGACAAGACCGTGTGCAGATCTGGCACCGGATCAGTCAGGACGGGCATACTAGCCAGCTACAGGGGTGCCTAGACGCAGGAGCAGACAGAAGTGAGAGAAGGTGATCAGAGCGGGGCACTCCCAACCCCTCCGACAGCACCCACCTCGCAGTGGAGCACCCGACCTGAAAGGGACGACCCCACAACTTCCACAAGGACAGGAGGGGAACCAGAGTACAGAAACCAGGGACTGACAGTAAATAAGAGCTGAGAACACAGAATGCGAGCCAGACAGGAGGACTGACATATACCCGCCCCCCAGCGAGGAAGAGCCGGGGTATATAGGGAGGAACCGATTGGCTGACAGAGCCGCCAATCACCAGCCACTACCTCCGCCAGCAGCTGCAGGACTAATTAACCCTAACTAGCCATGACCGAAGATATTAACCCTAGCTAGTCCGAATAAAACCCACAGTAGTGAAGGAGAAGCGTTTACTCTGAGAGCCGGCGGCGCTCGCCGATGCAATGAGTGCCGTTAGCCGCCAATGTCGACCGACTTTTCAGTCTGGAAATCGAGAGGGAAAAAAGGCCGTGTGTGTGTGACCCCCAAGATGGTGCCTGATGAGCATCAGACAGGGGGCTGCACTGCACAGAGGAGACCTGTGCAATCAGGTGAGGGGGCAGGGACGGCGGCCACTGCCAGCTGTGCAGTTGGGGCATGCCCAGGTTCAGCCATGTCAGTAACAACCAGAGGCAGAACATACAAGAACAGTAAGGCTGGGGTCACACAGGGCCGATTTCCTGCCGTTTTGCCGCGGATTGCCGTTACATATCCACACTGCAGTACAATGCAGCACAAATGAGATTTGCCAAAACGCTGTTCTCACAGGGCGGATTTTTTCCGCACCGCCGCAGTGCGGAAATGCAACTGCGGCGCGGTTTTAAAAGATGCAGCATGCCCATTCTACGGTCTTTTCCGCAGCGCTTTTTTGTCCACAGACCTCTATGGACGCAGCAAAATCCGCGGCAAAAAGTTAAAAAACGCTGCGGAAAAAACCGACCAGGTCCGACCAATCAGCATTGTTGTTCCTTAAAGGGGGTTCCCACTTATAAATCAGCTATTCTAATTGGCTCCCAGCTACTTGTGAAATCCTTAGGTATTGGTTCTTCTAATGTAGCCAGCGGCGCTGGTAGACGTGGCATACCGTCAGGGGGCGGGGGGGGGGGCGTGGCCAGGCTTGGTACTGATGCATAGTCCCCATTCACTTCAATGCCTGCAATACCAAACCTGGCCACTGCAGTGGGAACAGAGCTGCCAGCTTCCTGCAGAAATCAGCTCAGTGTACAGACATAGCAGCTCAGAGAACAGCTTACTGATGAGGGTCCGGCGGACCCCCGACAATCTCCTACTGATGACCTATCCTGCAGACAGACCATTAATATTCTGCAGCTGCTCGCTAGTCCAATGTCCGCCTCTAGGGGTAGGTTTACACGGAAATGTCTGCAGCGAAATTCTGCAGCATTTCCACATCCAAGGCGGAGTCCAGATCTCAGAAGACGCAGCGCCGCTGCTCACATCCGCATCACCTGACCAGCGCCGCTGCTCACATCCGCATCACCTGACCAGCGCCGCTGCTCACATCCGCATCACCTGGCCAGCGCCGCTGCTCACATCCGCATCACCTGACCAGCCCCGCTGCTCACATCCGCATCACCTGACCATCACCGCTGCTCACATCCGCATCACCTGACCAGCGCCGCTGCTCACATCCGCATCACCTGACCAGCGCCGCTGCTCACATCCGCATCACCTGACCAGCGCCGCTGCTCACATCCGCATCACCTGACCAGCGCCGCTGCTCACATCCGCATCTCCTGACCATCACCGCTGCTCACATCCGCATCTCCTGACCATCACCGCTGCTCACATCCGCATCACCTGACCAGCGCCGCTGCTCACATCCGCATCACCTGACCAGCGCCGCTGCTCACATCCGCATCTCCTGACCATCACCGCTGCTCACATCCGCATCTCCTGACCATCACCGCTGCTCACATCCGCATCTCCTGACCATCACCGCTGCTCACATCCGCATCACCTGACCAGCGCCGCTGCTCACATCCGCATCACCTGACCAGCGCCGCTCGCTACAGGGACCAATGGTCTGGATTTGGACTGTGGTAATGCTGCGGTTGCATGTGAACATGGCCGTCTGTGTCGCTCCTCTAAGATGCGCCCTCCGCGGTGACCCGGGCACCAGATATGGATTACATCACACAGCGCTCTAAGCTTCTGCGTTGGCGATGTGATGCGGAGTTCTATAAAGCCACTGTGCCCGCTGCGCTCATACATGCGGTGCCCGCTGCGCTCATACCTGCGGTGCCCGCTGCGCTCATACATGCGGTGCCCGCTGCGCTCATACCTGCGGTGCCCGCTGCGCTCATACATGCGGTGCCCGCTGCGCTCATACATGCGGTGCCCGCGGTCGGCCGTGGATACACTTAGAAGGTTGTTAGACATTTTCCGTCGATGTCTGTGAAATAATCCATCAGCGCCTTCATGCCCGCCTCTGCGGGTAAATATATGGCGGATTAACCCCTGCTGGGACAGATGGGAGATAACGAAGCCCCCCGCGGCGGGGAATGGCCGCCATCTTGAACGCCCTGAAGGGACCCTTCTACGGCTGCGACTTCTGTCCTAATGATCCTGTGTGCTGCGATGGCAGCGGCCCGGACCGAGTGAAGGGGCTTATTCATGGGTACCGCCCTGCCGGATTAGTTTCCACGCCTCGTTCGCCCCGTTCGCCCCGTTCCACGCCTCGTTCGCCCCGTTCGCCCCGTTCCACGCCTCGTTCGCCTCGTTCGCCCCGTTTTTTTTTTCAACAGAAGGAATCTTTAATTCAGTGTCTCGGTCGGGACGCTGCGGCGACTCTCCAGCCTCCACCAAAGAAAACCGTTACCAGGCTGCCAACGCCGCACCGCCTATAGAGCTGGCGGTCATGTGAGATGGTCCTCATCAGGACGGGCGCACACACAGCGCTGCTTTACCTCACTGCCGCGGAGCGATCGATCTGGGATTCGCCGCGGCGCTGACGAGCTGCTGCGCCTTTTTATAGCCGTCTTGGGAATATTCCGGCTCTAATAAGCAGACGGCTACAAATATAAGGGGTTTCCAGCTGTGAAGTAGTGATGACCTGCAGGGGCCCCAGGAGAGATGATCTGCACTGGATGGGCAGGAGCCCATCGCCCACCATCCCCGCCGATCAGCTGATTGTCAGACGGCTGCACTACTGTCAGAAACACGCAGCTCCGTGCGCCCCACAGAGGCCTGGAATGGTACTGCAGGCAAGGCTTCCATTCAGTGAACAGGAACCTCG
Source organism: Eleutherodactylus coqui (assembly GCF_035609145.1). Taxonomy (NCBI): domain Eukaryota; kingdom Metazoa; phylum Chordata; class Amphibia; order Anura; family Eleutherodactylidae; genus Eleutherodactylus; species Eleutherodactylus coqui. Next base: position 1,334,759 of record NC_089847.1, on the reverse strand, counting down.
CTTGCAATGCCATCTTGGGCCACCGCAGGGTGTACGGAGCTGTACGCTTCAGGCAGAACATCAGCCTTGTTCAGCCCAGCTATTGGCGGGGTTGCCAGGTGGTGGAATAACTACTCATGAGCGATCCTTCGTTTACAAGGGGCCTATAATGCTGAGGACCACCGTCCTAGAAAATGTTCTGCTTTGTGGGATGAGCAGCCATTTCTGCCCACCTAGAGGCGGCGGGTGCAGCTGTAAGGTTTCCCTCGGGTCATTGTATAATGTGAATACAAGCATCATCCGGGCCCCTATTGGGCATCTACCAGCAGACGATACCCAGTTGTATACTGCCTCTGTGGCATCCGTGCCTCCCAACTACGTGATGCCAGTGATTCCCGCCGTCTCTAACCTCATGTTGTATCTCTATTTAAAGCAGAATCTCTCAAACGCTGCCCCCTTGTGTCTCCACCATCTACTAACGACCTAAACCGCACCCCTCCATCTCCGTCTGGGGTGCCGCCATAACTCCTGGGCAGCACGCCCGCTGTCTTGGGGTTCCATGCCACTCCGACCTTTCCTTCACTCCCCATATTCAGACCCTTGCCCACTCATGCCACCCGCACCTCAAAAACCTCTCCAGAATCCACCCTTTCCTCCCTGCAGAGACATCAGAAGCTCTTCTGTCGCCCTTATCCATCTCACCTTGATTACTGCAGGTCCCTACTGATCGCCCTTCCCTCCGCTAAACTCTCCGATCCATCCTGAATGCAATGGGGCTTATCTTGTGGCCAAGTCAGTACACCTAGGCCACCCTGTGCCAGTCACTACACCGAGGCCACCCTGTGCCAGTCACTACACCGAGGCCACCCTGTGCCAGTCACTACACTGATGCCTCCACCCTGTGCCAGTCACTACACCAAGGCCACCCTGTGCCAGTCACTACACTGAGGCCACCCTGTGCCAGTCACTACACCGAGGCCACCCTGTGCCAGTCACTACACCGAGGCCACCCTGTGCCAGTACTACAATGATGCATCCACCCTGTGCCAGTCACTACACCGATGCCGCCACCCTGTGCCAGTGACTACACCGAGGCCACCCTGTGCCAGTGACTACACCGAGGCCACCCTGTGCCAGTGACTACACCGAGGCCACCCTGTGCCAGTCACTACACTGATGCCTCCACCCTGTGCCAGTCACTACACCGATGCCGCCACCCTGTGCCAGTGACTACACCGAGGCCACCCTGTGCCAGTGACTACACCGAGGCCACCCTGTGCCAGTGACTACACCGAGGCCACCCTGTGCCAGTCACTACACTGATGCCTCCACCCTGTGCCAGTCACTACACCGAGGCCACCCGGTGCTAGTCACTACACTGAGGCCACCCTGTGCCAGTGACTACACCGAGGCCACCCTGTGCCAGTCACTACACCGAGGCCACCCTGTGCCAGTGACTACACTGAGGCCACCCTGTGCCAGTGACTACACTGACGCCACCCTGTGCCAGTACTACACCGAGGCCACCCTGTGCCAGTCACTACACTGAGGCCACCCTGTGCCAGTCACTACACCGAGGGCTCCACCCTGTGCCAGTAACTACACCCATACTTCCACCCTGTGCCAGTGACTACACTGACGCCTCCACCCTGTGCCAGTCACTACACCGACGCCTCCACCCTGTGCCAGTCACTACACCCATACTTCCACCCTGTGCCAGTCACTACACCGATGCCTCCACCCTGTGCCAGTCACTACACTGATGCCTCCACCCTGTGCCAGTCACTACACCAATGTCTTCCATGATTTCCAAAGCTGCTGCAGAACATGTTGGCTCTATACAAGGGTAGTATTATAGTATCACAGCTCTGGGGGTTACCGGTACTTTGGGGGGTTTGGGGTTCTGCATACAATATGAGGGTAGGGGCCATCCACACCAGTGGGTTCACCAAAAATGCCCAAATCTGGCCCTGGGATAGAGAGCGGACGGGGCTTACTAGAAGGTCAGAAGGGAAACCGGCGACGTAGCTAAAGCGGAAAGCAGATACAAAATGCCCCTGGCCCGGGAGCCCCGTCCCGTCTGGAGGCCGGCCTCACACCACCGTATTCTGCGATCGCACCATCCACGGTAATACGCGTAATCCGCTCGCCGAAAATGGGACGCAGCATGCTCTATTTCACCGTGGATATCCGCGACCTAGAGCCGATTGTAGATACACCCGCACTGCGTATGGGCTGCCGATACCCGCTTTATTGCTAAGCAACAGCGCAGGACATACAAACAATAGCTGCACTACGCATGACCAGCTGCGTGCGCATGCGGGCATACACAATACGATCGCATGCCGTATGCAGGGTCGCCGCTGCTCACAAATGGAATCTGCTGAGGGCCTCCGGCCGTGTGGGCCGCCCTGCACACATAACTCATTGATCTGAATGAATGGCTGGTGTAATGCTTCATGTCTCCTGCTGGGGCGCTGTAGGGACAGCAGACAACCTCTCATCAGTCTCCCTACAGAGAAGAGCAGAACTGCTAGACTACAACAAGTAGTCATTAAACAATCTGGAGAAGCTTCTCAAGGGCGCTGCGCCATAATTACAAGTTCCGCCCGCTGGGTAACCTCAGGATAGGGGATGACTTGCTGATTTGTGGGGTCTCACTGCTGAGCAGTCCTGTGCCCCCCGTCCTCCTAGGGTTACTGCACACCGCAGTGAGGAGGAGCTGGACGGAGCGCTAGTCGTGCAAGCGGGCTGCAGCTCTATTCACTTTCTGCAGAGATGGTCATTTCTGTCAGCCCTTTTGAAGTGAATGGAATGTTGACCACACATGCTGGGCCAGCGCTCTACCCACAGTGACATCACTGCAGAAGTGACCCCACAGTGACATCACTGCAGAAGTGACCCCACAGTGACATCACTGCAGAAGTGACCCCACAGTGACATCACTGCAGAAGTGACCCCACAGTGACATCACTGCAGAAGTGACCCCACAGTGACATCACTGCAGAAGTGACCCCACAGTGACATCACTGCAGAAGTGACCCCACAGTGACATCACTGCAGAAGTGACCCCACAGTGACATCACTGCAGAAGTGACCCCCACAGTGACATCACTCTCGAAGTGACCCCACAGTGACATCACTCTAGAAGTGACCCCCACAGTGACATCACTCTCGAAGTGACCCCACAGTGACATCACTCTGGAAGTGACCCCCACAGTGACATCACTCTGGAAGTGACCCCCGCAGTGACATCACTCTCGAAGTGACCCCACAGTGACATCACTGCAGAAGTGACCCCCACAGTGACATCACTTCAGAAGTGACCCCCGCAGTGACATCACTGCAGAAGTGACCCCCGCAGTGACATCACTGCAGAAGTGACCCCACAGTGACATCACTGCAGAAGTGACCCCCACAGTGACATCACTGCAGAAGTGACCCCCGCAGTGACATCACTGCCGAAATGACCCCACAGTGACATCACTCTAGAAGTGACCCCTGCAGTGACATTACTGCAGAAGTGACCCCACAGTGACATCACTCTAGAAGTGACCCCTGCAGTGACATCACTGCAGAAGTGACCCCACAGTGACATCACTCTAGAAGTGACCCCACAGTGACATCACTGCAGAAGTGACCCCACAGTGACATCACTCTAGAAGTGACCCCCCCCCCCAACAGTGACATCACTCTGGAAGTGACCCCCGCAGTGACATCACTCTGGAAGTGACCCCACAGTGACATCACTGCAGAAGTGACCCCACAGTGACATCACTGCAGAAGTGACCCCACAATGACATCACTCTGGAAGTGACCCCTGCAGTGACATCACTGCAGGAGTGACCCCACAGTGACATCACTCTAGAAGTGACCCCCCACAGTGACATCACTCTAGAAGTGACCCCCGCAGTGACATCACTGCAGAAGTGACCCCACAGTGACATCACTGCAGGAGTGACCCCCCACAGTGACATCACTCTAGAAGTGACCCCCCACAGTGACATCACTCTAGAAGTGACCCCCACAGTGACATCACTCTAGAAGTGACCCCCACAGTGACATCACTCTGGAAGTGACCCCTGTGGTGACATCACTGCAGAAGTGACCCCCACCGTGACATCACTCTGGAAGTGACCCCCGCAGTGACATCACTCTCGAAGTGACCCCACAGTGACATCACTGCAGAAGTGACCCCCACAGTGACATCACTTCAGAAGTGACCCCCGCAGTGACATCACTGCAGAAGTGACCCCACAGTGACATCACTGCAGAAGTGACCCCACAGTGACATCACTGCAGAAGTGACCCCCACAGTGACATCACTGCAGAAGTGACCCCCGCAGTGACATCACTGCCGAAATGACCCCACAGTGACATCACTCTAGAAGTGACCCCTGCAGTGACATTACTGCAGAAGTGACCCCACAGTGACATCACTCTAGAAGTGACCCCTGCAGTGACATCACTGCAGAAGTGACCCCACAGTGACATCACTCTAGAAGTGACCCCTGCAGTGACATCACTGCAGAAGTGACCCCACAGTGACATCACTCTAGAAGTGACCCCCCCCCACAGTGACATCACTCTAGAAGTGACCCCCCCACAGTGACATCACTCTAGAAGTGACCCCCCACAGTGACATCACTCTTGAAGTGACCCCCACAGTGACATCACTGGAGAAGTGACCCCCACAGTGACATCACTCTGGAAGTGACCCCTGCAGTGACATCACTGCAGGAGTGCCCCCACAGTGACATCACTCTGGAAGTGACCCCCACAGTGACATTACTGGAGAAGTGACCCCACAGTGACATCCCTCTGGAAGTGACCCCTGCAGTGACATCACTCTGGAAGTGACCCCACAGTGACATCACTGCAGAAGTGACCCCACAGTGACATCAGTCTAGAAGTGACCCCCACAGTGACATCACTCTTGAAGTGACCCCCACAGTGACATCACTCTAGAAGTGACCCCCACAGTGACATCACTCTGGAAGTGACCCCTGTGGTGACATCACTGCAGAAGTGACCCCCACCGTGACATCACTCTGGAAGTGACCCCACAGTGACATCACTCTGGAAGTGACCCCCGCAGTGACATCACTCTAGAAATAACCCACACAATGACATCACTGCAGACGTGACGTCAGTCTAGAAGTGGCCCCCACAGTGACATAACTCTAGAAGTGACCCCCACCACAGTGACATAACTCTAGAAGTGACCCCCGCAGTGACTGGAGACCCATTCTTGAGATCTGCAAGAAACTGAGTGGTGAGCCCCCAAGCGATCAGTAAGTTATCCCCCATCCTGTGGCTATCCGGCAGAGGACAACTTGCGGTTGTGGTACAACCCCTTTAATGACCAGCGTAGGGAATCCCAAAAAGCCTTGAAGTGCATTCATATGGGGGCACTGTAATCCTAGGAGTCAGATACAAAGTAATGCAATCTTAGGTGCCAGCAGATACTTTATTGGAGCCAGGGAAGTCGGCCAGCAGTTGTCAGCCTGTGGGAATATGCTTAAAGTTGTCAGGCACGCCAGTTATTACAGTGCAATAACAGTGCAGTAACAGCGGGGTAGCAGTGCGATAATAGTGCAGTAACAGCGAGGTAGCAGTGCGATAATAGTGCAGTAACAGCGGGGTAGCAGTGCGATACTAGTGCAGTAACAGCGGGGTAGCAGTGCGATAATAGTGCAGTAACAGCGGGGTAGCAGTGCGATACTAGTGCAGTAACAGCGGGGTAGCAGTGCGATAATAGTGCAGTAACAGCGGGGTAGCAGTGCGATAATAGTGCAGTAACAGAGGGGTAGCAGTGCGATAATAGTGCAGTAACAGCGGGGTAGCAGTGCGATAATAGTGCAGTAACAGCGGGGTAGCAGTGCGATAATAGTGCAGTAACAGCGGGGTAGCAGTGCGATAATAGTGCAGTAACAGCGGGGTAGCAGTGCGATAATAGTGCAGTAACAGAGGGGTAGCAGTGCGATAATAGTGCAGTAACAGCGGGGTAGCAGTGCGATAATAGTGCAGTAACAGCGGGGTAGCAGTACGATAATAGTGCAGTAACAGCGGGGTAGCAGTGCGATAATAGTGCAGTAACAGCGGGGTAGCAGTGCGATAATAGTGCAGTAACAGCGGGGTAGCAGTGCGATAATAGTGCAGTAACAGCGGGGTAGCAGTGCGATAATAGTGCAGTAACAGCGGGGTAGCAGTGCGATAATAGTGCAGTAACAGTGGGGTAGCAGTGCGATAATAGTGCAGTAACAGCGGGGTAGCAGTGCGATAATAGTGCAGTAACAGCAGGGTAGCAGTGCGATAATAGTGCAGGAACAGAGGGGTAGCAGTGCGATAATAGTGCAGTAACAGAGGGGTAGCAGTGCGATAATAGTGCAGTAACAGAGGGGTAGCAGTGCGATAATAGTGCAGTAACAGCGGGGTAGCAGTGCGATAATAGTGCAGTAACAGAGGGGTAGCAGTGCGATAATAGTGCAGTAACAGCGGGGTAGCAGTGCGATAATAGTGCAGTAACAGCGGGGTAGCAGTGCGATAATAGTGCAGTAACAGAGGGGTAGCAGTGCGATAATAGTGCAGTAACAGCGGGGTAGCAGTGCGATAATAGTGCAGTAACAGCGGGGTAGCAGTGCGATAATAGTGCAGTAACAGCGGGGTAGCAGTGCGATAATAGTGCAGTAACAGCGGGGTAGCAGTGCGATAATAGTGCAGTAACAGCGGGGTAGCAGTGCGATAATAGTGCAGTAACAGAGGGGTAGCAGTGCGATAATAGTGCAGTAACAGCGGGGTAGCAGTGCGATAATAGTGCAGTAACAACGGGGTAGCAGTGCGATAATAGTGCAGTAACAGAGGGGTAGCAGTGCGATAATAGTGCAGTAACAGCGGGGTAGCAGTGCGATAATAGTGCAGTAACAGAGGGGTAGCAGTGCGATAATAGTGCAGTAACAGCGGGGTAGCAGTGCGATAATAGTGCAGTAACAGCGGGGTAGCAGTGCGATAATAGTGCAGTAACAGAGGGGTAGCAGTGCGATAATAGTGCAGTAACAGCGGGGTAGCAGTGCGATAATAGTGCAGTAACAGAGGGGTAGCAGTGCGATAATAGTGCAGTAACAGCGGGGTAGCAGTGCGATAATAGTGCAGTAACAGCGGGGTAGCAGTGCGATAATAGTGCAGTAACAGAGGGGTAGCAGTGCGATAATAGTGCAGTAACAGCGGGGTAGCAGTGCGATAATAGTGCAGTAACAGCGGGGTAGCAGTGCGATAATAGTGCAGTAACAGCGGGGTAGCAGTGCGATAATAGTGCAGTAACAGCGGGGTAGCAGTGCGATACTAGTGCAGTAACAGCGGGGTAGCAGTGCGATAATAGTGCAGTAACAGCGGGGTAGCAGTGCAATAATAGTGCAGTAACAGCGGGGTAGCAGTGCGATAATAGTGCAGTAACAGCGGGGTAGCAGTGCGATACTAGTGCAGTAACAGCGGGGTAGCAGTGCGATAATAGTGCAGTAACAGCGGGGTAGCAGTGCGATAATAGTGCAGTAACAGCGGGGTAGCAGTGCGATAATAGTGCAGTAACAGCGGGGTAGCAGTGCGATACTAGTGCAGTAACAGCGGGGTAGCAGTGCGATAATAGTGCAGTAACAGCGGGGTAGCAGTGCGATAATAGTGCAGTAACAGCGGGGTAGCAGTGCGATACTAGTGCAGTAACAGCGGGGTAGCAGTGCGATAATAGTGCAGTAACAGCGGGGTAGCAGTGCGATAATAGTGCAGTAACAGCGGGGTAGCAGTGCGATACTAGTGCAGTAACAGCGGGGTACGGTTATCCTCTTCAGGGAACCACCATATAGATTGTTTGGTGAAATCCGTCCAAGAGGATCAAATGAAGTCGCAGCAAGCGGTTGTCAGAGAGCAGATTTGATCTCAGTGGGACAGTTGTCAGCAGATGTGATCCCGGTGGGGCGGTTGTCAGGGAGCAGATGTGATCCTGGCGGGACAGATGTCAGCAGATGTGATCCTGGCGGGACAGTTGTCAGCAGATGTGATCCCAGTGGGACAGTTGTCAGCAGTTGTCAGCACATGTGATCCCGGTGGGACGGTTGTCAGGGAACAGATGTGATCGTGGAGGGACAGTTGTCAACCGTTCTCGGAGAACAGATGCGATCACGGTAGGACAGTTGTCAGCGGTTGTCAGCAGATGTGATCCCAGTGGGATGGTTGTCAGAGAGCAGATGTGATCCTGGAGGGACAGTTGTCAGTGGTTGTCAGCAGATGTGATCCCGGTGGGACGGTTGTCAGGGAACAGATGTGATCCTGGAGGGATAGTTGTCAGCCGTTGTCGGAGAGCAGATGTGATCACGGTGAGACAGTTGTCAGAGGTTGTCAGGGAGCAGATATGATCGTGGTAAGACAGTTGTCAGCGGATGTGATCCTGGAGGGACAGTTGTCAGAGGTTGTCAGGGAGCAGATGTGATCGTGGTAAGACAGTTGTCAGCAGTTGTCAGCAAATGTGATCCCGGAGGGACAGTTATCAGCAGATGTCATCATGGTTAGACAGTTGTCGGCGGTTGTCAGCAGATGTGATCGCAGTGGGACAGTTGTCAGTGGTTGTCAGAGAGCAGATGTGATCCCGTCGGACAGTTGTCAGTGGTTGTCAGAGAGCAGATGTGATCCCGGTCGGACAGTTGTCAGAGCAGATATGATTCCAGTAGAACAGTTGTCAGAGAGCAGATGTGATCCTGGAGGGACAGTTGTCAGTGGTTGTCAGCAGATGTGATCCCAGTGTAACAGTTGTCAGAGAGCAAATTTGATCCTGGATGGACAGTTGTCAGAGAGCAGATGTGATCCCGATGGGACAGTTGTCAGCAGATGTCATCGTGGTAAGACAGTTGTCAGCGGTTGTCAGCAGATGTGATAGCAGTGGGACAGTTGTCAGTGGTTGTCAGAGAGCAGATGTGATCCCGTCGGACAGTTGTCAGAGCAGATATGATCCCAGTAGAACAGTTGTCAGAGAGCAGATGTGATCACAGTGGGACAGTTGTCAGAGCAGATGTGATCACAGTGGAACAGTTGTCAGAGCAGATGTGATCACAGTGGGACAGTTGTCAGTGGTTGTCAGAGAGCAGATGTGATCCCGTCGGAGAGTTGTCAGAGCAGATATGATCCCAGTAGAACAGTTGTCAGAGAGCAGATGTGATCCCGTCGGACAGTTGTCAGAGAGCAGATGTGATCATGGAGGGACAGTTGTCAGCGGATGTGATTGCGGTGGGACGGACGGTTGTCAGGGAGCAGATATGATCGTGGTAAGACAGTTGTCAGTGGTTGTCAGTAGATGTGATCCCGGAGGGACAGTTGTCAGCAGATGTCATCGTGGTAAGACAGTTGTCAGCGGTTGTCAGCAGATGTGATCGCAGTGGGACAGTTGACAGTGGTTGTCGGAGAGCAGATGTGATCCTGGTGGGACAGTTGTCAGCGGTTGTCAGAGAGCAGATGTGATCGTGGATGGACAGTTGTCAGCAGATGTGATCCCAGTGGAACAGTTGTCAGAGAGCAAATGTGATCCCGGAGGCACATTTGTCAGCGGTTGTCAGAGAGCAGATGTGATCCCGATGGGACAGTTGTCAGGGATTGTCACCAGATGTGATCGCGATGAGACGGTTGTCAGCAGATGTGATTTCGGTGGGACAGTTGTCAGCAGTTGTCAGAGACATGTGAACACAAGGGGCCAGTTGTCAGTGGTTGTCAGGGAGCAGATGTGATTGTGGTAAGACAGTTGTCATCAGATGTGATCGCGGCGGGACAGTTCTCAGCGGTTGTCAGAGAGCAGATGTGATCGTGGAGGGACAGTTGTCAGCGGTTGTCAGAGAGCAGATGTGATCCTGATGGGACAGTTGTCAGCGATTGTCAGCAAATGTGATCGCGATGAGACAGTTGTCAGCGGTTGTCAGCAGATGTGATTTCAGTGGGACAGTTGTCAGCAATTGTCAGAGAGATGTGAACACAAGGGGCCAGTTGTCAGTGGTTGTCAGAGAGCAGATGTGATCCCGGTGGGTCAGTTGTCAGTGGTTGTCAGCAGATGTGATACAGGTGGGCCAGTTGTCAGCGGTGGTCAGCAGATGTGATTGCGGAGGAACAGTTGTCAGTGGCTGTCAGCAGATGTGATCGCGGAGGGACAGTTGTCAGCGGTTGTCAGAGAGCAGCTGTGATCCTGTAGGGACAGTTGTCAGCGGTTGTCAGCAGATGTGATACTGGAGGAACAGTTGTCAGAAGATGTGATCACGGTGGGACAGTTGTCAGCAGTTGTCAGCATATGTGATCCCGGTGGGGCAGTTGTCAGCTGATGTGATCGCGGTGGGGCAGTTGTCAGCGGTTGTCAGCAGATGTGATCGCGGTGGGACAGTCGTCAGCGGTTTTGAGCATATGTGATGTAGGTGGGGCAGTTGTCAGCAAATGTGATGCCGGTGGGGCAGTTGTCAGCTGATGGGATCCCGGTGGGACAGTTGTCAGCAGATGTGATTGCGGTGGGGCAGTTGTCAGCAGATGTGATTGCGGTGGGGCAGTTGTCAGCGGTTGTCGGCAGATGTGATCGCGGTGGGGCAGTTGTCAGCAGATGTGATCCCGGTGGGGCAGTTGTCAGCAGATGTGATCCCGGTGGGGCAGTTGTCAGCGGGTGTGATCCCGGTGGGGCAGTTGTCAGCGGGTGTGATCCCGGTGGGGCAGTTGTCAGCGGTGGTCAGCAGATGTGATCCCGGTGGGGTAGTTGTCAGAGGTTGTCAGCAGATGTGATCCCGGTGGGACAGTTGTGAGCAGATGTGATCCCGGTGGGGCAGTTGTCAGCAGATGTGATCCCGGTGGGGCAGTTGTCAGCAGATGTGATCCCGGTGGGGAAGTTGTCAGCGGTTGTCAGCAGATGTGATCGCGGTGGGCAGTTGTCAGCAGATGTGATCCCGGTGGGGAAGTTGTCAGCAGATGTGATCCCGGTGGGGCAGTTGTCAGCAAATGTGATCCCGGTGGGGCAGTTGTCAGCAGATGTGATCCCGGTGGGGAAGTTGTCAGCGGTTGTCAGCAGATGTGATCGCGGTGGGCAGTTGTCAGCAGATGTGATCCCGGTGGGGAAGTTGTCAGCGGATGTGATCCCGGTGGGGCAGTTGTCAGCGGATGTGATCCCGGTGGGCAGTTGTCAGCAGATGTGATCCCTGTGGGGCAGTTGTCAGCGGTTGTCAGCGGATGTGATCTCGGTGGGCAGTTGTCAGCAGATGTGATCCCTGTGGGGCAGTTGTCAGCGGTTGTCAGCAGATGTGATCCTGGTGGGGCAGTTGTCAGCAGATGTGATCCCGCTGGGGCAGTTGTCAGCAGATGTGATCCTGGTGGGGCAGTTGTCAGCAGATGTGATCCCTGTGGGGCAGTTGTCAGCAGATGTGATCCCTGTGGGGCAGTTGTCAGCAAATGTCATCCCGCTGGGGCAGTTGTCAGCAAATGTGATCCCGCTGGGGCAGTTGTCAGCAAATGTGATCCCGCTGGGGCAGTTGTCAGCAAATGTGATCCCGCTGGGGCAGTTGTCAGCAGATGTGATCCCGCTGGGGCAGTTGTCAGCAGATGTGATCCCGCTGGGGCAGTTGTCAGCGGATGTGATCGCGGTGGGGCAGTTGTCAGCGGTTGTCAGCTGATGTGCTCCAGGTGGGGCAGTTGTCAGCAGATGTGATCGCGGGGAGCAGTTGTCAGCGGATGTGATCGCGGTGGGCAGTTGTCAGCGGTTGTCAGCAGATGTGATCGCGGGGAGCAGTTGTCAGCGGTTGTCAGCTGATGTGATCGCGGTGGGGCAGTTGTCAGCGGTTGTCAGCAGATGTGATCGCGGTGGGACAGTCGTCAGCGGTTTTGAGCATATGTGATGCCGGTGGGGCAGTTGTCAGCAAATGTGATGCCGGTGGGGCAGTTGTCAGCTGATGGGATCCCGGTGGGACAGTTGTCAGCAGATGTGATTGCGGTGGGGCAGTTGTCAGCAGATGTGATTGCGGTGGGGCAGTTGTCAGCGGTTGTCGGCAGATGTGATCGCGGTGGGGCAGTTGTCAGCAGATGTGATCCCGGTGGGGCAGTTGTCAGCAGATGTGATCCCGGTGGGGCAGTTGTCAGCGGGTGTGATCCCGGTGGGGCAGTTGTCAGCGGGTGTGATCCCGGTGGGGCAGTTGTCAGCGGGTGTGATCCCGGTGGGGCAGTTGTCAGCGGTGGTCAGCAGATGTGATCCCGGTGGGGTAGTTGTCAGAGGTTGTCAGCAGATGTGATCCCGGTGGGACAGTTGTGAGCAGATGTGATCCCGGTGGGGCAGTTGTCAGCAGATGTGATCCCGGTGGGGCAGTTGTCAGCAGATGTGATCCCGGTGGGGAAGTTGTCAGCGGTTGTCAGCAGATGTGATCGCGGTGGGCAGTTGTCAGCAGATGTGATCCCGGTGGGGAAGTTGTCAGCAGATGTGATCCCGGTGGGGCAGTTGTCAGCAAATGTGATCCCGGTGGGGCAGTTGTCAGCAGATGTGATCCCGGTGGGGAAGTTGTCAGCGGTTGTCAGCAGATGTGATCGCGGTGGGCAGTTGTCAGCAGATGTGATCCCGGTGGGGAAGTTGTCAGCGGATGTGATCCCGGTGGGGCAGTTGTCAGCGGATGTGATCCCGGTGGGCAGTTGTCAGCAGATGTGATCCCTGTGGGGCAGTTGTCAGCGGTTGTCAGCGGATGTGATCTCGGTGGGCAGTTGTCAGCAGATGTGATCCCTGTGGGGCAGTTGTCAGCGGTTGTCAGCAGATGTGATCCTGGTGGGGCAGTTGTCAGCAGATGTGATCCCGCTGGGGCAGTTGTCAGCAGATGTGATCCTGGTGGGGCAGTTGTCAGCAGATGTGATCCCTGTGGGGCAGTTGTCAGCAGATGTGATCCCTGTGGGGCAGTTGTCAGCAAATGTGATCCCGCTGGGGCAGTTGTCAGCAAATGTGATCCCGCTGGGGCAGTTGTCAGCAAATGTGATCCCGCTGGGGCAGTTGTCAGCAAATGTGATCCCGCTGGGGCAGTTGTCAGCAGATGTGATCCCGCTGGGGGGGCAGTTGTCAGCAGATGTGATCCCGCTGGGGCAGTTGTCAGCGGATGTGATCGCGGTGGGGCAGTTGTCAGCGGTTGTCAGCTGATGTGCTCCAGGTGGGGCAGTTGTCAGCAGATGTGATCGCGGGGAGCAGTTGTCAGCGGATGTGATCGCGGTGGGCAGTTGTCAGCGGTTGTCAGCAGATGTGATCGCGGGGAGCAGTTGTCAGCGGTTGTCAGCTGATGTGCTCCCGGTGGGGCAGTTGTCAGCGGTTGTCAGCTGATGTGCTCCCAGTGGGGCAGTTGTCAGCGGATGTGATCGCGGTGGGCAGTTGTCAGCGGTTGTCAGCTGATGTGCTCCAGGTGGGGCAGTTGTCAGCAGATGTGATCGCGGTGGGGCAGTTGTCAGCGGATGTGATCGCGGTGGGCAGTTGTCAGCGGTTGTCAGCTGATGTGCTCCCGGTGGGGCAGTTGTCAGCAGATGTGATCGCGGTGGGGCAGTTGTCAGCGGATGTGATCGCGGGGAGCAGTTGTCAGCAGATGTGATCGCGGTGGGCAGTTGTCAGCGGTTGTCAGCTGATGTGCTCCTGGTGGGGCAGTTGTCAGCAGATGTGATCGCAGTGGGCAGTTGTCAGCGGTTGTCAGCTGATGTGCTCCCGGTGGGGCAGTTGTCAGCAGATGTGATCGCGGGGAGCAGTTGTCAGCAGATGTGATCGCGGTGGGGCAGTTGGCAGCGGTTGTCAGCAGATGTGATCGCGGGGAGCAGTTGGCAGCGGATGTGATCGCGGTGGGCAGTTGTCAGCGGTTGTCAGCTGATGTGCTCCCGGTGGGCAGTTGTCAGCAGATGTGATCGCGGTGGGGCAGTTGGCAGCGGTTGTCAGCAGATGTGATCGCGGGGAGCAGTTGTCAGCGGATATGATCGCGGTGGGCAGTTGTCAGCGGTTGTCAGCTGATGTGCTCCCGGTGGGCAGTTGTCAGCAGATGTGATCGCGGTGGGCAGTTGTCAGCGGTTGTCAGCTGATGTGCTCCCGGTGGGGCAGTTGTCAGCAGATGTGATCGCGGGGAGCAGTTGTCAGCAGATGTGATCGCGGTGGGGCAGTTGGCAGCGGTTGTCAGCAGATGTGATCGCGGGGAGCAGTTGTCAGCGGATGTGATCGCGGTGGGCAGTTGTCAGCGGTTGTCAGCTGATGTGCTCCCGGTGGGCAGTTGTCAGCAGATGTGATCGCGGTGGGGCAGTTGGCAGCGGTTGTCAGCAGATGTGATCGCGGGGAGCAGTTGTCAGCGGATGTGATCGCGGTGGGCAGTTGTCAGCGGTTGTCAGCTGATGTGCTCCCGGTGGGCAGTTGTCAGCAGATGTGATCGCGGTGGGGCAGTTGGCAGCGGTTGTCAGCAGATGTGATCGCGGGGAGCAGTTGTCAGCGGATGTGATCGCGGTGGGCAGTTGTCAGCGGTTGTCAGCTGATGTGCTCCCGGTGGGGCAGTTGTCAGCGGATGTGCTCCCGGTGGGGCAGTTGTCAGCGGTTGTCAGCTGATGTGCTCCCGGTGGGGCAGTTGTCAGCAGATGTGCTCCCGGTGGGCAGTTGTCAGCGGTTGTCAGCTGATGTGCTCCCGGTGGGGCAGTTGTCAGCAGATGTGATCGCGGGGAGCAGTTGTCAGCAGATGTGCTCCCGGTGGGCAGTTGTCAGCGGTTGTCAGCTGATGTGCTCCCGGTGGGGCAGTTGTCAGCAGATGTGATCGCGGTGGGGCAGTTGGCAGCGGTTGTCAGCAGATGTGATCGCGGGGAGCAGTTGTCAGCGGATATGATCGCGGTGGGCAGTTGTCAGCGGTTGTCAGCTGATGTGCTCCCGGTGGGCAGTTGTCAGCAGATGTGATCGCGGTGGGCAGTTGTCAGCGGTTGTCAGCTGATGTGCTCCCGGTGGGGGAGTTGTCAGCAGATGTGATCGCGGGGAGCAGTTGTCAGCAGATGTGATCGCGGTGGGGTAGTTGGCAGCGGTTGTCAGCAGATGTGATCGCGGGGAGCAGTTGTCAGCGGATGTGATCGCGGTGGGCAGTTGTCAGCGGTTGTCAGCTGATGTGCTCCCGGTGGGCAGTTGGCAGCAGATGTGATCGCGGTGGGGCAGTTGGCAGCGGTTGTCAGCAGATGTGATCGCGGGGAGCAGTTGTCAGCGGATGTGATCGCGGTGGGCAGTTGTCAGCGGTTGTCAGCTGATGTGCTCCCGGTGGGCAGTTGTCAGCAGATGTGATCGCGGTGGGGCAGTTGGCAGCGGTTGTCAGCAGATGTGATCGCGGGGAGCAGTTGTCAGCGGATGTGATCGCGGTGGGCAGTTGTCAGCGGTTGTCAGCTGATGTGCTCCCGGTGGGGCAGTTGTCAGCGGATGTGCTCCCGGTGGGGCAGTTGTCAGCGGTTGTCAGCTGATGTGCTCCCGGTGGGGCAGTTGTCAGCAGATGTGCTCCCGGTGGGCAGTTGTCAGCGGTTGTCAGCTGATGTGCTCCCGGTGGGGCAGTTGTCAGCAGATGTGATCGCGGGGAGCAGTTGTCAGCGGATGTGATCGCGGTGGGCAGTTGTCAGCGGTTGTCAGCTGATGTGCTCCCGGTGGGGCAGTTGTCAGCGGATGTGCTCCCGGTGGGGCAGTTGTCAGCGGTTGTCAGCTGATGTGCTCCCGGTGGGGCAGTTGTCAGCAGATGTGCTCCCGGTGGGCAGTTGTCAGCGGTTGTCAGCTGATGTGCTCCCGGTGGGCAGTTGTCAGCAGATGTGATCGCGGGGAGCAGTTGTCAGCAGATGTGATCGCGGGGAGCAGTTGTCAGCGGATGTGATCGCGGTGGGCAGTTGTCAGCGGTTGTCAGCTGATGTGCTCCCGGTGGGCAGTTGTCAGCAGATGTGATCGCGGTGGGGCAGTTGGCAGCGGTTGTCAGCAGATGTGATCGCGGGCAGCAGTTGTCAGCGGATGTGATCGCGGTGGGCAGTTGTCAGCGGTTGTCAGCTGATGTGCTCCCGGTGGGGCAGTTGTCAGCGGATGTGCTCCCGGTGGGGCAGTTGTCAGCGGTTGTCAGCTGATGTGCTCCCGGTGGGGCAGTTGTCAGCAGATGTGCTCCCGGTGGGCAGTTGTCAGCGGTTGTCAGCTGATGTGCTCCCGGTGGGGCAGTTGTCAGCAGATGTGATCGCGGGGAGCAGTTGTCAGCGGATGTGATCGCGGTGGGCAGTTGTCAGCGGTTGTCAGCTGATGTGCTCCCGGTGGGGCAGTTGTCAGCGGATGTGCTCCCGGTGGGGCAGTTGTCAGCGGTTGTCAGCTGATGTGCTCCCGGTGGGGCAGTTGTCAGCAGATGTGCTCCCGGTGGGCAGTTGTCAGCGGTTGTCAGCTGATGTGCTCCCGGTGGGGCAGTTG
Organism: Eleutherodactylus coqui; assembly: GCF_035609145.1. Classification (NCBI taxonomy): domain Eukaryota; kingdom Metazoa; phylum Chordata; class Amphibia; order Anura; family Eleutherodactylidae; genus Eleutherodactylus; species Eleutherodactylus coqui. Next base: position 1,318,336 of record NC_089847.1, on the reverse strand, counting down.
TCAGCAGATGTGATCGCGGGGAGCAGTTGTCAGCAGATGTGATCGCGGGGAGCAGTTGTCAGCGGATGTGATCGCGGTGGGCAGTTGTCAGCGGATGTGATCGCGGTGGGCAGTTGTCAGCGGTTGTCAGCTGATGTGCTCCCGGTGGGCAGTTGTCAGCAGATGTGATCGCGGTGGGGCAGTTGGCAGCGGTTGTCAGCAGATGTGATCGCGGGGAGCAGTTGTCAGCGGATGTGATCGCGGTGGGCAGTTGTCAGCGGTTGTCAGCTGATGTGCTCCCGGTGGGGCAGTTGTCAGCGGATGTGCTCCCGGTGGGGCAGTTGTCAGCGGTTGTCAGCTGATGTGCTCCCGGTGGGGCAGTTGTCAGCAGATGTGCTCCCGGTGGGCAGTTGTCAGCGGTTGTCAGCTGATGTGCTCCCGGTGGGGCAGTTGTCAGCAGATGTGATCGCGGGGAGCAGTTGTCAGCGGATGTGATCGCGGTGGGCAGTTGTCAGCGGTTGTCAGCTGATGTGCTCCCGGTGGGGCAGTTGTCAGCGGATGTGCTCCCGGTGGGGCAGTTGTCAGCGGTTGTCAGCTGATGTGCTCCCGGTGGGGCAGTTGTCAGCAGATGTGCTCCCGGTGGGCAGTTGTCAGCGGTTGTCAGCTGATGTGCTCCCGGTGGGGCAGTTGTCAGCAGATGTGATCGCGGGGAGCAGTTGTCAGCAGATGTGATCGCGGGGAGCAGTTGTCAGCGGATGTGATCGCGGTGGGGCAGTTGTCAGCGGTTGTCAGCTGATGTGCTCCCGGTGGGCAGTTGTCAGCAGATGTGATCGCGGTGGGCAGTTGTCAGCGGATGTGATCGCGGTGGGGCAGTTGTCAGCGGTTGTCAGCTGATGTGCTCCCGGTGGGGCAGTTGTCAGCTGATGTGCTCCCGGTGGGGCAGTTGTCAGCGGATGTGATCGCGGTGGGGCAGTTGTCAGCGGTTGTCAGCTGATGTGCTCCCGGTGGGGCAGTTGTCAGCTGATGTGCTCCCGGTGGGGCAGTTGTCAGCGGATGTGATCGCGGTGGGGCAGTTGTCAGCGGTTGTCAGCTGATGTGCTCCCGGTGGGGCAGTTGTCAGCTGATGTGCTCCCGGTGGGGCAGTTGTCAGCGGATGTGATCGCGGTGGGGCAGTTGTCAGCGGTTGTCAGCTGATGTGCTCCCGGTGGGGCAGTTGTCAGCTGATGTGCTCCCGGTGGGGCAGTTGTCAGCGGATGTGATCGCGGTGGGGCAGTTGTCAGCGGTTGTCAGCTGATGTGCTCCCGGTGGGGCAGTTGTCAGCGGATGCTGGACGCCCAGCAGAGCGGCTCACTCGCGGCAGCGCTGGTGACGGGCGGCCGAGGACTCCGCGCTGCGCTACTGGCTGCCGGCGGCAGGAGGCGGGCGCTCGGCGCCGGGGATTCGGCTCAGCAATGAGGCTCGTCAGTCCTCTGCGTGCAGCAGTAGGGAGCGCTGCCTGCCGCCCGAGCCCGACGCCCGCAGCCCGAGGTAAGAGCCCGGCAGCCGCTGCTGGATGAGGGACTGCTGCTAGTATTTGTGTTGGCACAGGGGTACTCGATGCCAGGCAGCCAACAATTGGCACTGTGTAGTGTAAGCTGTTTTGTGGTGGCACTGCCTGGTATAAGTGGCTCTGTGGTAGCACTGCTTGGTATAGGAGGTGGCACTGCCTGGTATATGTGGTGGCACTGCTGGTATAGGAGGTGGCACTGCCTGGAATATGTGGTGGCACTGCCCGGTATAGGAGGTGGCACTGCCTGGTATATGTGGTGGCACTGCCCGGTATAGGAGGTGGTACTGCCTGATATATGTGGTGGCACTGCCCGGTATAGGAGGTGGTACTGCCTGGTATATGTGGTGGCACTGCCTGGAATATGTGGTGGCACTGCCTGGTATATGTGGTGGCACTGCCTGGTATATGTGGTGGCACTGCCCGGTATAGGAGGTGGCACTGCCTGGTATATGTGGTGGCACTGCCCGGTATAGGAGGTGGCACTGCCCGGTATAGGAGGTGGCACTGCCTGGTATATGTGGTGGCACTGCCTGGTATATGTGGTGGCACTGCCCGGTATATGTGGTGGCACTGCCCGGTATAGGAGGTGGCACTGCCTGGTATAAGCGGCTGTGCCTCTGTATTCCCAGCGGTGACTTGCATCCTGCAGGTATATTTGTATACTTCTGTATTGTGACAGTATCTATAAAGTGCAGCGGAGGGTCTGGCATCCCTGCTGCCATCTGCCAAGGGTCAGCCGTCTTGGCATGATCCACCCCTTCCTTGCCAGGTGGGGTCCTGCTGATTGGCGCAGTGCCAGTGTGCATTGTCAGTTCCCGATGACAGATTTGCGCCCCTCCTGCTATTTCGGAAGTTACTGCAGTTCAGCTGTAAAGTATTTCCAAGGATTCTTAACCCCTGACGCCTCTGGATGCCCGCTTACTGCCAACGCTGCGACGGGTGATGCGGGTGGGACATCATGAATGAAGTGACCTGCTAGAGAAGAATGAATGAATGCGGCTGTCACCCTGTACACGTCACCAGCTCAGGTGGCCCAGGCTGGAGGGGGGAGTGGACGGGGATCAGCTGGAGGGGGGAGCAGCTGTCTTTGGAGGGAGTTCCTGACGTTACTCACTCAGGGGCATTCCTTTCTTGCTGCTGTTAACCCCTGCAGCGCCACACTGGATGCAGACAAAGTAACACAATTGTATCCCAGCGCGTTGCGAGGAGGTTGACTTGTCTGCGATCCCCGCACACAGGAAGAATTGGGGAATCTGGGAGGGGAAGGCGAGCTGTTGGTGTGCTGGCGCTGAGGGCCGCCTGCAGATAATGACAGCAGTGAGCCGCGGTATTTGGGAGTACAGTAGGGTTATTCTCCAGGCACACGTGCGGCGGGCTCCGTGGAACTCCTGTCCAAACTGTATGATGTGCCAAGACAAGTAGCATACTGCGCTACTGCAGGCGGGAGGCCCATTAACCTCATGCGTGCTGGCCGGCTGGAGAAGAGCGATGCATGATATGTGATCACCACCGAAATGCTGGGAGTTGTACTCCAGGCGGCTGGCAGACCCAGAACTGGATGCCGTCACTGGAAGACCAGGCACTTAAGTGAATTCCCATTCACCGGCGGGCAGAGTAGACTTTGCGGTTTTCCAAATTGCAGCCTGTTTAACTCTCGGTGAGCCTGTCAGGCCTGAGCATCAGGATCCATGTGCTCCTCCACTTACACAAAGTAACCCGCAGATGGTATACAGCACTATATACAGCGCTGCCGTGTTGCATGTTGTCAGGGTGATATACACCTCATCCGAGGGATTCAGAAATCTCACAGCTCAAAGTGATGTTGGGGAAATCCTAGAAGGACGCCATCACTGAACATAATACAAGATCTAAGCAGGAGAGCTGCAGCAAGTATCAGCTGCACCCCTCAGTGCGGGAACAGCTGCTGGCCTAATGTGCCATCATCCAAGTCAGGTGGCAGGTACTGCAGGGATGTGGCTACCGGCACTTGGCCTCCAGGATAGTTGGGGCTTCTGCAGACAACCACATCCATCAGCTGCTCCACAATTGGTCTGGTTTGTCCGGTGATATTTGGGGTGGCTCAGAATGCTGCGCTCATTGCCTGCCGATCCCTGCGGTCGCTCTCCGTGCGCTGGCACTTCTGTGGGATGACTGTCATGTTTTTCCATTTAGCATTTATTTTTCCTTTCGTTGTTCTCTCTCTAAGAAACGCGATGCTCTGGGGTCGGCTGCGTCTGGAGCCAGTCATAGCCCGGGCGCGAGTGCGCAGGATGGACGCATGGTGCCCACTGACTCCATACAGGCAGGACGCAAAGAATACCCGCCCTGTCCGCTGATGACGACCTCTGACCCGATGCACTGACAGCGGCCCAGACGATCAGCTGAGGGATAGGGGTCCCGAGCGGTGGTCTCACATCCATCAAATACTGATGGCGAATGCAGAGGAAAAGGGGGTAGACAATCCCTTTAACTGGTGGCAATGTTGTCCAACAATTATGCCCTAGTCGCCCATTCATGCTCACCTAGAATCATAGAATTATATAGTTCGAAGGGTCGTCGGGTCCAACCCCCCCACCCCCTCCCCCCTTACCTCTCCCCTGCGCTCAATGCAGGATCACTAAATCATCCTAGACAGATGTCTGTCCGGCCTCTGAAGACTTCCATTGAAGGAGAACTCCCCACCTCCTGTGGTAACCTGTTCCACTCATTGATCCCCCTCACTGTGTAATATCTAATCTGTGTCTCCTCCCTTTCAGTTTCATCCCATTGCTTCTAGTCTTTCCTTGTACAGATGAGAATAGGGCTGATCCCTCTGCACTGTGACAGCCCTTCAGGTATTTGTAGACGGCTATTAAGTCTCCTCTCAGCCTTCTCTTCTGCTAAACATTCCCAGATCCTTTACCCGTTCCTCATAGGACATGATTTGCAGACCGCTCACCATCTTGGTGACTCTTCTCTGAACTTGCTCCAGTTTGTCTATGTCTGTTATAAAGTGGGGTGCCCAGAACTGGACCCAGTATTCCAGATGAGGTCTGACTAAGGAAGAGTAGAGGGGATAATGACCTCACGTGATTTAGACTCTATGCTTCTCTTATACATCCCAGAATTGTGTTTGCCTTTTTGGCTGCTGCATCACATTGTTGACTCATGTTCAGTCTATGCTCTATTAGTATACCCAAGTCTTTTTCACATGTGCTGCTGCTTAGCCCAATTCCTCCCATTCTGTATGCACTTTCTTCATTTTTCTTGCCTGGATATAGGACTTTGTATTTCTCTTTGTTAAATACCATTCTGTTAGTCGCCGACCACTGTGCAAGCTTTCCTAGATCTTTTTGAATACTCTCTCTTCTCTAGTGTTAGCTATCCCTCCTAGCTTTGTGTCATCAGCACATTTGATCAGTTTCCCACAATTCCCTCCTCCAGATCATGTATAACAATGTTGACCAACACTGGGCCCCGGACAGAGCCTTGTGGTCCCCACTTGATACATTCTCCCACTTGGATGTGCAGCCATTTATGACCCCTCTTTGAGTACGATCACTCAGCCAGTTGTGAATCCACCTAACAGTTGCCTTGTCAATCCCAGATTTGGTCATTTTTTCAATAAGTCTGGTATGAGATACTTTGTCAGATGCTTCACTAAAGCCAAGATATACTATATCCACCGCATTTCCCTGATCAGCCCAGTCGGTGATTCTGTCATAGAAGGAGTTTAGATTAGTCTGACATGACTTGTTTGTTACAAACCCATGCTGGCTCTGGTTAATCACTCCATTCTCACCCAAGTACTTGCATACATGCTGTTTAATAATGTGTTCTCTATCTCGGTATAGAAGTCAGGCTCACAGGCCTGTAGTTTCCTGGATCCACCTTCTTCCCTTTTTTGAAGATAGGGACAACATTTGCCCTTTTTCAGTCTTCTGAGACTTCTCTTGTTCTCCAGGAATTTTTTAGAGATTCTATGACTCCAAGAGAAGACTGGTAATAATCGCTCGTGTAAAGCGAAAGATCCCTTGGCGATGTAGATTTGCAGAGTACTTTTGTATTGTTGACCTTTCATGTGATGATGCTGAGGCTGCTGCCTCTGATGGTCGCGATGGCATTCTTTTGTCACCTGATGCACTGAAAGCTGTGGGAGGAGCTAAGTAAGGGATGTCCCCTTTAATTGACGATGGTTAGCGACTACCGGCTGTATATACCGATCTATGTGCAGTTCCAAGCTGAGCAAAAATGTCCATACAATGAGGTCCAAAACAGTCAGTAAGCAGGCATCGTGTCGGAGCTATTTTTGGTAGTCCTTCTCTGAATGCCCATAGTAAGACGAGGAGCAGCGCGCTTCCAACAAGCGTGGACGTCCTTGAGGGACTAAGGCCGGCCTCACACGAGCGTGACGGGCTCCGCCGCGTAATATTCCGCAGTGAAGCCCGTCACGGCGCCCCCCAGAGACCCCATACTTACCAGCGGAAGATAGCGTGAAGACTCTTCCCCGCCCACCGCCGTCGCGTCATGTGACACGCCCACCGCATCACATGACGCGGCCGGCCGTGTCACGTGACGCACCGGCCGCGTCATATGACGCGCGGCGGTAGGCGGGGAAGCGTTTTTTCACGCTATCTTCCGCTGGTTGCAGCGGGAGATAGCGTGAACGGACGGCTTCCATTGACTGCAATGGAAGCCGTCAGCGCGTACACCCGCGGCAAATAGAGCATGCCGCGGGTGAGAACGGGAGATTTCACGGTGCGAAATTCCGCGGTGGAATTCCGCATCGTGAGCATTGTGCTATTAGGTTCAATAGAATCTAATAGCAGGGGGCAACGCAGCGGATTTTCCGTTTGTGGGAAGGAGGCCTTAGAGTCTGCTATACGTGGCACCTGCAGTACAAGATGAGAAAGTGGGACTGAAACATGTGGTGGCACCTTGGACAACGTCCTGGAGGGGGTGCTCCTAGGACTTCTGCTAATAAAGGGGATGGAGCAATGCCTCTGCAGCGCCACCTCCTGGATGGCAGCATTCCTGCAAGTCAATGTACAACTTTTTAACAAGTCTGTAAAACAATGATTGGGAATAGGAAACCAAGCGGGCGGCAGCGGGATTGTGCCACACTGGAGGAGCGTCCCGGCCGTCTCCTCCCTCACCTGTCAGGTGTCTCTCACCCATTCTGGCACCTCCTGCTATTACTGGTGGTTTCAGGTCTACACCCCAGCGCCCGCTGCTGACCTTTACCCTCCCTCGGCTTACTGCACCAAGCTGTGAAATGAACCTGCAATCAGATGTGAGAAGAGCCTGAAAGTTTGTAGAGTCATTTAACCCCTTTCTCTCTGCCCTCGGCGTCCGGTATAACGAGAGGGTGGAAACCGCCCTGCTTAGAGGGTCATCCAGTAAAAGTCCCGCTTCCGTTCCACATCTGCGTCTAGCTCTTGGCTGCCCGACTGCGCGGCGCGTTGGAAGGGCGGTGGGCGTTACCCCTGTTCTTCTAGGTGCCTTTATACACTTGGCTGAGCCCCCGACCCCCAGGACTGTCCGATCCCAGTACTTCCTTCTGACAATCTACTTGCGCATGCTTCCAGTTTTGCCAATCCAATCTTCTGGGAGAGGCTCCGGTAGGACTGACCGCTATGGCCATACTGCTAACGCCCCGTTGAGATCACATTTTCAGGCTTTACCCCTCACCTTGGAGGCCTTTGGGGGGCGCTCTGCTGCTCCAAATGATGAGAAATTTGCACAATGGCCCCTTCAGATGATGTGCACGCCATACATGAAAGAAAACCCCTTCTATGAAATGTCGCCGATAGGTGGCGCTGTAGCTGGCCAGGTCCACCATGCCTGCATTCATCAGCATGTCGCAGCGATTGAGGCGGATTCACTGCATTCCGCGATGGAAAACCTGGTTCTGTGAATGGAGAGCGTTGCTGAGAACCAGGGGGCTTCCGGGACATTCATAGCGGGATTTGTGCAGCTGCAGCGCCACCTATCAGCGACTTCTCCTAAAAACATTTAGTGAGTGTGTCGTCTGAATTGTACCTTTGGAGCAGCAGAGCGCCCTCCGGAGGGCTGCCAGGTGGGAGGGTACAAGCTCTGGGCAGCTACAGTCTGTCCGTGGAAGGTTGCGCTGTGTCCAGCTGCCAGGCATGAAGCGAGGGGGGGCGCCTGTTGGCTTCCATGCATTAGCATTGAACACCGGCACAGCGATTGAGGGGCATTTTGTAGACGATGATCCCTTTTTTCAACACCAACCAGTAATTTAGGGAAGCCTCCGAGGGCCGGGACCTCAGTGGGGTAACTGTAGTAATAAATCTCCCATCCTTCCTGCGGCTGCCAGTTGTATTCTCAGGATCGCCCATCAATAGTAGATCGGTGGAGATCCGTTACGCAGGACTCCTGATCAGCTGCTGCTGGGTTGGTGCGCCTGTGCATTGAGCTGATTTCTGCAGGAAGCAGACAGCGCCGTTCACACCGCAGTGGCCAGAGTTGCTATTGCAGGCATTGAAATTAGTGGGTGCTTAGCCTGCAATACCCAGCCTGACCACTGCAGTAAAAACAGAGCTGTCTGCTTCTTGCAGAGCATGGTGGCCTGACAGGCAGTTGATTGATGGGGGGTCTCGGGCAACAGACCTCTGCCAGTCTGCTGCTGATGACCTGTCCTGGGGTTAGGCCTTCAGCAGTTTATAGCTGGACAACCCCTTTAAATAGGAAGTTCTCTAGAAGTCACATAAAAGGATTTTCTCCTAATGATTTCATACCGGCTGACTGAAGGCGAGTTCATAGCTTCAGCCGCCTGCGATGGCGGCATGTGAGACCACCACAAGGGGGTCGCCACCATGTGGTCCTATTGCACTGCGTATATATGGGGTAAGTATTTGCTCCCGCAGCAATAAACCCGCCCTGCTAATTAACCCCACGTTGGCTGGAAAAGCATTCCACATACTACATTTGAATGCCGCCCGCCATAATAACTAATTAAAGGAAATGTTGTAAGCCACTAATTAAATGGAAATCAGGTTTAAATGACTCCTCCCCCGCGGCAGCGCCAAGAGCAAGAAACAGTAGCACTATGTTCCATTAGAAGAGTAAACCCTGCCACTTAACCCTTTAGTGACTCCGTGTCTATAGGAGCCGCAGAGAGAAACTCCTAAAGGGTTAATTCTTCTCATCCCCACAGGATATCCTCTTGCTGATCCGTGGGGGTCCGACTGCTGGGACCCCCATTGATCCTGAGATTTCAGTTCTGGCACATCTGTAAGTGTGGGCAAAGGAGGGGCTACATTCACTTCATTGGGACTAGCGGAGCCCAGGCTTCCCGTACCGCGTGCCCCGTGGCAGTCTAAGCCCATCTGCGCCCGTCTGAATACGTGAGGCTTATGTGATACGCCCGCCGGAAAACGAGAGACGTTCATGTTGGTTCTGGTTGCCATGGCTACGTCCATGTGCCGGAATCACAGCAGGGATGTAAACGAGGCGTGGGACTTATTAATTGCTGATTGGCATCGAGAACAGTCAGCCTAGAGCTGAAGAAGATGCAGGGGTGCGGGCGGCCGCCACAGTCTGCTCGGGGGGCTGCATATACGTGGGGGCTGCATTCTGTATATACCCTGGCCTAGGATCCTATAAAGGGGTCTGAATACATTAAGCCCTATCCTGTGTATAAGCCCTCAGTAAAGACCACTCCCACTCCGCCAGTGAAGGGCCCCAGGGTGACATTTCTGTAGCTAGTGCACCATCCACAAACACGCTGTACGGCCGTTCACAGCAGCAGATGACGACTATGTCGCTAATATCCTCCGCCGGACCTCACTGACAGCCGTCCAGCCATTGCGTTACATGCAGAGATAAACGCCGATCAGGCGCGGTGGGCGGGGCTAGTAGTAATAAACCAGACTCCTCTCCTGCTGGCAGCGGCAGCAACAAGCTGTAAGTTCTTATACATCGCTGCACATCACCCAATAAGCGACCGACCGCTGGATTTCAGCATGCCTGTCACTTCCTTATGCCGCCCTCGGGGGGCGCAGCCTTAAGGATACAATGGATTGCCTTTAACGTTCAAAACCTGATGGTGTCTTGCATTTGGGGGAAGTGGCCTCTTAAAGCCAACTCCGTAGAAGATGGCGGAGCAGAATGCGGCACGGCCGGCCAAGCTGCCATATTGCAGGAGCACGGAGGGGTCCTCATCCGGGGTCTCGGGGAAGCCTCCCACTCCTTCCAGTGCTTATTTCTGTGTTCAAGCTCCTTAAGAACCCCCCCCCCTCCCCCCAATCTTCTGTCAGCGCCGCACCGTTAATTACTGCTTGCGCCTAAATTGCAGTCTAGGGATTTTCCTTCATACACAAAGTCAGGCGTGGATCCGAGCCGACGGGACAGACGTGGCCTGGGATATGAGGTCCTGACTCAGTCCGGGTCACTGCGCTCCGAGGAGTGGGGCTGTGAGCGATGTTGCACTGAGGAGCGCGGCCAGCACCGAATGGTCTGCTGGACGCTTCCTTAGTAGTTAAACCAGCGGGACTGCAGGCTGCCCCATCTGTTACCCACTGCCCTCTGGGCACTTCTCCAGCACAACCGGGGTTAGTAAGTGCGGGCGGTTCACAGCTGCGGGTGAGCGAGAGCTCCTCATTATCAGAAGGCCTATAGCAGGCGAGGATCCGTAATCTCCAGGGTGCGGCCACTGAGTCATATACAGAACCACAGAACGGTAGAATTGGAAAGGTCATCGGCTCCTCCGGGGGTCAACAGGTCCGACAGGATCACTAAATCATCCCACACAGATGTCTGTCCGGCCCCTGAACACTTCCATTGAAGGAGAACTCCCCACCTCCTGTGGTAACCTGTTCCACTCATTGATCCCCCTCACTGTCTAATATCTATCCTGTGGAGGGGAGACCTTGTACAACCCCTTTAAAGAGCCCTCCTGGAACTGTAGAGGGCAGTTACATTACCGGCTGCTGGTCTTCTGTGCCGATGTCCCTCCGATCCGACAGTTCTGAGTCTTGTTTTTGGTCATCCAAGGTGGCCGCCAATCTTCAGACTACCTGCATGCTATACCTGCTCTCTGATTGGCCAGCGCTGATCACATGATCCGTGCACAGTGGGCTACAAAGTTGTGGTGGTCACCTAGCTCACAACAGGATCCAGAAGCAGTGGGTTGGGGGGCGGCAGGTATCGCCCCTCCTCATGTCCGTCAGGCTATGTCAGGTATTAAGTCCCAGCTGCAGGCTATAAGAAACTAAAGGGTTAATGACGATGGCGGCCAGATGCCTGGCGGACAGTATTTAGCATCATCGCTTCTTCCTACTTTTATGATGGCGAATCGCGCCGCACGTCGATGGACCTTCAGCTCCTGATTGGCTCTCGGCCAACACCAATAAACAGCAGCGTGTCTCCTAGCTGCCGCGGACGGCTATAGATAGACCGGCAGCTCAGACGTCGGCGGACGCTAGAGGACGGCGCTGTAGCAGAGCACAACGACCGCGTGGAGGCCGCGTGCTGCTCCTCGTGTCTCACATGCGGCATATTGGGAGATGTACGCGGAGGGGACCCCCGTTATGGACCCTGCAGGGGGGTCCGCTTCGGGGGCTTTCTCATCGCTGCTTCCATTGTTCAGCGACTGTGCCAGATATTCTCTATATCGGGGGCTCCAGGAAAAGCTGGTAAAGCTGCTGCGCCGCCCCGTGCCGGCTCCACCGTGTAGGAGGGCCGCTGCGCCGGACGTGTATCTGCCAGTTTTCGGTTTTTACCGCCATATGTCATTGGTTTTTCTCCCGTACAAAAATCGCCCAACAATCCATGAGAAGCGGCGCCCCCTGATGGCGGCCTGTTGGCGCTCATTAACCTGAGAGGGCGACTGTCCACTACGAGGCGAGATCCCAGTACAACGAGCCGCCATTTGTTTTTCTCACACAGACCGCAAGTCTGCAATTGGCTGTAGCAGATCCGTGTACCGCCCAGCGCCCCCCAGAGTAAGGGCAGGGGGTCAACCTGTCCGAATATAATGTTACCCCATCCCACAGTGAGCGTTATATATATGATGTGATACGGGGGGCATGGAGGCTCTAGTACCCTGTTGTACCGCCTCTAGCTTGGATACAAGATGTGATACAGGCAGGCATGGAGGCTCTAGTACCCTGTTGTGCCACCTCTAGCTTAGATACAAGATGTGATACGGGCAGGCATGGAGGCTCTAGTACCCTGTTGTACCGCCTCTAGCTTGGATACAAGATGTGATACGGGTGAGCATGGAGACTCTAGTACCCTGTTGTACCGCCTCTAGCTTAGATACAAGATGTGATACCGGCAGGCATGGAGGCTCTAGTACCCTGTTGTACCACCTCTAGCTTGGATACAAGATGTGATACCGGCAGGCATGGAGGCTCTAGTACCCTGTTGTACCGCCTCTAGCTTGGATACAAGATGTGATACCGGCAGGCATGGAGGCTCTAGTACCCTGTTGTACCACCTCTAGCTTAGATACAAGATGTGATACAGGTGGGCATGGAGGCTCTAGTACCCTGTTGTGCCACCTCTAGCTTGGATACAAGATGTAATACAGGGGGCATGGAGGCTCTAGTACCCTGTTGTACCACCTCTAGCTTAGATACAAGATGTGATACAGGCAGGCATGGAGGCTCTAGTACCCTGTTGTACCGCCTCTAGCTTAGATACAAGATGTGATACAGGGGGCATGAAGGTGCTAGTACCCTGTTGTGCCGCCTCTAGCTTGGATACAAGATGTGATACAGGTGGGCATGGAGGCTCTAGTACCCTGTTGTACCACCTTTAGCTTGGATACATGATGTGGTACAGGCAGGCATGGAGGCTCTAGTACCCTGTTGTACCGCCTCTAGCTTGGATACAAGATGTGATACAGCAGGCATGGAGGCTCTAGTACCCTGTTGTACCGCCCCTAGCTTGGATACAAGATGTGATACAGCAGGCATGGAGGCTCTAGTACCCTGTTGTACCGCCTCTAGCTTGGATACACTCCCTAACAGTCTGGACAGAACGGCCGGTGGGGACAATTCATGGATACGACCATCCAGCTTCTCCCATCCCAATAATGCGCCCCCCTCTGGTGAAATCTCTTCTCTGCGTCGTAGAGGCGTCTAGTGGCCAACAAGCTCTACAAGCAGAAGAAGAGGTCACCACACACAAGGAGCCTCCGAGAGCCTCTTACAGGCCAAGGGGGGAACCACAAGACCGTCCATCTAATCACCACAACTCCCATCATTACAGATCTGCCTGAGATGGAGCCGCATGCCGGGGTCTACAGCAGAACGACCGCCTCTTCTAGGACACTAGTCACACTTCTGCTTTGTGCGGGGGGTGCCTCTGCGTCATTTGGGGGGCGTTCACACATCGGGGGACATTTTAAGGGTTTTGCGTCTGTTTCCTGCCAGGTTTTGCAGATGAGCCGCTCGCGCAGAAATGTTGTGACTTTTCCGCCTCCTGCAGCGTCTTCGCCACTTTTGGTGAAAGTGGGAGGAGCCAACAAATCCATGTATACTTAATGCCAGAGACTGGAGTATATTCCTGGTCGGCACCAAGGTGCACAGAGCTGCTGGGCATGCGCCTGACGCCGGAGAGGTGTGCGCTGCGAGAATCCATACTAAGCCCGCTGTTGGAGAAGCCGATTGTGTGCGGCTTTGCTGCATATTTCACCCTTGCAGTTGGGGAGGTGAAGCATGCTGCGGAGCGCCCCTGTGCTGCGTGTGAGCGTGTCCTCCGTGCGTTCGTGGTGCGCCGCGCTGGTGGGGGATGGTTCAGCCGTTAGGGGCTGACCGCACTATATTGTGCGCCATCCGCTCTATGTTCGGACTTCTGAGTTGTGTCTCGGCCCGACCACGAGTCTCTGGACTTCAGCTTGGAGCATCGTACGTGTTTAGGGGATTGGAGCCCCACGGTCAGGCCGCGCTGCAGAGGTCCGTATGTAGAGCGGAGGGTGCAGCAGCTACGCCCGCGTCCGTGTAAAAGCCCTTGTGATAGATCACAGATCCATTTGCCCGCTGTAGGAGCGGGCCGATGAGCCCCGGCGGTGGGAAGAGCGCTGGTCCTCGGTGTAATCGCTGGAGTCTACATGTGACGCTCCGAGCCTCCTGGCGGGCGTCCAGATGCTCGCTGCCGGGATTCCCAACAGTAGCTGCTATTAGACGCGGTTAGAACCGTGCGATGATCCTGGAGCAAATCCCCGCCAGCCGCCTGGCTGATCCGTAACATTATAAGAGGCATCTGGTTTTTATATCTCTGCGCCGCTTGTCTCTAGCGTGATTCATACGGGATTTGCATTAAAATCGGTCTGGCGTGCCAGGCGCTCTTACGGTACATTGTGATCCCGCCGCTGAAAGGTGTCATATTCTGCCGGCACTACACATACGTTTACTCTTTATTTACAAGCGTCGCATGTTCTCGAGCTGCGAGTCAGGAGGAGAAGAAAACGGCAGCAATGTATCGCGGCGGCGTAAACTAGGGGCGTGCGGCGCGGCGCACATCAGCATCAGGGCGGTCAGGTGAAGAAATGCAGGCGAATGCGGACACGGCCGACACGTGCGGTCAGCAGATCACATGCATGTCACCGCCAGCTGGTCCACACATGGCCGGGGACTGGTTTGTAGCTGTAGTCTCCATATTACTGGCCAGTGCCCGCTGGTGCGCACGCCATGTGTACCCACAGGGGTCGCCCGCCATCAGCCCGCACACCGCAGAGAATGACAAGATGTAGAAAATACGGTCCAACTGTTTATAAGGATGCGTCCGCAATCTTCGCCCACTCTTCCCTGGAGATGTGAGGGCATCTGGTGTGTAGCGCCCCCTTCAGGTCACCACAGATCTATAATGGGGCTCTGGGGGGCTGTACTCTTGGTGATTTGGCAGTCAGCTTTGACTTGTCGGGGTGAGAGGTGAAATTCCTCTTCATCTTCAGCTTCTTAGCCGAGGCCTGAAGGTTTTGGGCCAACATGGACTGATATTTGGGACTGTCCATAAGTCCCTCCCCCTTGACTAAAGCCCTGGTCTCAGCAGAACAGCCACACATAATGCTGCCCCCACCATCCTCACTGCGGTTTGGGGGTCTTCTGGTGTCGGCAGGGTTGGCTTTACACCAAACATCCCTTCTCGGTCTCATCAGACAGAACACGTCCCCCCGCAGACAGAATATGTCCCCCGCAGACTTCTGGCAGATGGGATGGAGGTTCTGGTAAAACATACCCGGGCTTCGATGTTCTTGTCTTATCCCCTCCCCCACAGCCTGGACATGTGAAGAACACGGAGATAATTGTCACATGACTACACAACCAGGACTTGGCAGAAACTCCTGCAGCTCCTTTACTGTTGCTGTCGGCCAAATTTAATCCACTTCTTGATGATGTTTTGGCCCGACTTTGGAACTGGGCTGGAAATCAAGATGCCCACATTTCTGGATCTGGACGGAGTTGGGGTAAGCCGCTGCCGCCGGTGACCCACCTTAAGATGCAGAACTCCCTAAATAAGATGCAATCAACAAGAACTGACCTGCAGCCAAATGCCTGGAAACAGAACAGAAGTTCTCCTTGTGTGCAGCAGAATTGTGAGGGCGGTCTGTCATGGGCGGTCTGTCATGGGCGGTCTGTCATGGGCGGTCTGTCATGGGCGGTCTGTCATGGGCGGTCTGTCATGGGCGGTCTGTCATGGGCGGTCTGTCATGGGCGGTCTGTCATGGGCGGTCTGTCATGGGCGGTCTGTCAAGGGCGGTCTGTCAAGGGCGGTCTGTCATGGGCGGTCTGTCAAGGGCGGTCTGTCATGGGCGGTCTGTCATGGGCGGTCTTACATCGGCGTTGGTGCTTCGGCCGGAGCTTCCATCACAGATCTGGCTGAGAATCCCGGAAGTTGCGTTGCCTGCAGCGCTCTCTCTTCCATCTAGAAGCCGGGCAGCAGGGCGAAAAGTGAGCGGAATCCATTACAGTCAATGGAGTCCGTCCGGCGCGGTTCGTTTCCCGCCAGAGTCTAAAGCATTCGGCCGCGGGGATTCCCTTGTCCTGCTTCCTGAACAGAATCCCCAGCACAGACGTGAAAGCACTGACGTCCATCACAGCTGTCAGTATGCTGCCATCCACGGCGCTGCGCGATCTCGTAGACCTCAGAGAGCGGCCGCTTCCTATACGAAATGGCGAGATTAATAACCGTAACTGCGGATTCACAGGCGATCTGATGGGTTGTCTGCCGGCGAGGCTCCGTCCGGCCGTGGATGTGTCATGGCGTTCTCCGAAGATATGACTGTCAGCCCAACTTCAGGAAGAAAGGATTGCGTAACGCAGCGATCTAACCGCGACTCTGCACTGCGGCCCCTGGTCTCGGGGAGGCTTCTACCTGGCGGCAGGTGGGGAGTCACAGGAGGGCGATTGCTTCCAATGTGAGGCACATGCACAAGTCAGCGGGGAAATACTTCCCATCCCGCCACGAGGTGCCGAGGGGAAATGGCTCCCGCCACGAGGTGCCGAGGGGAAATGGCTCCCGCCACGATGTTTGTTCAGATGTTTTATGCCCGTGAGGTCTAGAAGGATCCACGAGGCGCGAGGATCTCCTCCCGTCAGTCTCCTCTTCCGCATTCAACCAGTGCAGCAGCACGGCGCATCCAAGGGTCCAGAGGAGGGCTGTGCTCCTCATTACTGCCACAAGGGCAAGTGGCAGCGCTAGTGAGACCTCCAGGTCAGCCCCAAGAGACGACGCGCATCGTGGCGGCCTTCAGGCTTCTGGATGGAGGTCCTCTGAATGTGAGTCATGGAGGTCATCACAGGGCAGATCTGCACCCATCTAGAGGCGTCAGCGCGGGCAGTGGAAGGGAGCCCAGAGGATACCTGCAGGGACCTCAGACACTGAAAGGGGTGTGCCATCACAAATCACCCCCTCCATAAATCACCTTTTTATATTTAAACAGATTTTATGCAATTTTGGGTAATTTTTTTTACATTTTCAGTGTAACAGCTATATTTTAAAAATGCTAAAATCCTGCAGTTCTCACACTGACAACTAAACTTAATAATAGTCTGATGTCACAGCTCCCCTCCTCCCCTCCCTGCACAGGCAGGATTACACTGAGAGGTGACACCTATATATAGATAACACAGGAGCCACCATTCACAATAGTCACAGCTCACCTCCTCCCCTCCCTGTACAGGCAGGATTACACTGAGAGGTGACACCTATATATAAATAATACAGGATCCATCATTCACAATAGTCACAGCTCACCTCCTCCCCTCCATGTACAGACATGATTACACCGAGAGGAGACACTTATATATAGATAACACAGGATCCACCATTCACATTAGTCACAGCTCCCCTCCTCCCCTCCCTGTACACACAGGATTACACTGAGAGGTGATACCTATATATAGATAACACAGGACCCACCATAAACAATAGTCACAGCTCACCTCCTCCCCTCCCTGTACAGACAGGATTACACTGAGAGGCCACCCCTATATATAGATAACACAGGGGCCACCATTCACAATAGTCACAGCTCACCTCCTCTCCCTGCACAGGCAGGATTACACTGAGAGGAGACACCTATATATAGATAACACAGGACCCACCATTCACAATAGTCACAGCTCACCTCCTCCCCTCCCATCACAGGTGACTGAGCATGCCTAGAAAAGCCCATGAGTCCACTCCTGTCCGTTGTGTCAGTGGCCTATGCTGCCGCTGTAAGGGATGTTCTCGCGCCGCGGACTCTCCACTGTGGAAAATTCTACTGCAAATTCTGCATCATTTCCTTTTAAAAACCCAGATGAGAATCTTGACTGGGAATCGGCCCTTCAACTCGGAGTAGACGATGCTGTCAGCGCACCCGGCATAGGGCCCCGACAGCCTGTAGTGAGCCGCTGGTCAGCTGATGCAGGATTGGGGGGCTCTGGATCAGTGGGATGTGCTGGTTCAGTGACGTCACATAATGATCAGTAATGGGGATCGTACTCCCCATTACTAGCGGGATTAGTCGGGTCTGGCGGTGAGCGGCGCTCTCGTGTAGATGTCAGAGTATTTCATCCCATCTACTCCAATCGTGCGGTCACCTCTAGCAGCGCCTCCGGCGGGCAAGGGGTTAAAGCACTTGCTATGGCAATTTGATGAGAGAGTAGCGCAAGCCAGCCTCCATGCGCATCTCGTGTGCGTCTCAAGCCAGTGTGTGCAGTTTGTGTGCACCTCCAGTCAGTGTGTGCGCTTTGTGTGCGCCTCCAGTCAGTGTGTGCGCTTTGTGTGCGCCTCCAGTCAGTGTGTGCGCTTTGTGTGCGCCTCCAGTCAGTGTGTGCGCTTTGTGTGCGCCTCCAGTCAGTGTGTGCGCTTTGTGTGCGCCTCCAGTCAGTGTGTGCGCTTTGTGTGCACCTCCAGTCAGTGTGTGCGCTTCGTGTGCTCCTCCAGCCAGTGTGCGCTTCATGCTCTCCTCCAGCCAGTGTGCGCTTCGTGCTCTCCTCCAGCCAGTGTGCGCTTCGTGCTCTCCTCCAGCCAGTGTGCGCTTCGTGCTCTCCTCCAGCCAGTGTGCGCTTCGTGCTCTCCTCCAGCCAGTGTGCGCTTCGTGCTCTCCTCCAGCCAGTGTGCGCTTCGTGCTCTCCTCCAGCCAGTGTGCGCTTCGTGCTCTCCTCCAGCCAGTGTGCGCTTCGTGCTCTCCTCCAGCCAGTGTGCGCTTCGTGCTCTCCTCCAGCCAGTGTGCGCTTCGTGCTCTCCTCCAGCCAGTGTGCGCTTCGTGCTCTCCTCCAGCCAGTGTGCGCTTCGTGCTCTCCTCCAGCCAGTGTGCGCTTCGTGCTCTCCTCCAGCCAGTGTGCGCTTCGTGCTCTCCTCCAGCCAGTGTGCGCTTCGTGCTCTCCTCCAGCCAGTGTGCGCTTCGTGCTCTCCTCCAGCCAGTGTGCGCTTCGTGCTCTCCTCCAGCCAGTGTGCGCTTCGTGCTCTCCTCCAGCCAGTGTGCGCTTCGTGCTCTCCTCCAGCCAGTGTGCGCTTCGTGCTCTCCTCCAGCCAGTGTGCGCTTCGTGCTCTCCTCCAGCCAGTGTGCGCTTCGTGCTCTCCTCCAGCCAGTGTGCGCTTCGTGCTCTCCTCCAGCCAGTGTGCGCTTCGTGCTCTCCTCCAGCCAGTGTGCGCTTCGTGCTCTCCTCCAGCCAGTGTGCGCTTCGTGCTCTCCTCCAGCCAGTGTGCGCTTCGTGCTCTCCTCCAGCCAGTGTGCGCTTCGTGCTCTCCTCCAGCCAGTGTGCGCTTCGTGCTCTCCTCCAGCCAGTGTGCGCTTCGTGCTCTCCTCCAGCCAGTGTGCGCTTCGTGCTCTCCTCCAGCCAGTGTGCGCTTCGTGCTCTCCTCCAGCCAGTGTGCGCTTCGTGCTCTCCTCCAGCCAGTGTGCGCTTCGTGCTCTCCTCCAGCCAGTGTGCGCTTCGTGCTCTCCTCCAGCCAGTGTGCGCTTCGTGCTCTCCTCCAGCCAGTGTGCGCTTCGTGCTCTCCTCCAGCCAGTGTGCGCTTCGTGCTCTCCTCCAGCCAGTGTGCGCTTCGTGCTCTCCTCCAGCCAGTGTGCGCTTCGTGCTCTCCTCCAGCCAGTGTGCGCTTCGTGCTCTCCTCCAGCCAGTGTGCGCTTCGTGCTCTCCTCCAGCCAGTGTGCGCTTCGTGCTCTCCTCCAGCCAGTGTGCGCTTCGTGCTCTCCTCCAGCCAGTGTGCGCTTCGTGCTCTCCTCCAGCCAGTGTGCGCTTCGTGCTCTCCTCCAGCCAGTGTGCGCTTCGTGCTCTCCTCCAGCCAGTGTGCGCTTCGTGCTCTCCTCCAGCCAGTGTGCGCTTCGTGCTCTCCTCCAGCCAGTGTGCGCGCTTTGTGTGCGCCTCCAGGCAGTGTGCGCGCTGCGTGTGCGCCTCCAGGCAGTGTGCGCGCTGCGTGTGCGCCTCCAGGCAGTGTGCGCGCTGCGTGTGCGCCTCCAGGCAGTGTGCGCGCTGCGTGTGCGCCTCCAGGCAGTGTGCGCGCTGCGTGTGCGCCTCCAGGCAGTGTGCGCGCTGCGTGTGCGCCTCCAGGCAGTGTGCGCGCTGCGTGTGCGCCTCCAGGCAGTGTGCGCGCTGCGTGTGCGCCTCCAGGCAGTGTGTGCGCTGCGTGTGCGCCTCCAGGCAGTGTGTGCGCTGCGTGTGCGCCTCCAGGCAGTGTGTGCGCTGCGTGTGCGCCTCCAGGCAGTGTGTGCGCTGCGTGTGCGCCTCCAGGCAGTGTGTGCGCTGCGTGTGCGCCTCCAGGCAGTGTGTGCGCTGCGTGTGCGCCTCCAGGCAGTGTGTGCGCTGCGTGTGCGCCTCCAGGCAGTGTGTGCGCTGCGTGTGCGCCTCCAGGCAGTGTGTGCGCTTCGTGTGCGCCTCCAGGCAGTGTGTGCGCTTCGTGTGCGCCTCCAGGCAGTGTGTGCGCTTCGTGTGCGCCTCCAGGCAGTGTGTGCGCTTCGTGTGCGCCTCCAGGCAGTGTGTGCGCCTCCAGGCAGTGTGTGCGCTTCGTGTGCGCCTTCAGCCAGTGTGCGCTTCATGCTCTCCTCCAGTCAGTGTATGCACTTTGTGTGCACCTCCAGCTAGTGCGTGCGCCTCCAGTCAGTGTGTGCGCTTTGTGTGCGCCTCCAGGCAGTGTGCGCGCTGCGTGTGCGCCTCCAGGCAGTGTGCGCGCTGCGTGTGCGCCTCCAGGCAGTGTGCGCGCTGCGTGTGCGCCTCCAGGCAGTGTGCGCGCTGCGTGTGCGCCTCCAGGCAGTGTGCGCGCTGCGTGTGCGCCTCCAGGCAGTGTGTGCGCTGCGTGTGCGCCTCCAGGCAGTGTGTGCGCTGCGTGTGCGCCTCCAGGCAGTGTGTGCGCTGCGTGTGCGCCTCCAGGCAGTGTGTGCGCTGCGTGTGCGCCTCCAGGCAGTGTGTGCGCTGCGTGTGCGCCTCCAGGCAGTGTGTGCGCTGCGTGTGCGCCTCCAGGCAGTGTGTGCGCTGCGTGTGCGCCTCCAGGCAGTGTGTGCGCTTCGTGTGCGCCTCCAGGCAGTGTGTGCGCTTCGTGTGCGCCTCCAGGCAGTGTGTGCGCTTCGTGTGCGCCTCCAGGCAGTGTGTGCGCTTCGTGTGCGCCTCCAGGCAGTGTGTGCGCCTCCAGGCAGTGTGTGCGCTTCGTGTGCGCCTTCAGCCAGTGTGCGCTTCATGCTCTCCTCCAGTCAGTGTATGCACTTTGTGTGCACCTCCAGCTAGTGCGTGCGCCTCCAGTCAGTGTGTGCGCTTTGTGTGCGCCTCCAGTCAGTGTGTGCGCTTTGTGTGCGCCTCCAGTCAGTGTGCGCGCTTTGTGTGCGCCTCCAGTCAGTGTGTGCGCTTTGTGTGCGCCTCCAGTCAGTGTGTGCGCTTTGTGTGCGCCTCCAGTCAGTGTGTGCGCTTTGTGTGCGCCTCCAGTCAGTGTGTGCGCTTTGTGTGCGCCTCCAGTCAGTGTGTGCGCTTTGTGTGCGCCTCCAGTCAGTGTGTGCGCTTCGTGTGCGCCTCCAGCTAGTGCGTGCGCCTCCAGTCAGTGTGTGTGTGTCCCAGCCAGTGTGCGCGCCTCCAGCCGGTTTGTGCGCTTGGTCTGCGCCTCCGGCCGGTTTGTGCGCTTGGTCTGCGCCTCCGGCCGGTTTGTGCGCTTGGTCTGCGCCTCCGGCCGGTTTGTGCGCTTGGTCTGCGCCTCCGGCCGGTTTGTGCGCTTGGTCTGCGCCTCCGGCCGGTTTGTGCGCTTGGTCTGCGCCTCCGGCCGGTTTGTGCGCTTGGTCTGCGCCTCCGGCCGGTTTGTGCGCTTGGTGTGCGCTTCCTTTGCGCCTCCAGCGTTCCTTCTTGGTCGCAGCTAAAGTCGCAGTCGTCGCACCGCCGTCTGTATCGGGTTATGACGTGTAAACTAGGCCTCCTGTATTGCGTCGGCCTGAAGTAAAGACGTAATTTGTGCATTAACCCCTCGCGGCCCGCGGTGATGGAAGGCGTTGACGCTGGCACGCTAAGTGTCGGATGCTGCAGGTCCGGCTTCCAGAAATACTTTCCATTATTTCATGCCTCTTTCCCATCACAATCGCTGTATTTGGTCATCTACGTAACGAGTCGGAAACGCAATGTTTTCCGGGCTGCCAGCGGTCTAGGGTTTCAGAGGAATGTAAGTGGAAGTGAACGCTTTAGTGGAAATTACATTTACAGGCTCCTTAACCCCTTCCTGACCGCGCCGCATTCCGCTGCACGTCTCCATAAACAGAAGCAGACTCAGTCCGGCGTCTGAAGGGTTGAAGTGGAAGTTCGCCGCGGCGCCGGATCTCCAGGAACATCAAGACTTTCTTTGTGCAACCTTAGCTCTGCAGTTACTGAAGCAGCAGCCGCTAACTTGACGCTTCAGGCTGGCGCTGCACCTCGGTTCTCGTCTGCATTAGAAACGCACTTGAAAAACCTGCATTTTGCATTTTTTATGTTCTGCAGCTTTCAACAACGCGCACATTTTATAAGACGGGCAAAACCGCAAACGTGTGAAGGCGGCCGCATGATACACTTACAGCAAATCTTACATCAGAGCGAAGTTGAAGGGCGCCTCCCACTGATGACCTTGAGGCGCTACAATGCAGCGGCGGGCAGACGTAGCTGTGGTCTGATGGGTGATGTGGGGGCACACAGGCCATGCTGGGGGTCCCATTGCTCAGGCAGGGGATAGTGGGAAAAACCCTTTAAGGACGCTTTCACACCGGTAAAAAATTGCGCGGTTTTCTTACAATGCAGGACGCTACAAGCCGCATGTATGTGACGCCGATGCTTTCCCGCGGCTTCCGCCATGTTAGCGATGCTTTGTAGGCTGCTACCTTGTGAGGGAGAAAATCACAGCATGCTAAATATTGCGCGATTTGCGATGTTTTGTAGCCAGTGTTTCCCTATGGAGCCATCCCTTCTGTTCCATCATGTGAGGACGCGGTTCTCGGGCGGGGTGATGCCATTTCTACAGGAAGTCCTACTGGTTGTCTCTAAAATAAGCCCTGGTGCATCTAAAAAAACACAAAAAACAGTACATCACCGAACAGGCGCCGTCCGCTCCGCCGCACTTCTCCTACGGTAGTTCCGCGGCTCCTGTTTGTAATCTTCAGCCACTGCTCCCTGGTTAGGGGTTTCACATTGAATGGCTCTGATTGGCTGAGCCGCGGCACTCAAGAACCAATCACTGCAGAACTTGATAAACCAATCAGAGCCAGCGTTTCCTGGAGGTGGGATTTTTGAACCCCCTCGACCAGGGAGCGGTGGCTGAAGACTACAAACAAGTGCCGCAGAACTACCGCAGGAGACGTGCGGCGCAGCGGACAGCGCCTGTTAGGGGATGTATTGTTTTTTATGTTTTTTTTAAATGCAGCTGGGGCTTATTTTCAGGGTACAGCTTATATTTTAAGCCCCTCTCAAACATCCTGGCAAAAGAGCGCTACAAAATCGCGATATCGTACAGAACATAGCAGCGATATTGGTGCGATTTGCTGACGTTACTACTCCCTCCCGTTCCCTCTGTACCTGCAGTGCTGACGTTACTACTCCCTCCTGTTCCCTCTGTACCTGCAGTGCTGACGTTACTACTCCCTCCTGTTCCCTCTGTACAGGCAGTGCTGACGTTACTACTCCCTCCCGTTCCCTCTGTATCTGCAGTGCTGACGTTACTACTCCCTCCTGTTCCCTCTGTACCTGCAGGGCTGATGTTACTACTCCCTCCTGTTCCCTCTGTACCTGCAGGGCTGACGTTACTACTCCCTCCTGTTCCCTCTGTATCTGCAGTGCTGACGTTACTACTCCCTCCTGTTCCCTCTGTGCAGGCAGTGCTGACGTTACTACTCCTTCCTGTTCCCTCTGTACAGGCAGTGCTGACGTTACTACTCCCTCCTGTTCCCTCTGTACAGGCAGTGCTGACGTTACTACTCCCTCCCGTTCCCTCTGTACAGGCAGTGCTGATGTTACTACTCCCTCCTGTTCCCTCTGTACCTGCAGTGCTGACGTTACTACTCCCTCCCGTTCCCTCTGTACCTGCAGGGCTGACGTTACTACTCCCTCCTGTTCCCTCTGTACCTGCAGGGCTGATGTTACTACTCCCTCCCGTTCCCTCTGTACAGGCAGTGCTGATGTTACTACTCCCTCCTGTTCCCTCTGTACCTGCAGGGCTGACGTTACTACTCCCTCCCGTTCCCTCTGTACCTGCAGTGCTGATGTTACTACTCCCTCCCGTTCCCTCTGTACCTGCAGTGCTGACGTTACTACTCCCTCCTGTTCCCTCTGTGCAGGCAGTGCTGACGTTACTACTCCCTCCTGTTCCCTCTGTACCTGCAGGGCTGATGTTACTACTCCCTCCTGTTCCCTCTGTACCTGCAGGGCTGACGTTACTACTCCCTCCCGTTCCCTCTGTACAGGCAGTGCTGATGTTACTACTCCCTCCTGTTCCCTCTGTACCTGCAGGCCTGACGTTACTACTCCTTCCTGTTCCCTCTGTACAGGCAGTGCTGACGTTACTACTCCCTCCTGTTCCCTCTGTATAGGCAGTGCTGATGTTACTACTCCCTCCTGTTCCCTCTGTACCTGCAGGGCTGATGTTACTACTCCCTCCTGTTCCCTCTGTACCTGCAGTGCTGACGTTACTACTCCCTCCCGTTCCCTCTGTACAGGCAGTGCTGACGTTACTACTGCCTCCTGTTCCCTCTGTACCTGCAGGGCTGATGTTACTACTCCCTCCTGTTCCCTCTGTACCTGCAGGGCTGACGTTACTACTCCCTCCCGTTCCCTCTGTACAGGCAGTGCTGATGTTACTACTCCCTCCTGTTCCCTCTGTACCTGCAGTGCTGACGTTACTACTCCCTCCTGTTCCCTCTGTACCTGCAGTGCTGACGTTACTACTCCCTCCTGTTCCCTCTGTACCTGCAGTGCTGACGTTACTACTCCCTCCTGTTCCCTCTGTGCAGGCAGTGCTGACGTTACTACTCCCTCCCGTTCCCTCTGTACCTGCAGTGCTGATGTTACTACTCCCTCCTGTTCCCTCTGTACAGGCAGTGCTGACGTTACTACTCCCTCCTGTTCCCTCTGTACCTGCAGTGCTGACGTTACTACTCCCTCCTGTTCCCTCTGTACAGGCAGTGCTGACGTTACTACTCCCTCCTGTTCCCTCTGTACCTGCAGTGCTGACGTTACTACTCCCTCCTGTTCCCTCTGTACCTGCAGTGCTGACGTTACTACTCCCTCCTGTTCCCTCTGTACCTGCAGTGCTGACGTTACTACTCCCTCCCGTTCCCTCTGTACCTGCAGTGCTGACGTTACTACTCCCTCCTGTTCCCTCTGTACCTGCAGGCCTGACGTTACTACTCCCTCCTGTTCCCTCTGTACCTGCAGTG
This sequence comes from Eleutherodactylus coqui, assembly GCF_035609145.1. NCBI lineage: Eukaryota > Metazoa > Chordata > Amphibia > Anura > Eleutherodactylidae > Eleutherodactylus > Eleutherodactylus coqui. Next base: position 1,293,500 of record NC_089847.1, on the reverse strand, counting down.
CTGACGTTACTACTCCCTCCTGTTCCCTCTGTACAGGCAGTGCTGATGTTACTACTCCCTCCCGTTCCCTCTGTGCAGGCAGTGCTGATGTTACTACTCCCTCCCGTTCCCTCTGTACAGGCAGTGCTGACGTTACTACTCCCTCCTGTACCCTCTGTACAGGCAGTGCTGACGTTACTACTCCCTCCCGTTCCCTCTGTACAGGCAGTGCTGATGTTACCACTCCCTCCCGTTCCCTCTGTGCAGGCAGTGCTGACGTTACTACTCCCTCCCGTTCCCTCTGTACAGGCAGTGCTGACGTTACTACTCCCTCCTGTTCCCTCTGTGCAGGCAGTGCTGACGTTACTACTCCCTCCCGTTCCCTCTGTGCAGGCAGTGCTGATGTTACTACTCCCTCCTGTTCCCTCTGTACAGGCAGTGCTGACGTTACTACTCCCTCCCGTTCCCTCTGTGCAGGCAGTGCTGATGTTACTACTCCCTCCCGTTCCCTCTGTGCAGGCAGTGCTGACGTTACTACTCCCTCCCGTTCCCTCTGTGCAGGCAGTGCTGATGTTACTACTCCCTCCTGTTCCCTCTGTACCTGCAGTGCTGACGTTACTAATCCCTCCCGTTCCCTCTGTACAGGCAGGGCTGACGTTACTACTCCCTCCTGTTCCCTCTGTACAGGCAGGGCTGACGTTACTACTCCCTCCTGTTCCCTCTGTACAGGCAGTGCTGACGTTACTACTGCCTCCTGTTCCCTCTGTACCTGCAGGGCTGATGTTACTACTCCCTCCTGTTCCCTCTGTACCTGCAGGGCTGACGTTACTACTCCCTCCCGTTCCCTCTGTACAGGCAGTGCTGATGTTACTACTCCCTCCTGTTCCCTCTGTACCTGCAGTGCTGACGTTACTACTCCCTCCTGTTCCCTCTGTACCTGCAGTGCTGACGTTACTACTCCCTCCTGTTCCCTCTGTACCTGCAGTGCTGACGTTACTACTCCCTCCTGTTCCCTCTGTACCTGCAGTGCTGACGTTACTACTCCCTCCTGTTCCCTCTGTGCAGGCAGTGCTGACGTTACTACTCCCTCCCGTTCCCTCTGTACCTGCAGTGCTGATGTTACTACTCCCTCCTGTTCCCTCTGTACCTGCAGTGCTGACGTTACTACTCCCTCCTGTTCCCTCTGTACCTGCAGTGCTGACGTTACTACTCCCTCCTGTTCCCTCTGTACAGGCAGTGCTGACGTTACTACTCCCTCCTGTTCCCTCTGTACCTGCAGTGCTGACGTTACTACTCCCTCCTGTTCCCTCTGTACCTGCAGTGCTGACGTTACTACTCCCTCCTGTTCCCTCTGTACCTGCAGTGCTGACGTTACTACTCCCTCCTGTTCCCTCTGTACAGGCAGTGCTGACGTTACTACTCCCTCCTGTTCCCTCTGTACCTGCAGGCCTGACGTTACTACTCCCTCCTGTTCCCTCTGTACCTGCAGGGCTGATGTTACTACTCCCTCCTGTTCCCTCTGTACCTGCAGTGCTGACGTTACTACTCCCTCCTGTTCCCTCTGTACAGGCAGTGCTGATGTTACTACTCCCTCCCGTTCCCTCTGTACAGGCAGTGCTGACGTTACTACTCCCTCCTGTACCCTCTGTACAGGCAGTGCTGACGTTACTACTCCCTCCCGTTCCCTCTGTACAGGCAGTGCTGATGTTACCACTCCCTCCCGTTCCCTCTGTGCAGGCAGTGCTGACGTTACTACTCCCTCCCGTTCCCTCTGTACAGGCAGTGCTGACGTTACTACTCCCTCCTGTTCCCTCTGTGCAGGCAGTGCTGACGTTACTACTCCCTCCCGTTCCCTCTGTGCAGGCAGTGCTGATGTTACTACTCCCTCCTGTTCCCTCTGTACAGGCAGTGCTGACGTTACTACTCCCTCCCGTTCCCTCTGTGCAGGCAGTGCTGATGTTACTACTCCCTCCCGTTCCCTCTGTGCAGGCAGTGCTGACGTTACTACTCCCTCCCGTTCCCTCTGTGCAGGCAGTGCTGATGTTACTACTCCCTCCTGTTCCCTCTGTACCTGCAGTGCTGACGTTACTAATCCCTCCCGTTCCCTCTGTACAGGCAGGGCTGACGTTACTACTCCCTCCTGTTCCCTCTGTACAGGCAGGGCTGACGTTACTACTCCCTCCTGTTCCCTCTGTACAGGCAGTGCTGACGTTACTACTGCCTCCTGTTCCCTCTGTACCTGCAGGGCTGATGTTACTACTCCCTCCTGTTCCCTCTGTACCTGCAGGGCTGACGTTACTACTCCCTCCCGTTCCCTCTGTACAGGCAGTGCTGATGTTACTACTCCCTCCTGTTCCCTCTGTACCTGCAGTGCTGACGTTACTACTCCCTCCTGTTCCCTCTGTACCTGCAGTGCTGACGTTACTACTCCCTCCTGTTCCCTCTGTACCTGCAGTGCTGACGTTACTACTCCCTCCTGTTCCCTCTGTACCTGCAGTGCTGACGTTACTACTCCCTCCTGTTCCCTCTGTGCAGGCAGTGCTGACGTTACTACTCCCTCCCGTTCCCTCTGTACCTGCAGTGCTGATGTTACTACTCCCTCCTGTTCCCTCTGTACCTGCAGTGCTGACGTTACTACTCCCTCCTGTTCCCTCTGTACCTGCAGTGCTGACGTTACTACTCCCTCCTGTTCCCTCTGTACAGGCAGTGCTGACGTTACTACTCCCTCCTGTTCCCTCTGTACCTGCAGTGCTGACGTTACTACTCCCTCCTGTTCCCTCTGTACCTGCAGTGCTGACGTTACTACTCCCTCCTGTTCCCTCTGTACCTGCAGTGCTGACGTTACTACTCCCTCCCGTTCCCTCTGTACCTGCAGTGCTGACGTTACTACTCCCTCCTGTTCCCTCTGTACCTGCAGGCCTGACGTTACTACTCCCTCCTGTTCCCTCTGTACCTGCAGTGCTGACGTTACTACTCCCTCCTGTTCCCTCTGTACAGGCAGTGCTGATGTTACTACTCCCTCCCGTTCCCTCTGTGCAGGCAGTGCTGATGTTACTACTCCCTCCTGTACCCTCTGTACAGGCAGTGCTGACGTTACTACTCCCTACCGTTCCCTCTGTACAGGCAGTGCTGATGTTACCACTCCCTCCCGTTCCCTCTGTGCAGGCAGTGCTGACGTTACTACTCCCTCCCGTTCCCTCTGTACAGGCAGTGCTGACGTTACTACTCCCTCCTGTTCCCTCTGTGCAGGCAGTGCTGACGTTACTACTCCCTCCCGTTCCCTCTGTGCAGGCAGTGCTGACGTTACTACTCCCTCCCGTTCCCTCTGTGCAGGCAGTGCTGACGTTACTACTCCCTCCTGTTCCCTCTGTGCAGGCAGTGCTGACGTTACTACTCCCTCCCGTTCCCTCTGTACAGGCAGTGCTGATGTTACTACTCCCTCCTGTTCCCTCTGTACCTGCAGTGCTGACGTTACTAATCCCTCCCGTTCCCTCTGTACAGGCAGGGCTGACGTTACTACTCCCTCCTGTTCCCTCTGTACAGGCAGGGCTGACGTTACTACTCCCTCCTGTTCCCTCTGTACCTGCAATGCTGACGTTACTACTCCCTCCTGTTCCCTCTGTACCTGCAGGGCTGACGGTACTACTCCCTCCCGTTCCCTCTGTGCAGGCAGTGCTGACGTTACTACTCCCTCCCGTTCCCTCTGTACAGGCAGTGCTGACGTTACTACTCCCTCCTGTTCCCTCTGTACCTGCAGTGCTGACGTTACTACTCCCTCCCGTTCCCTCTGTACAGGCAGTGCTGACGTTACTACTCCCTCCCGTTCCCTCTGTACCTGCAGTGCTGACGTTACTACTCCCTCCTGTTCCCTCTGTGCAGGCAGTGCTGACGTTCCTACTCCCTCCCGTTCCCTCTGTACAGGCAGGGCTGATGTTACTACTCCCTCCCGTTCCCTCTGTACCTGCAGTGCTGACGTTGCCACTCCCTCCTGTTCTCTCTGTACAGGCAGGGCTGATGTTACTACTCCCTCCTGTTCCCTCTGTACCTGCAGTGCTGACGTTGCCACTCCCTCCTGTTCCCTCTGTACCTGCAGTGCTGACGTTACTACTCCCTCCTGTTCCCTCTGTACAGGCAGTGCTGACGTTGCCACTCCCTCCTGTTCCCTCTGTACCTGCAGTGCTGACGTTACTACTCCCTTCCGTTCCCTCTGTACAGGCAGTGCTGACGTTACTACTCCCTCCTGTTCCCTCTGTACCTGCAGTGCTGACGTTACTACTCCCTCCTGTACCCTCTGTACAGGCAGTGCTGACGTTACTACTCCCTCCTGTACCCTCTGTACAGGCAGGGCTGACGTTACTTCTCCCTCCTGTTCCCTCTGTACAGGCAGGGCTGACGTTACTACTCCCTCCTGTTCCCTCTGTACCTGCAGTGCTGATGTTACTACTTCCTTCCGTTCCCTCTGTACAGGCAGTGCTGACGTTACTTCTCCCTCCTGTTCCTCGGAGGTTATGAACAAGTCACACCAACCTGTAGGCTGCGTAGGATGAGTTTCTCGGGTCGTCCGGCAGTGGATGCTTCTGCCCACCAATCAGAGAAAGATTGCTCAGAACCAGAGATGAGCGAGTATACTCGCCAAGGCCCGTTACTCGAGCGAGTAGTGCATTAGCCGAGTATCTCCCCGCTCCTCTCTAAAGATTTGGGTAGAGCGGGGAGGAGCGGCAGGGGACAGATCTCTCTCTCCCTCTTCCCCCCCCCCCCCCCCCCCCCAACTCACCTGTCACCCCCGCCGGCCCCCGAATCTTTAGATACTTGGCTAAGGCACCACTCGCTCATCTCTACTCGGAAAATATTGAGGAATTGCTTGACAGCCAATTTTTTGCAAGCTACCGAGTATCATCAAGGTACACTGGAGTATTTTAAAGGAGTTGTCCAGATTTAAACTATTGAAGGTCTAGCCTCAGGACAGGCAGTCAGTAGTAGATCAGGGGGTCTGCAGCTCCGGGCCCCCCACTGTTCAGCACTGATTTCTGCAAGAAGTGAACAGCCCTGTTCTTCCTACAGCGGCCAGGCGTATTGCAGGCAAAGCTCCCATTGAAGTGAATGGGTGTAATACCAAGCCTGGCCACTGCAGAGAGAATGGAGCTGTCTGCTTCCTGCTCAAATCACTTTATTCCATGAGCACAGTGGTCCAGAGAACAGCTGATCAAAGGAGGTCACATGCGGCGGACCCCTCCTAATTTACTATTGGTGGCCTATCCTAATCATCACTGTTTTACAACCGGCCAACCCCTGTAACCCAGTGTATGACGCTTATACATAGAGCGGTCGCCCTCAGATGTAGATGCTCCCGGAGCTCTTGGCACAACTTGTGCCGATTAAAGGAGTGTTCAGGGCTTTAATCCTATTAAAGAACATAGTGAACTTGTCCCAGGATGAAGTGGCTGCTAGCTGGGAGCAATAGAAATCGTGCGTGGCTAATCCAGAGTAATACGAAAAAAAAAAGGTTTGGTCCGGTCCGGAGTCGCCAGTAGAGCAAAGTGTGACGGATCCCAGCAAGAGACACCAAGACGTCTTGTGGATGCGAGACCTCCAATGGCCACAAATCCATGACGCTACAGCCGCTTCCAGCCTCTCGGGGCCTTCCTCAGGTTTATGGAACGGATCTGCAGATGTAACTAATATAACAGATAGTAAACACGTCTGCAGATCTGCTCCATAAACCTGAGGAAGGCCCCGAGAGGCTGGAAGCGGCTGTAGCGTCATGGATTTGTGGCCATTGGAGGTCTCGCATCCACAAGACCTCCTGTGCAAGATGCATCCCAGTGAGCAGCCGCAATCTGACAATGTGTCCGCTCGTCGCACGTCTGTGATTGGTCAGGACGTTACTTCTAAAGACGGGACGTAAACAGACAGCCGTCAGCGCGCAAAAGAGAGGCCATCAATAGCCAGGAAACCCAGGCATTGACTCCGCAGCGATGGTGCGACCTTGGTGTGAACGCCTCTACATAGTAAAGGGGTTTCTACAACTACTGTCAATCCAGCAGCATGTACTCCCCGGCCTGTTCAGGGGGCTGCAGCCCATTACAGAGCTTGGCCCCCCATAGCTGGGCTCTACTATTGGCTGCAGTGACATCCTGTACAAGTCCCCGGGATGTGTGCCGGCCCAATGTCCAATCCCCCCACCTGGGATCCGGATATGCAGTAGTGACACAAGGCAATACAAATGTCGTAGACTCCGGGAAAGACCGCTATGTAGACGAGACTCGGGACGGGTGCTGGATGGACCCGTCATCCATGTTCAGTGGTTCTCGCGGGCATCTTCATTGTTGTCATCTGCAGTTCTTCTCAGCATTCTCAGGTTCCATATCTGGCCGTCCACCATGTGCCGAGCCGTCTGGGACTGCAGATGACGACAATGAAGATGTCCACGAGGGCCGATGGGACCCCTGCACATTAATGACCGGTCCATCCAGTGCCCCGACCCCAGTCTGCTCTACAGAACGGTCTTTCGCAGTCTATCAGTTTTGTATCGTCTTACTATAAAGCGACAGTGGGGTTGTGTTCCTTTGGGTTGGAGACGGTGGCCAAGACATGGAGTCAAGGAGCCGGCCCGGCGGGATGCGGTTACCAAGACATGGAGTCAAGGAGCCGGCCCGGCGGGATGCGGTTACCAAGACATGGAGTCAAGGAGCCGCCTGGGATGCGGTTACCAAGACATGGAGTCAAGGAGCCGGGCCGTCGGGATGTGGTTACCAAGACATGGAGTCAAGGAGCCGGCCCGGCGGGATGCGGTTACCAAGACATGGAGTCAAGGAGCCGGCCCGGCCCGGCGGGATGCGGTTACCAAGACATGGAGTCAAGGAGCCGGCCCGTCGGGATGCGGTGGCCTTGCAGGGCACACCTACTGATATACTCTAGTCAGCGTTGATGTCCGTGTCTTCGTTGGGTTGACGCTTGCTCTGCGTTTACTTGGGGTTTTCTCTCCAGTCTTGGTAATTAACCGCTCGCCCACCAGAGCGATCTTTAGTAGAGCGCAGCGCAGTGACTTCCCGGCTGTTCGCCCCGCTCAGCGCAATTGTTTAGAGCAGAGCCCAGAAACTACAGGCAGGTATGACGCAGATATTGGGGTTTATGCCCTCTTGGGGGACATACAAGGACTTGTCCAGGATGAGAGATGGAAGAGAAGAACCAATATGTGGGCCGGTTGCGCCAACCGCGCTGCTGATCCGGGTTTCCTTAAACTGCGATCAGCTGCTGATCGTGGGCCGCGGAATACGTTTTGCACCGACACCTTTTGTTCTAAGACTTGCAGAACCAAGTTCTCTTCATCTGTGATCAAAAGCTGAACCTAGAAGAAACGTGCCGCGCACGGCGATCGGTGACTGGTCTGTGCGCTGGGCCGTATGTGGCCGCTCCCAGCAGCACGTGAGGCTTCACCCTCCGTCAGCTGAGTCCGCCATCTTGGATTTTCATTGCTAAATTAAATTCAACCAGTTTGATCCACCAAAATTGGCGGATCAGGTTGAATCTAGAGTGGAGCCGCCATGGCGGCTAAGCTGCGCCGCTGCAGTGGTTTTCTACTTAATCTCAGATCAGAACTTTGGCGCAGCCGTTCATTAACGGACTGGTTAATGTGCGCAACTAATAGCTGTCAAAGCCAACTTCATTTTAGAACTAAACCGTAACAAACGCCTTCTGGCGCCGGCGCCATCTCTGCAGCGGCGCTCGAGGGCAAGAAGTAAAATGATCAAAGGTCACCTATCTTAAGAAGTGTGAAGGATTACGGATCGGACAAAGAGCGAGCCGGTCAGTCTGCCAGGGAGTCTTGGCGGCCGTCGGCGCCGCACGTCATCACGAACACGGATCTTCTTGAGCTTCTTACCACCCAATATGAGGAGACACACCGCGGTTTGGGTATAACGCTCCGCCGCACGCCCATCATATATTGGGCTCCGGCAGCTGGCGTAGGTGGTATAATGGGCACAGCTGTTGCTTCGGACAGCCATGCCCCCCGAGACGCTCCTCACACTTCTCTGCGCCGGCCTCACCACTTGTAGACGGTGCGAACACAACATGTGCCGATCGCTGCGTCATTCTCTTGTAACCATGAAGCTTGCAATCTATTCTGGAGGCGGTCATCAGACGGCCACATGAAGGGCCCGGCCCGGCCGCGCTCCGCTGTGATTACAAGTGTCCCCTCTTCAGATGTGGCCGAGCTTCTGGGTTGCTGATAGGCGGGGAGCGGCTGCGGGGGTCCCGGACCGGGTGATGAGGGGTTAGCAAGGAGGGACTGCAGGAGTACAAAGGAAGAACACAGATGTTGGACCACAAGTCCCGCGGCTGAACCGTGTAGGGATATAAAGGTAGCAGCTGGGGGCGGGGCTTCTGATGCAGTAATGGGAGTTACGGAGCGCCCGTCGCTCGCTGTGCGGCGCCATTTCTGTAACTACCATTCACTTCTTAGTGAGAGCGACGCATCTGTTATACGGGGGCCGTGGGCGGCTCAGAGGGCGACATCCCTTCGTATAAAGGGGAGACTGCTGTATAATGACCACGTGTACGCGCCGCGCGGACCGAGGGGGTACGCGCCGCACGGACCGAGGGTGTACACTTACAGACACGCTAAGTGTGTGGGAGCCTCTGGATAGAATCACCAGGAGTTCATGAAACGAGAATCTTATTGGCGCGTCTACTCATGGCGTCCGACGGCCAGCGCCACTTTACAACGTCGTGTTCTGCCGGGAGGAGATGCAGCCGTGTGAATTTCAGTTTCTGGAATCTTACAATTAGGAGCAAATTGAGACGACGGGAAGATGAAGCGGCAGAGCGGAGCGACTCCCACAGCGCCGGCCGTCCGACCCTCTTCATATACCCTCTATATGTGGCACCCCTGCCCGCAGCGCGCCCGCACGGCGCAGTCCGCAGTATATACACTCTATATGTTCCACCTTCGCCCATAGCGCGCCCGCGCGGCACAGTCTGCAGTATATACACTCTATATGTGCCGCTGCGCCCGTTCGGCGCAGTCCGCACTGTCGCCATTTAGTTCCCGTGTTCGCACATCCATTAAAACGCTGTAAACAGCCCCCGTGTGAGATACTGACTGCGCACTGCCCCGACAGACTGTCAGCTCTAGCGTACTACAACACCCACCATCCGGGGGAGCAGACCGTCAGCTCTAGGGTACTACAACACCCACCATCCAGGGGGAGCAGACCGTCAGCTCTAGGGTACTACAACACCCACCATCCAGGGGAGCAGACCGTCAGCTCTAGGGTACTACAACACCCACCATCCGGGGGAGCAGACCGTCAGCTCTAGGGTACTACAACACCCACCATCCGGGGGAGCAGACCGTCAGCTCTAGGGTACTACAACACCCACCATCCGGGGAGCAGACCGTCAGCTCTAGGGTACTACAACACCCACCATCCGGGGGAGCAGACCATCAGCTCTAGGGTACTACAACACCCACCATCCAGGGGAGCAGACCGTCAGCTCTAGGGTACTACAACACCCACCATCCGGGGAGCAGACCGTCAGCTCTACGGTACTACAACACCCACCATCAAGGGGAGCGGACCATCAGCTCTAGGGTACTACAACACCCACCATCCGGGGGAGCAGACCGTCAGCTCTAGGGTACTACAACACCCACCATCCAGGGGAGCAGACCGTCAGCTCTAGGGTACTACAACACCCACCATCTGAGGAGCAGACCTTCAGCTCTGGGGTACTACAACACCCACCATCCAGGAGGAGCAGACCATCAGCTCTACGGTACTACAACACCCCCCATCCGGGGAGCAGACCGTCAGCTCTACGGTACTACAACACCCACCATCCGGGGGAGCGGACCGTCAGCTCTACGGTACTACAACACCCACCATCCGCGGGAGCCGACCGTCAGCTCTAGGGTACTACAACACCCACCATCCGGGGGAGCAGACCGTCCGCTCTACGGTACTACAACACCCACCATCTAGGGGGAGGAGACGGTCAGCTCTAGGGTACTACAACACTCACCATCCGGGGGAACAGACCGTCAGCTCTACGGTACTACAACACCCACCATCCGGGGAGCAGACCGTCATCTCTACGGTACTACAACACCCACCATCTAGGGGGAGGAGACCGTCCGCTCTAGGGTACTACAACACCCACCATCCGGGGGAGCAGACCGTCAGCTCTACGGTACTACAACACCCACCATCCAGGGAGCAGACGTCAGCTCTAGGGTACTACAACACCCACCATCCGGGGGAGCAGACCTTCAGCTCTACGGTACTACAACACCCACCATCCAGGGGGAGCGGACCGTCAGCTCTACGGTACTACAACACCCACCATCCGGGGGAGCGGACCGTCAGCTCTACGGTACTACAACACCCAACATCAAGGGGAGCGGACCGTCAGCTCTACGATACTACAACACCCACCATCCAGGGGGAGCGGACCGTCAGCTCTACGGTACTACAACACCCACCATCTGAGGAGCAGACCGTCAGCTCTAGGGTACTACAACACCAACCATCCAGGGGGAGGGGACCGTCAGCTCTAGGGTACTACAACACCCACCATCCGGGGGAGCAGACCGTCAGCTCTAGGGTACTACAACACCCACCATCCAGGGAGCGGACCGTCAGCTCTAGGGTACTACAACACCCACCATCCTGGGGGAGCAGAGCGTCAGCTCTAGGGTACTACAACACCCAGCATCCAGGGGGAGCAGACCGTCAGCTCTAGGGTACTACAACACCCACCATCCAGGGAGCGGACCGTCAGCTCTAGGGTACTACAACACCCACCATCCAGGGGGAGGAGACCGTCAGCTCTAGGGTACTACAACACCCACCATCCAGGGGGAGCAGACCGTCAGCTCTACGGTACTACAACACCCACCATCTGGGGGAGCAGAACTTCAGCTCTACGGTACTACAACACCCACCATCCGGGGGAGCAGACCGTCAGCTCTACGGTACTACAACACCCACCATCCGGGGAGCAGACCGTCAGCTCTAGGGTACTACAACACCCACCATCCGGGGAGCAGACCGTCAGCTCTACGGTACTACAACACCCACCATTCAGGGGGAGCAGACCGTCAGCTCTACGGTACTACAACACCCACCATCCAGGGGGAGCAGACCGTCAGCTCTACGGTACTACAACACCCACCATCCAGGGAGCGGACCGTCAGCTCTACGGTACTACAACACCCACCATCCGGGGGAGCAGACCGTCAGCTCTACGATACTACAACACCCACCATCCGGGGGAGCAGACCGTCAGCTTTACGGTACTACAACACCCACAATCCAGGGAGCGGACCGTCAGCTCTAGGGTACTACAACACCCACCATCCGGGAGAGCAGACCGTCAGCTCTAGGGTACTACAACACCCACCATCCGGGGGAGGAGACCTTCAGCTCTGGGGTACTACAACACCCACCATCCGGGGGAGCAGACCGTCAGCTCTAGGGTACTACAACACCCACCCTCCGGGGGAGCAGACCGTCAGCTCTAGGGTACTACAACACCCACCATCCAGGGGAGCAGACCGTCAGCTCTACGGTACTACAACACCCACCATCCAGGGGAGCAGACCGTCAGCTCTACGGTACTACAACACCCACCATCCGGGGGAGCAGACCGTCAGCTCTACGGTACTACAACACCCACCATCCGGGGGAGCAAACCGTCAGCTCTACGGTACTACAACACCCACCATCCAGGGAGCGGACCGTCAGCTCTAGGGTACTACAACACCCACCATCCGGGGGAGCAGACCGTCAGCTCTACGGTACTACAACACCCCCCATCCGGGGAGCAGACGTCAGCTCTACGGTACTACAACACCCACCATCCGGGGGAGCAGACCGTCAGCTCTACGGTACTACAACACCCCCCATCCGGGGAGCAGACGTCAGCTCTACGGTACTACAACACCCACCATCCGTGGGAGCAGACCGTCAGCTCTACGGTACTACAACACCCACCATCCGGGGAGCAGACCGTCATCTCTACGGTACTACAACACCCACCATCTAGGGGGAGGAGACCGTCCGCTCTAGGGTACTACAACACCCACCATCCGGGGGAGCAGACCGTCAGCTCTACGGTACTACAACACCCACCATCCAGGGAGCAGACGTCAGCTCTAGGGTACTACAACACCCACCATCCGGGGGAGCAGACCTTCAGCTCTACGGTACTACAACACCCACCATCCAGGGGGAGCGGACCGTCAGCTCTACGGTACTACAACACCCACCATCCGGGGGAGCGGACCGTCAGCTCTACGGTACTACAACACCCAACATCAAGGGGAGCGGACCGTCAGCTCTACGATACTACAACACCCACCATCCAGGGGGAGCGGACCGTCAGCTCTACGGTACTACAACACCCACCATCTGAGGAGCAGACCGTCAGCTCTAGGGTACTACAACACCAACCATCCAGGGGGAGGGGACCGTCAGCTCTAGGGTACTACAACACCCACCATCCGGGGGAGCAGACCGTCAGCTCTAGGGTACTACAACACCCACCATCCAGGGAGCGGACCGTCAGCTCTAGGGTACTACAACACCCACCATCCTGGGGGAGCAGAGCGTCAGCTCTAGGGTACTACAACACCCAGCATCCAGGGGGAGCAGACCGTCAGCTCTAGGGTACTACAACACCCACCATCCAGGGAGCGGACCGTCAGCTCTAGGGTACTACAACACCCACCATCCAGGGGGAGGAGACCGTCAGCTCTAGGGTACTACAACACCCACCATCCAGGGGGAGCAGACCGTCAGCTCTACGGTACTACAACACCCACCATCTGGGGGAGCAGAACTTCAGCTCTACGGTACTACAACACCCACCATCCGGGGGAGCAGACCGTCAGCTCTACGGTACTACAACACCCACCATCCGGGGAGCGGACCGTCAGCTCTAGGGTACTACAACACCCACCATCCGGGGAGCAGACCGTCAGCTCTACGGTACTACAACACCCACCATTCAGGGGGAGCAGACCGTCAGCTCTACGGTACTACAACACCCACCATCCAGGGGGAGCAGACCGTCAGCTCTACGGTACTACAACACCCACCATCCAGGGAGCGGACCGTCAGCTCTACGGTACTACAACACCCACCATCCGGGGGAGCAGACCGTCAGCTCTACGATACTACAACACCCACCATCCGGGGGAGCAGACCGTCAGCTTTACGGTACTACAACACCCACAATCCAGGGAGCGGACCGTCAGCTCTAGGGTACTACAACACCCACCATCCGGGAGAGCAGACCGTCAGCTCTAGGGTACTACAACACCCACCATCCGGGGGAGGAGACCTTCAGCTCTGGGGTACTACAACACCCACCATCCGGGGGAGCAGACCGTCAGCTCTAGGGTACTACAACACCCACCCTCCGGGGGAGCAGACCGTCAGCTCTAGGGTACTACAACACCCACCATCCAGGGGAGCGGACCGTCAGCTCTACGGTACTACAACACCCACCATCCAGGGGAGCAGACCGTCAGCTCTACGGTACTACAACACCCACCATCCAGGGGAGCAGACCGTCAGCTCTACGGTACTACAACACCCACCATCCGGGGGAGCAGACCGTCAGCTCTACGGTACTACAACACCCACCATCCGGGGGAGCAAACCGTCAGCTCTACGGTACTACAACACCCACCATCCAGGGAGCGGACCGTCAGCTCTAGGGTACTACAACACCCACCATCCGGGGGAGCAGACCGTCAGCTCTACGGTACTACAACACCCCCCATCCGGGGAGCAGACGTCAGCTCTACGGTACTACAACACCCACCATCCGGGGGAGCAGACCGTCAGCTCTACGGTACTACAACACCCCCCATCCGGGGAGCAGACGTCAGCTCTACGGTACTACAACACCCACCATCCGTGGGAGCAGACCGTCAGCCCTACGGTACTACAACACCCACCATCCGGGGGAGCAGACCGTCAGCTCTAGGGTACTACAACACCCACCATCTGGCACCCTAATATCATGGCAGCCACGTCGCTATCGCTCCCCATTGCCTCGTCTATCCAGGCAGCGTGCGGCTGTACCATCCTCATCATCGCACAGTCACACGGCTGATGTCTAGGGGCGACTGCAGAGCCCCCCTGTAATCCGTGCCGGACCACCCGACAGATGCTGCAATTATCCCAACCTAGAATCAGCGCCCCGAGAACGGGCAAACCGCCAGAGTGGTTTTTGTGTCAGTATCTGGTTGTCAGCTGACTACGGGCACCACAATGGGATGGCGCTGCCCACAGAGCAGTGGCACAGCTTGGTATTGCAGGCGCAAGAAGAATAAGGTCCGACGGCATCAGGAATGTCAAATGTTTATCGGCTCCAAGTTCAAAACGTGAAATGCCTGAACCTTGTTACGATATGAAGCTGGCAGCGTCCTGCGCGCCCGCCTTACTACCGCGCCCGCCTTACTACCGCGCCCGCCTTACTACCGCGCCCGCCTTACTACCGAGTCCTGCGCGCCCGCCTTACTACCGCGGCCCGCCTTACTACCGCGTCCTGCGCGCCCGCCTTACTACCGCGTCCTGCGCGCCCGCCTTACTACCGCGTCCTGCGCGCCCGCCTTACTACCGCGGCCCGCCTTACTACCGCGTCCTGCGCGCCCGCCTTACTACCGCGGCCCGCCTTACTACCGCGTCCTGCGCGCCCGTCTTACTACTGCGTCCCGCCTTACTACCGCGTCCTGCGCGCCCGCCTTACTACCACGTCCCGCCTTACTACCGCGGCCCGCCTTACTACCGCGTCTTGCGCGCCCGCCTTACTACCGCGGCCCGCCTTACTACCGCGTCCTGCGCGCCCGCCTTACTACCGCGGCCCGCCTTACTACCGCGGCCCGCCTTACTACCGCGTCCTGCGCGCCCACCTTACTACCACGTCCCGCCTTACTACCGCGTCCTGCGCGCCCGCCTTACTACCGCGGCCCGCCTTACTACCGCGTCCTGCGCGCCCGCCTTACTACCGCGGCCCGCCTTACTACCGCGTCCTGCGCGCCCGTCTTACTACTGCGTCCCGCCTTACTACCGCGTCCTGCGCGCCCACCTTACTACCACGTCCCGCCTTACTACCGCGTCCTGCGCGCCCGCCTTACTACCGCGGCCCGCCTTACTACCGCGTCCTGCGCGCCCGTCTTACTACTGCGTCCCGCCTTACTACCGCGTCCTGCGCGCCCACCTTACTACCGCGGCCCGCCTTACTACCGCGTCCTGCGCGCCCGCCTTACTACCGCGGCCCGCCTTACTACCGCGTCCTGCGCGCCCGCCTTACTACCGCGGCCCGCCTTACTACCGCGTCCTGCGCGCCCACCTTACTACCACGTTCCGTCTTACTACTGCGTCCCGCCTTACTACCGCGTCCTGCGCGCCCACCTTACTACCACGTCCCGCCTTACTACCGCGTCCTGCGCACCCGCCTTACTACCGCTTCCCGCGTGCCCGCCTTACTACCGAGTCCCGCCTTGCTACCGCGTCCTGCGCACCCGCCTTACTACCGCTTCCCGCGCGCCCGCCTTACTACCGAGTCCCGCGCGCCCGCCTTACTACCACGTCCCGCCTTACTACCGCGTCCTGCGCACCCGCCTTTCTACCGCGTCCCGCGCGCCCACCTTACTACCGAGTCCCGCGCGCCCGCCTTACTACCGAGTCCCGCCTTACTACCGCTTCCCGCCTTACTACCGCTTCCCGCCTTACTACCGCGTCCCGCGCGCCCGCCTTACTACCGCGTCCCGCGCGTCCGCCTTACTACCGCGCCCCGCGCGTCCGCCTTACTACCGCGCCCCACGTGCCCGCCTTACTACCGCGCCCCACGCGCCCGCCTTACTACCGCGCCCGCCTTACTACCGCGCCCCACGCACCCGCCTTACTACCGCGCCCCGCACGCCCGCCTTACTACCGCGCCCCGCGCGCCCGCCTTACTACCGCGCCCCGCGCGCCCGCCTTACTACCGCGCCCCGCGCGCCCGCCTTACTACCGCGCCCCGCGCGCCCGCCTTACTACCGCGCCCCGCGCGCCCGCCTTACTACCGCGCCCCGCGCGCCCGCCTTACTACCGCGCCTGCCTCACTACCGCGCCCCGCGCGCCCGCCTCACTACCGCGTCCCGCGCGCCCGCCTCTCTACCGCGTCCCGCGCGCCCGCCTCTCTACCGCGTCCCGCGCGCCCGCCTCTCTACCGCGTCCCGCGCGCCCGCCTCTCTACCGCGTCCCGCGCGCCCGCCTCTCTACCGCGTCCCGCGCGCCCGCCTCTCTACCGCGTCCCGCGCGCCCGCCTCTCTACCGCGTCCCGCGCGCCCGCCTCTCTAGCGCGTCCCGCGCGCCCGCCTCTCTAGCGCGTCCCGCGCGCCCGCCTCTCTACCGCGTCCCGCGCGCCCGCCTCTCTACCTCGCCATGTACTTCCAAGTCTTAGAATCTAATAACTAAGTTTTTTTGGGGAAAAAAGGCTAAAAATCCCCAAATTGTAAGATTTTTAAAGGAGTTGAAGAAGTAACCGGGTCATTTTGGGGAGTCGGGCCGCGGCGGCGCTGCGTACATAGCGTGCCTGTGTGGCTCGTCCGTGATGGGAAGTTGTGGTGTAAAGCGATCCCATCATGCAGAACACAGACCCTTTCAGAGCAGCCCCTCCACCCTTCCTCCGTCCCCCCGAGCCGGCAGGTAGTGATGGGCGCAATAGATTCAGCAGATGTGGACAGTGCAGACAAATACAGGAGCTGCAGATCGTGGCGCCGCGTTCCTCGCCGCCCTCCGCAGCGGTCGCTTATTTACAAGCCGTTTCCAGAGTATTTCTCCTAGAGCCGCTGCTGCACATTGCAGGATGGCGACACGAGATTGGTGACAATGCTGCGTTATGGCGACACGAGAAGGGTGACAATGCTGCGGTATGGCGACACGAGAATGGTGACAATGCTGCGGTATGGCGACACGAGAAGGGTGACAATGCTGCGGTATGGTGACAATGCTGCGGTATGGCGACACGAGAATGGTGACAATGCTGCGGTATGGCGACAATGCTGCGGTATGGCGACACGAGAATGGTGACAATGCTGCGGTATGGTGACAATGCTGCGGTATGGCGACACGAGAATGGTGACAATGCTGCGGTATGGCGACACGAGAATGGTGACAATGCTGCGGTATGGCGACACGAGAAGGGTGACAATGCTGCGGTATGGCGACACGAGAATGGTGACAATGCTGCGGTATGGCGACACGAGAATGGTGACAATGCTGCGGTATGGCGACACGAGAAGGGTGACAATGCTGCGGTATGGCGACACAAGAATGGTGACAATGCTGCGGTATGTCGACACGAGAATGGTGACAATGCTGCGGTATGGTGACAATGCTGCGGTATGGCGACGCCTCATGTGCGACACGAGAATGGTGACAATGCTGCGGTATGGCGACGCCTCTCATGTGCGACACGAGAATGGTGACAATGCTGCGGTATGGCGACACGAGAATGGTGACAATGCTGCGGTATGGCGACACGAGAATGGTGACAATGCTGCGGTATGGTGACACGAGAATGGTGACAATGCTGCGGTATGGCGACACGAGAATGGTGACAATGCTGCGGTATGGCGACACGAGAATGGTGACAATGCTGCGGTATGGCGACACGAGAATGGTGACAATGCTGCGGTATGGCGACACGAGAAGGGTGACAATGCTGCGGTATGGCGACACAAGAATGGTGACAATGCTGCGGTATGTCGACACGAGAATGGTGACAATGCTGCGGTATGGTGACAATGCTGCGGTATGGCGACGCCTCATGTGCGACACGAGAATGGTGACAATGCTGCGGTATGGCGACGCCTCTCATGTGCGACACGAGAATGGTGACAATGCTGCGGTATGGCGACACGAGAATGGTGACAATGCTGCGGTATGGCGACACGAGAATGGTGACAATGCTGCGGTATGGTGACACGAGAATGGTGACAATGCTGCGGTATGGCGACACAAGAATGGTGACAATGCTGCGGTATGGCGACACGAGAATGGTGACAATGCTGCAGTATGGCGACACGAGAATGGTGACAATGCTGCGGTATGGCGACACGAGAAGGGTGACAATGCTGCGGTATGGCGACACGAGAATGGTGACAATGCTGCGGTATGGCGACACGAGAAGGGTGACAATGCTGCGGTATGGTGACAATGCTGCGGTATGGCGACACGAGAATGGTGACAATGCTGCGGTATGGCGACAATGCTGCGGTATGGCGACACGAGAATGGTGACAATGCTGCGGTATGGTGACAATGCTGCGGTATGGCGACACGAGAATGGTGACAATGCTGCGGTATGGCGACACGAGAATGGTGACAATGCTGCGGTATGGCGACACGAGAAGGGTGACAATGCTGCGGTATGGCGACACGAGAATGGTGACAATGCTGCGGTATGGCGACACGAGAATGGTGACAATGCTGCGGTATGGCGACACGAGAAGGGTGACAATGCTGCGGTATGGCGACACAAGAATGGTGACAATGCTGCGGTATGTCGACACGAGAATGGTGACAATGCTGCGGTATGGTGACAATGCTGCGGTATGGCGACGCCTCATGTGCGACACGAGAATGGTGACAATGCTGCGGTATGGCGACGCCTCTCATGTGCGACACGAGAATGGTGACAATGCTGCGGTATGGCGACACGAGAATGGTGACAATGCTGCGGTATGGCGACACGAGAATGGTGACAATGCTGCGGTATGGTGACACGAGAATGGTGACAATGCTGCGGTATGGCGACACGAGAATGGTGACAATGCTGCGGTATGGCGACACGAGAATGGTGACAATGCTGCGGTATGGCGACACGAGAAGGGTGACAATGCTGCGGTATGGCGACACAAGAATGGTGACAATGCTGCGGTATGTCGACACGAGAATGGTGACAATGCTGCGGTATGGTGACAATGCTGCGGTATGGCGACGCCTCATGTGCGACACGAGAATGGTGACAATGCTGCGGTATGGCGACGCCTCTCATGTGCGACACGAGAATGGTGACAATGCTGCGGTATGGCGACACGAGAATGGTGACAATGCTGCGGTATGGCGACACGAGAATGGTGACAATGCTGCGGTATGGTGACACGAGAATGGTGACAATGCTGCGGTATGGCGACACAAGAATGGTGACAATGCTGCGGTATGGCGACACGAGAATGGTGACAATGCTGCAGTATGGCGACACGAGAATGGTGACAATGCTGCGGTATGGCGACACGAGAATGGTGACAATGCTGCGGTATGGCGACACGAGAATGGTGACAATGCTGCGGTATGGCGACACGAGAATGGTGACAATGCTGCGGTATGGCGACACGAGAATGGTGACAATGCTGCGGTATGGCGACACGAGAATGGTGACAATGCTGCGGTATGGCGACACGAGAATGGTGACAATGCTGCGGTATGGTGACAATGCTGCGGTATGGCGACACGAGAATGGTGACAATGCTGCGGTATGGCGACAATGCTGCGGTATGGCGACACGAGAATGGTGACAATGCTGCGGTATGGTGACACGAGAATGGTGACAATGCTGCGGTATGGCGACACGAGAATGGTGACAATGCTGCGGTATGGCGACACGAGAATGGTGACAATGCTGCGGTATGGCGACACGAGAATGGTGACAATGCTGCGGTATGGCGACACAAGAATGGTGACAATGCTGCGGTATGTCGACACGAGAATGGTGACAATGCTGCGGTATGGTGACAATGCTGCGGTATGGCGACGCCTCATGTGCGACACGAGAATGGTGACAATGCTGCGGTATGGCGACGCCTCTCATGTGCGACACGAGAATGGTGACAATGCTGCGGTATGGCGACACGAGAATGGTGACAATGCTGCGGTATGGCGACACGAGAATGGTGACAATGCTGCGGTATGGTGACACGAGAATGGTGACAATGCTGCGGTATGGCGACACAAGAATGGTGACAATGCTGCGGTATGGCGACACGAGAATGGTGACAATGCTGCAGTATGGCGACACGAGAATGGTGACAATGCTGCGGTATGGCGACACGAGAATGGTGACAATGCTGCGGTATGGCGACACGAGAATGGTGACAATGCTGCGGTATGGCGACACGAGAATGGTGACAATGCTGCAGTATGGCGACACGAGAATGGTGACAATGCTGCGGTATGGCGACACGAGAATGGTGACAATGCTGCGGTATGGCGACAATGCTGCGGTATGGCGACACGAGAATGGTGACAATGCTGCGGTATGGCGACAATGCTGCGGTATGGCGACACGAGAATGGTGACAATGCTGCGGTATGGTGACAATGCTGCGGTATGGTGACACGAGAATGGTGACAATGCTGCGGTATGGCGACACAAGAATGGTGACAATGCTGCGGTATGGCGACACGAGAATGGTGACAATGCTGCGGTATGGCGACACGAGAATGGTGACAATGCTGCGGTATGGCGACACGAGAATGGTGACAATGCTGCAGTATGGCGACACGAGAATGGTGACAATGCTGCGGTATGGCGACACGAGAATGGTGACAATGCTGCGGTATGGCGACACGAGAATGGTGACAATGCTGCGGTATGGCGACACGAGAATGGTGACAATGCTGCGGTATGGTGACAATGCTGCGGTATGGCGACACGAGAATGGTGACAATGCTGCGGTATGGCGACAATGCTGCGGTATGGCGACACGAGAATGGTGACAATGCTGCGGTATGGTGACACGAGAATGGTGACAATGCTGCGGTATGGTGACACGAGAATGGTGACAATGCTGCGGTATGGCGACACAAGAATGGTGACAATGCTGCGGTATGGCGACACGAGAATGGTGACAATGCTGCGGTATGGCGACACGAGAATGGTGACAATGCTGCGGTATGGTGACAATGCTGCGGTATGGCGACACGAGAATGGTGACAAGCGCATTTTACCCAGAGTCACAAAAATGCCCGAGTGCAACTGCAAATAATGCTTGGGAGAAGAGCTGACGGGCGGAGACGGTCCGGGGGCGCTCGCACCATGTCTTACCGTTTGTTCCTGGATTCCAGCTGAGGTTTGGGGATTTAGGCGCACCCCGGCCACAACCAAAGCGGCCTCTGTTGGAGCAGCTCTCTCTTCCAGCCTGTGCCGATAGACTAACGTGGTCACATGTACCGTCCTGTGCAGCACAAATGCCAGAAACCTCCTCAAATGGACCTTGTTGTCTATTAGGCCGTGATCATTGCGTCGCATCCAACACGAAAAAACCTCTCAGAGGCTAAAAGGAGCCGGCAGCGTAATCTAAGGTATAGCAGGCGCTGAGCAGGTAGCTTCTATACTTACCGGCCTCCAGCTATCCCCACGGACAGTGATTGCTGCGGACTGTGCATGCACTCCTGCAGAGGTGTCTGAGCGTGCACGCACTCCCGCAGAGGTGTCTGAGCGTGCACGCACTCCCGCAGAGGTGTCTGAGCGTGCAGGCTCTCCCGCAGAGGTGTCTGAGCGTGCAGGCTCTCCCGCAGAGGTGTCTGAGCGTGCAGGCTCTCCCGCAGAGGTGTCTGAGCGTGCAGGCTCTCCCGCAGAGGTGTCTGAGCGTGCAGGCTCTCCCGCAGAGGTGTCTGAGCGTGCAGGCTCTCCAGCAGAGGTGTCTGAGCGTGCAGGCTCTCCAGCAGAGGTGTCTGAGCGTGCAGGCTCTCCAGCAGAGGTGTCTGAGCGTGCAGGCTCTCCCGCAGAGGTGTCTGAGCGTGCATGCACAGCCTGGAGCTTTGAGGCTGATACACGGTCTGCACAATGACCTTTGGAGCTGACATTGCGGATATCTGGAAGCAGGTAAATATAAGAAGCCTCCCGGGGCTCCTGGGAACACTATGAGCTCCATAACTTGTGTGTCAGGTTCCTATGTAAGCCCACCAGGACAGGCCTGTATTCTTCCAGCGCTCGGCCTGTCATCTATACAGACGGTGTTGTCATCGGGCAGCCTCGCCATGACACCATGAATGCTGCTATTATACTGCGGCCAGGGACAGGGTTACGACAAGCTCCTCTCGCTGCACCATAACAGCCGTGATCCTGCGGCTTGTAAGAGAAAGGGGCCGTCTGTGCCGGTGATGGGAAGCCATACTGGTTATAGCAATGTGGTTTGCTGCCCTCCTGCCAAGTCCTCGTGGCTTCTAACCTCTGGCTTTTGAGGGAATAGCTAGGAGTTTTGGAATGTAGGGCTTGTCTAATGTTTTCCATCGCCTCTCGCGGTCGCTGCGTTGTCGCAGGCAGTGTGTATTGGAGAAGGCATTCTCCTCACTCTGCAGGAAGGGAGGCCATTGGTGCTTTTGCCTTCCGTTGCGTCCTTCATATTGGAGATGATATCCAGCGGCCTGCGCCGTATGTCCAGAATATTAGCCACCCGAACCGCCCGCCAACCTCCCTGCAAGCTGCCGGATACAACGTGACAGCTTCAGAGGAGCAGACATGCACATTTACACTCCGCGTCTCACAAAACATGACATTTGTGGAGGGGGGCAGACTCTACTGATGTCGCTTTAAGAGCGCGCTCCGAGCAGTGCCAGCGTGCCCGCTCCTTGTATTATGCCGAGGTCTCTGGAACCTGGAGAGAGCGCAGTGGTTGTGGCGCTATGGAGTCCTGAGTAGCCGATCCCTGAGGTCCACCAACAGAATCCGCCATGCGGGCCGTGCGTAGCAGCTCTCTTCCTTCTTATCTGCGGAGATTGGTGCCCCCATGTTTGGCCTTTCGCTCGGTACCTCTTGTTCCACGCCGGTCAGCAGTCTCCGTGAAGCGTGGCCTTCGTGTGTACGCCGCCTACTGGTTGGTGCCGCTCCGATGCGCCTACACGTTGGACTGTCCACAACTCTTCTCCGGTCACCGGGGGTATCCTTGACTGAACTCGGCTGAGCGCCCTATGTTATGACAGTTGAAGCTGTTCCCTCGGTTTCTGGGACTTGTAGTCGTTCGGCCCGCTGTTACTTGCTGATGACAGTTCTTCAGCAGCCTAGCGATGGCTCCAGTTATTCACGGCGCCCCCATCAGGTCTCGCACCCGCGGAGTCTCCTGTTCACACAATGACGCCCTCACTGGTATAGGCCCAAGCTCAAACTGAGGACAGCCAGCCCATTGCAAAACCTCGTTGGGCCGAACCGGCCGTCTCCTCTGAGGGGGAACACGGGAACCAATCCAATCATACTAATTAAATGCGCAATGTGGATCGCTACCAATGACTTTAATATTTAAGGCCACCTTGTAGTTTAATGGTGTAAGCTCGGGGGCCTCGCACATGTAAGCTCGGGGTCCCCGCACATGTAAGCTCGGGGTCCCCGCACATGTAAGCTCGGGGTCCCCGCACATGTAAGCTCAGGGTCCTCGCACATGTAAGCTCAGGGTCCTCGCACATGTAAGCTTGGGGTCCCCGCACATGTAAGCTCGGGGTCCTCGCACATGGAAGCTCGGGGTCCTCGCACATGTAAGCTCCGAGTCCTCGCACATGTAAGCTCGGGGTCCCCGCACATGTAAGCTCGGGGTCCCCGCACATGTAAGCTCGGGGTCCCCGCACATGTAAGCTCGGGGTCCCCGCACATGTAAGCTCGGGGTCCTCGCACATGTAAGCTCGGGGTCCCCGCACATGTAAGCTCGGGGTCCCCGCACATGTAAGCTCGGGGGCCCCGCACATGTAAGCTCGGGGGCCCCGCACATGTAAGCTCGGGGGCCTCGCACATTTTAACTCCGGGACCCCGCACATGTAAGCTCGGGGGCCCCGCACATGTAAGCTCGGGGGCCCCGCACATGTAAGCTCGGGGGCCCCGCACATGTAAACTCGGGGGCCCCGCACATGTAAGCTCGGGGGCCCCGCACATGTAAGCTCGGGGGCCCCGCACATGTAAGCTCGGGGGCCCCGCACATGTAAGCTCGGGGGCCCCGCACATGTAAGCTCCGGGGTCCTCGCACATGTAAGCTCGGGGTCCCCGCACATGTAAGCTCGGGGTCCTCGCACATGTGAGTTCGGGGTCCTCGCACATGTGAGTTCGGGGTCCTCGCACATGTGAGTTCGGGGTCCTCGCACATGTGAGTTCGGGGTCCTCGCACATGTGAGTTCGGGGTCCTCGCACATGTGAGCTCGGGGTCCTCGCACATGTGAGCTCGGGGTCCTCGCACATGTAAGCTCGGGGGCCTCGCACATGTAAGCCCAGGGGCCTCCATGTCATGGACGGTCCATAAGGGTGCAAGCCATTATCCGCCATGAGCGTATTTACACGGGTGGTCTCGCGGCGGTGCTGCACGTCATGCTGTGATTTGTCCACTTTGCGCCTCGTACAAGACTAGACCCTGCGTCCCCCGCACATCGCATACCGCAGCGCCCGTGTGTTGTGCCATCCGCTGGTGCGACTGCGCCCTCCTGGGCTGAGGATCACTGCGATGGGGACAACCATTCAGTAGTCCGATCGCTCGCCCCCGCCGTCCGGCCGCCCGGCTGCCATGTCAGCACTGTGATGGACAGACAACCAAGCGGCATTTTTACGCTGGCTGAAAACCAGCAATCAGATGGGAAAAAACGTTTGCCAGTTCCCCGGCCGGTCGGTGCCCCTTTTACTGACCCAACAACCGGCTGAACGGATGGTTGGACGGGCGCTTTTGCCTAATAATCTGGCCCATAAAGGGTCTCTAGACCGGGCACATGGCCGTATGTCGGCTCCATGCTATAGGGGGGGAGAGCTACACGGCTCTACCACGAGGTCTTAAAGGTATCCGGGACTAAACTATGGATTACCCATCTTCAGAGTAGGTCTTCTTTAGATGAACGGCGGTCTGCCACTCGGGACCCCCACTGATCAGAAGCACTCTGTGAGCATCGTGGCCATGGCAATCCACACCGGGCACAGCGCTGTACGTTGTATAGGGGCTGTGCCTGGTATGACGGCTCAGCGGCTCTCAGACCATGTGACCCATGAACGTGACGACGCTGACCGGAGGCTGCAGGACTCATTTGACCGCCTCGGTCTCTTCAATCAGCTGATTTGTGGGGCTTCTGAACAGCAGACCCCGGCTGATCATGTATTGACCACCTATCCTGAGGATGGGCCAGCAGTAGGCATGGAGAACCCCTTTAAGCTGATCATACACATGAGATAAGAGCCGTGGCCCCGACTATATAATATAATATATTGCTTGTTGAGCTTAGAGGGGTTTTCTGCCCTCTTTATCACTTCTGTCTCCCCTGTCCTCCTGCACACAGGACCTCCGACACACCCAATACCCCTTTGGGTCACCCCCAGGCACCCAGCTGAACTGATGAAGGGGTTCGTCCACGAAACGCGTCTTCTATTGCTGGTTTTTAATTTGTGAAATAATAATGAAGCTCCTTCACATCACATGTTGGACCTTCATCTTCATCTTCATCTTCATCTTCTGCGCCCCCACACCAGTTGTTTTCACGCCCGCCCTGGTGGGGCCTCATCTGGTTGGCACCTCCACCACTAGAAACACTTTGTACTCCATAAATATTCCACCGCCTCACCGGGTCTCGCTCCACCCTCCTTTTTCATCTTTTACTCACATGGCTAGTGATTGGCTGCAGCAGTCACATGATCTAGTCAGCAGCAACCAGGAAGGACAGAGAGGCTGTGAAGCAATTTTACGTAGTGGGAAAACCCCTTTTAAGAGTAACTGTATTTCAAAACTTTTGATATGTTACTCTGATCAGTGGGGGTCCGGGTGCTGGGGGGAGCATTCACCGGAAGGTAGCCGATGGGCAGTGAAGGTGGATGAAAGGTCTCAGATGAGCGCTGCCCCCCTTCATTTCAGCGATCAGTGATATAACATTGTAATATTGTAACACTCAAGAAAAGTGTCCGGAACCTCTTATACTCTTATATCGTATCACCATCACCGCATCCTCAGGAGAGAGGTCCATAGTCTCACTGCTCTTACAGTAAAGACCCCCTTCTATGTAGTAGAAACCTTCTATCCTCTAGATGTACAGAGCGCCCCCTTGTTACAGTCTGGGTATAATAGATGATGGGAGAGATCTCTGTACTGACCCCTGATATATTATACATAGTTATTAGAGCGCCCCCTTGTTACAGTCTGGGTATAATAGATGATGGGAGAGATCTCTGTACTGACCCCTGATATATTATACATAGTTATTAGAGCGCCCCCTTGTTACAGTCTGGGTATAATAGATGATGGGAGAGATCTCTGTACTGACCCCTGATATATCTATACATAGTTATTAGAGCGCCCCCTTGTTACAGACCTGGGTATAACAGATGATGGGAGAGATCTCTGTACTGACCCCTGATATATTATACATAGTTATTAGAGCGCCCCCTTGTTACAGACCTGGGTATAATAGATGATGGCAGAGATCTCTGTACTGACCCCTGATATATCTATACATAGTTATTAGAGCGCCCCGTTGTTACAGCCCTGGGTATAATAGATGATGGGAGAGATCTCTGTACTGACCCCAGATATATTATACATAGTTATTAGAGCGCCCCCTTGTTACAGTCCTAGGTATAATAGATGATGGGGAGATCTCTGTACTGACCCCTGATATATGATACATAGTTATTAGAGCGCCCCCTTGTTACAGTCCTGGGTATAATAGATGATGGAGAGATCTCTGTACTGACCCCTGATATATATATACATAGTTATTAGAGCGCCCCCTTGTTACAGTCCTGGGTATAATAGATGATGGGAGAGATCTCTGTACTGACCACTGATATAATATACATAGTTATTAGAGCGCCCCCTTGTTACAGTCCTGGGTATAATAGATGATGGGAGTGATCTCTGTACTGACCTCTGATATATCTATATATAGTTATTAGAGCGCCCCCTTGTTGCAGTCCTGGGTATAATAGATGATGGGAGAGATCTCTGTACTGACCACTGATATATCTATACATAGTTATTAGAGTGCCCCCTTGTTACAGTCCTGAGTATAATAGATGATGGGGGTGATCTCTGTACTGACCTCTGATATATCTATATATAGTTATTAGAGCGCCCCCTTGTAACAGTCCTGGGTATAATAGATGATGGGAGAGATCTCTGTACTGACCACTGATATAATATACATAGTTATTAGAGCGCCCCCTTGTTACAGTCCTGGGTATAATAGATGATGGGAGAGATCTCTGTACTGACCACTGATATAATATACATAGTTATTAGAGCGCCCCCTTGTTACAGTCCTGGGTATAATAGATGGTGGGAGAGATCTCTGTACTGACCCCTTATATATCTATATATAGTTATTAGAGCGCCCCCTTGTTACAGTCCTGGGTATTATAGATGATGGGAGAGATCTATGTACCCACCCCTGATATATCTATACATAGTTATTAGAGTGCCCCCTTGTTACAGTCCTGGGTATAACAGATGATGGGAGAGATCTCTGTACTGACCCCTGATATATTATACATAGTTATTAGAGCGCCCCCTTGTTACAGTCCTGAGTATAATAGATGATGGGAGTGATCTCTGTACTGACCCCTGATATATTATACATAGTTATTAGAGCGTCCCCTTGTTACAGTCCTGGGTATAACAGATGATGGGAGAGATCTCTGTACTGACCCCTGATATATTATACATAGTTATTAGAGCGCCCCCTTGTTACAGTCCTGAGTATAATAGATGATGGGAGTGATCTCTGTACTGACCCCTGATATATCTATACATAGTTATTAGAGCGCCCCCTTGTTACAGTCCTGGCTATAACAGATGATGAGAGAGATCTCTGTACTGACCCCAGATATATCTATACATAGTTATTAGAGCGCCCCCTTGTTACAGTCCTGGGTATAATAGATGATGGGAGAGATCTCTGTACTGACCCCTGATATATCTATATATAGTAATTAGAGCGCCCCCTTGTTACAGTCCTGGGTATAATAGATGATGGGAAAGATCTCTGTACTGACCCCTGATATAACTATATATAGTTATTAGAGCGCCCCCTTGTTACAGTCCTGGGTATAACAGATGCTGGGAGAGATCTCTGTACTGACTCCTGATATATCTATACATAGTTATTAGAGCGCCCCCTTGTTACAGTCCTGGGTATAATACATAATGGGGAGATCTCTGTACTAACCCCTGATATATTATACATAGTTATTAGAGCGCCCCCTTGTTACAGTCCTGAGTATAATAGATGATGGGAGTGATCTCTGTACTGACCCCTGATATATTATACATAGCAATTAGAGCGCCCCCTTGTTACAGTCCTGGGTATAACAGATGATGGGAGAGATCTCTGTACTGACCCCTGATATATCTATACATAGTTATTAGAGCGCCCCCTTGTTACAGTCCTGAGTATAATAGATGATGGGAGTGATCTCTGTACTGACCCCTGATATATTATACATAGTAATTAGAGCGCCCCCTTGTTACAGTCCTGGGTATAACAGATGGTGGAAGAGATCTCTGTACTGACCCCTGATATATCTATACATGGTTATTAGAGCGCCCCCTTGTTACAGTCCTGGGTATAATAGATGATGGGAGAGATCTTTGTACTGACCTCTGATATATCTATACATAGTTATTAGAGCGCCCCCTTGTTACAGCCCTGGGTATAATAGCTGATGGGAGAGATCTCTGTACTACCCCCTGATATAATATACATAGTTATTAGAGCGCCCCTTGTTACAGTCCTGGATATAATAGATGATGGGAGAGATCTCTGTACGGACCTCTGATATATTATACATAGTAATTAGAGCGCCCCCTTGTTACAGTCCTGGGTATAATAGATGATGGGAGAGATCTCTGTACTGACCCCTGATATATTATACATAGTTATTAGAGCGCCCCCTTGTTACAGTCCTGGGTATAATAGATGATGGGAGAGATCTCTGTACTGACCCCTGATATATTATACATAGTTAATAGATCGCTCCCTTGTTACGGTCCTGGGTATAATAGATGATGGAGGAGATCTCTGTACTGACCCCAGATATATTATACATAGTTATTAGAGCGCCCCCTTGTTACAGTCCTGGGTATAATAGATGATGGGAGAGATCTCTGTACTGACCCCTGATATATTATACATAGTTATTAGAGCGCCCCCTTGTTACACTCCTGGGTATAATAGATGATGGGAGAGATCTCTGTACTATCCCCTGATATATTATATATAGTTATTAGAGCGCCCCCTTGTTACAGTCCTGGGTATAATAGATGATGGAGAGATCTCTGTACTGACCCCTGATATATTTATATATAGTTATTAGTGCGCCCCTTGTTACAGTCCTGGGTATAATAGATGATGGAGAGATCTCTGTACTGACCCCTGATATATCTATACATAGTTATTAGAGTGCCCCCTGTTACAGTCCTGGGTATAATAGATGATGGCAGAGATCTCTATACTGACCCCTGATATATCTATACATAGTTATTAGAGCGCCCCCTTGTTACAGTCCTGGGTATAATAGATGATAGGAGAGATCTCTGTACTGACCCCTTGTATATCTATACATAGTTATTAGAGCGCCCCCTTATTACAGTCCTGGATATAATAGATGATGGCAGAGATATCTGTACTGACCCCTGATATATCTATACATAGTTATTAGAGCTCCCCCTTGTTACAGTCCGGGGTATAATAGATGATGGGAGAGATCTCTGTACTGACCCCTGATATATTATACATAGTTATTAGAGCGCCCCTTTGTTACAGTCCTGGGTATAATAGATGATGGGAGAGATCTCTGTACTGACCCCTGATATATCTATACATAGTTATTAGAGCGCCCCCTTGTTACAGTCCTGGGTATAATAGATGATGGGAGAGATCTCTGTACTGACCCCTGATATATTATACATAGTTATTAGAGCGCCCCCTTGTTACAGTCCTGGGTATAATAGATGATGGGAGAGATCTCTGTACTGACCCCTGATATATCTATACATAGTTATTAGAGCGCCCCCTTGTTACAGTCCTGGGTATAATAGATGATGGGAGAGATCTCTGTACTGACCCCTGATATATCTATACATAGTTATTAGAGCGCCCCGTTGTTACAGCCCTGGGTATAATAGATGATGGGAGAGATCTCTGTACTGACCCCAGATATATTATACATAGTTATTAGAGCGCCCCCTTGTTACAGTCCTAGGTATAATAGATGATGGGGAGATCTCTGTACTGACCCCTGATATATGATACATAGTTATTAGAGCGCCCCCTTGTTACAGTCCTGGGTATAATAGATGATGGAGAGATCACTGTACTGACCCCTGATATATATATACATAGTTATTAGAGCGCCCCCTTGTTACAGTCCTGGGTATAATAGATGATGGGGGTGATCTCTGTACTGACCTCTGATATATCTATATATAGTTATTAGAGCGCCCCCTTGTAACAGTCCTGGGTATAATAGATGATGGGAGAGATCTCTGTACTGACCACTGATATAATATACATAGTTATTAGAGCGCCCCCTTGTTACAGTCCTGGGTATAATAGATGATGGGAGAGATCTCTGTACTGACCACTGATATAATATACATAGTTATTAGAGCGCCCCCTTGTTACAGTCCTGGGTATAATAGATGGTGGGAGAGATCTCTGTACTGACCCCTTATATATCTATATATAGTTATTAGAGCGCCCCCTTGTTACAGTCCTGGGTATTATAGATGATGGCAGAGATGTCTGTACTGACCCCTGATATATCTATACATAGTTATTAGAGCGCCCCCTTGTTACAGTCCTGGATATAGCAGATGATGGGAGTGATCTCTGTACTGACCCCTGATATATTATACATAGCAATTAGAGCGCCCCCTTGTTACAGTCCTGGGTATAACAGATGATGGGAGAGATCTCTGTACTGACCCCTGATATATCTATACATAGTTATTAGAGCGCCCCCTTGTTACAGTCCTGAGTATAATAGATGATGGGAGTGATCTCTGTACTGACCCCTGATATATTATACATAGTAATTAGAGCGCCCCCTTGTTACAGTCCTGGGTATAACAGATGGTGGAAGAGATCTCTGTACTGACCCCTGATATATCTATACATGGTTATTAGAGCGCCCCCTTGTTACAGTCCTGGGTATAATAGATGATGGGAGAGATCTTTGTACTGACCTCTGATATATCTATACATAGTTATTAGAGCGCCCCCTTGTTACAGCCCTGGGTATAATAGCTGATGGGAGAGATCTCTGTACTACCCCCTGATATAATATACATAGTTATTAGAGCGCCCCTTGTTACAGTCCTGGATATAATAGATGATGGGAGAGATCTCTGTACGGACCTCTGATATATTATACATAGTAATTAGAGCGCCCCCTTGTTACAGTCCTGGGTATAATAGATGATGGGAGAGATCTCTGTACTGACCCCTGATATATTATACATAGTTATTAGAGCGCCCCCTTGTTACAGTCCTGGGTATAATAGATGATGGGAGAGATCTCTGTACTGACCCCTGATATATTATACATAGTTAATAGATCGCTCCCTTGTTACGGTCCTGGGTATAATAGATGATGGAGGAGATCTCTGTACTGACCCCAGATATATTATACATAGTTATTAGAGCGCCCCCTTGTTACAGTCCTGGGTATAATAGATGATGGGAGAGATCTCTGTACTGACCCCTGATATATTATACATAGTTATTAGAGCGCCCCCTTGTTACACTCCTGGGTATAATAGATGATGGGAGAGATCTCTGTACTATCCCCTGATATATTATATATAGTTATTAGAGCGCCCCCTTGTTACAGTCCTGGGTATAATAGATGATGGAGAGATCTCTGTACTGACCCCTGATATATTTATATATAGTTATTAGTGCGCCCCTTGTTACAGTCCTGGGTATAATAGATGATGGAGAGATCTCTGTACTGACCCCTGATATATCTATACATAGTTATTAGAGTGCCCCCTGTTACAGTCCTGGGTATAATAGATGATGGCAGAGATCTCTATACTGACCCCTGATATATCTATACATAGTTATTAGAGCGCCCCCTTGTTACAGTCCTGGGTATAATAGATGATAGGAGAGATCTCTGTACTGACCCCTTGTATATCTATACATAGTTATTAGAGCGCCCCCTTATTACAGTCCTGGATATAATAGATGATGGCAGAGATATCTGTACTGACCCCTGATATATCTATACATAGTTATTAGAGCTCCCCCTTGTTACAGTCCGGGGTATAATAGATGATGGGAGAGATCTCTGTACTGACCCCTGATATATTATACATAGTTATTAGAGCGCCCCTTTGTTACAGTCCTGGGTATAATAGATGATGGGAGAGATCTCTGTACTGACCCCTGATATATCTATACATAGTTATTAGAGCGCCCCCTTGTTACAGTCCTGGGTATAATAGATGATGGGAGAGATCTCTGTACTGACCCCTGATATATTATACATAGTTATTAGAGCGCCCCCTTGTTACAGTCCTGG
Organism: Eleutherodactylus coqui; assembly: GCF_035609145.1. Classification (NCBI taxonomy): domain Eukaryota; kingdom Metazoa; phylum Chordata; class Amphibia; order Anura; family Eleutherodactylidae; genus Eleutherodactylus; species Eleutherodactylus coqui. The sequence goes on along the minus strand of NC_089847.1, from coordinate 1,260,982 downwards.
GTATAATAGATGATGGGAGAGATCTCTGTACTGACCCCTGATATATCTATACATAGTTATTAGAGCGCCCCCTTGTTACAGTCCTGGGTATAATAGATGATGGGAGAGATCTCTGTACTGACCCCTGATATATCTATACATAGTTATTAGAGCGCCCCGTTGTTACAGCCCTGGGTATAATAGATGATGGGAGAGATCTCTGTACTGACCCCAGATATATTATACATAGTTATTAGAGCGCCCCCTTGTTACAGTCCTAGGTATAATAGATGATGGGGAGATCTCTGTACTGACCCCTGATATATGATACATAGTTATTAGAGCGCCCCCTTGTTACAGTCCTGGGTATAATAGATGATGGAGAGATCTCTGTACTGACCCCTGATATATATATACATAGTTATTAGAGCGCCCCCTTGTAACAGTCCTGGGTATAATAGATGATGGGAGAGATCTCTGTACTGACCACTGATATAATATACATAGTTATTAGAGCGCCCCCTTGTTACAGTCCTGGGTATAATAGATGATGGGAGAGATCTCTGTACTGACCACTGATATAATATACATAGTTATTAGAGCGCCCCCTTGTTACAGTCCTGGGTATAATAGATGGTGGGAGAGATCTCTGTACTGACCCCTTATATATCTATATATAGTTATTAGAGCGCCCCCTTGTTACAGTCCTGGGTATTATAGATGATGGCAGAGATGTCTGTACTGACCCCTGATATATCTATACATAGTTATTAGAGCGCCCCCTTGTTACAGTCCTGGATATAGCAGATGATGGGAGTGATCTCTGTACTGACCTCTGATATATCTATATATAGTAATTAGAGCGCCCCCTTGTTACAGTCCTGGGTATAATAGATGATGGGAGAGATCTATGTACCCACCCCTGATATATCTATACATAGTTATTAGAGTGCCCCCTTGTTACAGTCCTGGGTATAACAGATGATGGGAGAGATCTCTGTACTGACCCCTGATATATTATACATAGTTATTAGAGCGCCCCCTTGTTACAGTCCTGAGTATGATAGATGATGGGAGTGATCTCTGTACTGACCCCTGATATATTATACATAGTTATTAGAGCGTCCCCTTGTTACAGTCCTGGCTATAACAGATGATGAGAGAGATCTCTGTACTGACCCCAGATATATCTATACATAGTTATTAGAGCGCCCCCTTGTTACAGTCCTGGGTATAATAGATGATGGGAGAGATCTCTGTACTATCCCCTGATATATCTATACATAGTTATTAGAGCGCCCCCTTGTTACAGTCCTGGCTATAACAGATGATGAGAGAGATCTCTGTACTGACCCCAGATATATCTATACATAGTTATTAGAGCGCCCCTTGTTACAGTCCTGGGTATAATAGATGATGGGAGAGATCTCTGTACTGACCCCTGATATATTATACATAGTTATTAGAGCGCCCCCTTGTTACAGACCTGTGTATAATAGATGATGGGAGAGATCTCTGTACTGACCCCTGATAGATCTATACATAGTTATTAGAGAGCCCCCTTGTTACAGTCCTGGGTATAATAGATGATGGGAGAGATCTCTGTACTGACCCCTGATATATCTATACATAGTTATTAGAGCGCCCCCTTGTTACAGTCCTGGGTATAATAGATGATGGCAGAGATCTCTGTACTGACCCCTGATATATCTATACATAGTTATTAGAGCGCCCCCTTATTACAGTTCTGGGTATAATAGATGATGGGAGAGATCTCTGTACTGACCCCTGATATATTATACATAGTTATTAGAGCGCCCCCTTGTTACAGTCCTGGGTATAATGGATGATGGGAGAGATCTCTGTACTGACCCCTGATATATTATACCTCTCTGGGTATTGTAGTCCGCCCATTCCTTTTATTACTTTAGTTGCCCCCTTTCTACCCGCTCAAGCTCTGATATGTCCATCTTGAGTACCGGTGCCCAAAACTGCCCCCGATATCCCATGTGTGGTCTGACCAGTGACTTGTAGAGGGGAAGAACCATGTTGTCGTTCTGCGCCCCTAGATGTCTCCTGATGCCGCTGAGCGTTTACACACGATCCTGTCGTTCTCAGGATCCGGACCCCCAATGGTCAGACATTTGCCCCCAGTCCTGTGGATAGTGATCTTTATTAGTATAGCGCCAACATATTCCGCAGCGCTTCGGAAATCGTATAAACGCACAAAATGAGTCCTGACATCCTGAAATAAACTGCCGTCCATCTTGAACAATGGCGGTGGGGGTCCGGCCCGTGAGAGCTCAGACTACCAGGAGCACATGGGCTACTATACATATATACATAGAGCTGTGCTTGTGAATGATCTGGGTGGGGGTTGTTTACAATGTATTCCGCAGATACAGATTCCGTCCTCTAATGCCATGTAACCCTTCCCCTGCTGGCTGCCGCTGTCCGGCAGCTGTCACCGTCTCTTCGCTGCCACATCCATAGAACAAGGCGTGTGTGTTTTCCTTTAAGGGAGGGACTCCTTCCCATTAATAGAGGCCGGTTTTAAAGAAGACCTTGTTGGATAAACAGACAGTGAACGGCGCGGCCAGACAGGAGCCGCTTCAAATCTCTTGCTGTGAAAGTTGGCAGAGCATCGGTTTTCCAGAGCTGCCTGGAGTGTCTGTCTGACATCTGCGGGTTCGTTAACCCCTGCGTAGCTGCAGCGACGGTGATGCGGTCCCGGCCGCGCCAAAGTACGACCGCCGCTAGTTAGAGGTTAAACTCAAGAAGAGTTATAAAAGTCTGAACACAAAGTGGGAAAAGTCCTTCCGTTACAGCAAGATGCGTAATACGAGCGTGCCAGGAGGGGGCGCCACTGCTAGGCGCTCCGCAGTGTGGTTGGTGTGAGACTAATTGACCTATTAATAGTCGCACAGGAAGGGGAGCCCTTATATTTGGGGAGTCGCTCCCTGTGGGATCGATGAGATGAAGGAAGCACTGGATTTGGTGAAGATCTCATCCACACCCTTATGCTCATCCCCATCCACGCGGAGTCCCATCCATCACTGCGGCCAACACCGCGTGAGCGCTGCCGGCTGCTTCTAGGGGCGCTGCGGCTCGGACTCCTGCAACGACGCGGGCGACTATTTGCTTTACTTCCCGGCTTCCTCTGCCCGCCAGGATTGGGTGCGTTGGCCGGTTGACCGTATTCTGCAGTTTTACGGCATTTGGCCAGTATTTCCCAGGAGGCCGGATCGCGTCTTTAGCAGACTGCAGGCTGTCGTGAAGCGTTCTTCCCTCACGCCAATGTTAATGTGTCTGAGGAGGTGATCGTCCGTTAGTAGCGGGTCGTACGCGGAGCCGAGCAGCCGGTAGCCGCTGCCTTCATTGCCTTATAGCTGGTTTGTCCCCAGTATGTCCGTGACGCCGCAGAGCTGGAAGGAAGGAAAGGACACGAGCCGGACTCGGATGTTTGTGGAGTCTGCAGCCCAGGAGATGCGTGATAATCCGCGTTTAGGACCCGTTACTGCAAGTGTCCGGAGCCGCCTTCATCGGTCTAGGAGTCGAGCGTTGAGAGCCAGTCTACACAGAAAGCAACCCGGAGATGTCCGCCTGCCGCCAGCCCTGAGATGTCTTCCTGCTGTCCGCCTGCCGCCAGCCCTGAGATGTCTTCCTGCTGTCCGCCTATATGGAGACCTCCACTGCCCTTGGGTGGAGCTGCCGAGACCTGCAGGGGCAAGGGTTGGGACGGTCCTTCTGAGGCTGGTTCAGATGTTGGCATGACCGCAGGAGACGGGAGAGGAGCAAGGAAGGCGCCTCCTCAACAAGGTGCACACCACTTATGTTGACTAGACATTTGCAATGTAGAGTCAAATTTTAGGTTTGGACTGGTGGATTGCTTTAAAGGGCTGATCCCACAGGCATAACATGAAGCTTCTGGGCCCCAATGTAAAACCTGTAACAGGGCCCCCAAGTAGAATGCTCTAATCATAGTATTGGGCCCCTTATATGGAGAAGAGAGGCCTTATGGGCCCCCTAAGACTCCTGGGCCCAGGAGCCACCGCATCCCCTATAGTTATGCCCATGGCTATTCCCATCTTGGACATTTATGGAGTGGATGCATGGGGGTCCCGCTCATCTCCAGAATGGGGTCCCTATGACCCAGCGCACCACCACAGCCACTGGTGGCCAGGACTAGGGAGGCCATTGCTGGAGGAAGCGTCACACAGTGGACTCTCAGCTCCGGGGCCACAGAAGCAATGTAGTGCGCTGCTCCACACCGTTCCCATAATCCCTGCTCCCTTCCATGGGGATTGTGGGAGGAGCTTAGCGCTGGAGACACGGGGATGGCGGCGATGGGAATACCCCAATGTTATTGGATGAAGACCATGCAGCGCGGCGACACCGGCGAATCACTAACACGTTATTACTGATGCTTCTGTGCAGCCGCGGCCGGCGGAGCAACAAACTGCCTGCTGGAAGGAAGAATGCCTTTAATGCATTCACGGCCAGAAGCCACAAGGCTCATTAAGTCGGGGGTGAGAGCACCTGATGAACCCCAGGTGCAGCGCTCACCTCACATCAGTCCTGACGCTGCACTGCCGCCCTCTGCAGGAAATCCCAGGAACTGCAATCTTGCTAAAAAAGTGTTTTTCCTGCTACCTGAATCCAGAAACTGGAAGCGTTCGAGGTGGAGATCTGCGACGGCCAAGACTGCAGCACACTGCCGGCAGCGAGGGAAAATGCCCTCTAATGATCGGACGGTTAATGTTAAATCTTTAAGGGGTCTCAGGATCCTGTTTGCAGGACCCCCCATCACAAGGAAGGAGGGCTGCAGTCTCCCTGTATAGATGGTGTCGCTCCAGTCATCTCTATGGGATTATCCCCAGCAGTCCTCTAGACATGAATGGCGCGGCAGTATGCATGACCCCCGCTCCACTGTTACTGGGGGAACCGAGACCCTCATTCTTGTAATCTGTCGGAAACCAACAGACACTTATCACACCCCCATAAAATAGGAGATTAGTTGCTATGGTGACGCATCGCCTTTCAGGCTCTGCCCCTACGGCATCAGTACTGCCCGTGCTCCGAGCGCTGTACTGACAATGTGGCAAAGTGTTAGAAATGGGGTCTCTGCATCCAACTCTCCAACCTGAACACACAACTGGACGCTCGGCACACGTGCGCCCCCTCCTGGTCACCATTTGTTTACGCCTCAGGATGTTTGGCACCTACGTCTGTCTAAAGCCTTCTCAGCAGGCGACCCATAAGAGGGCGACCTTCTTCCACTCCCGTCTGCACTCCTAGCAAGATGGAGAGTAAATACACGCTGCCACCGCCAGACACTTTACTGGAAGGCGGGGCCAAACACCGAAGTACAACTATCAGGGGCCACGGGGTCTCGTAGAGCAACATGGACTGAACTTCTAGAATAAAGCTTTAATAAGAAATGGTGCAATGCTCCTAGAAGGTTACAAAAAGTTCATTAAAACGGATCTACAGAACTTACCCAAACCGTGACAAAAATCACAGGGAATAAAGAAGAATCCAAGGCCTTCCCTCCCTGGACGGGCTGATCTGGTGGCCGGGGGACATGTGCCGTAGGGGCAGGGCAGAGGGGTCAGCCCTATCCTCATCCAGACAAGGAAAGACTAGAAGCAAGGGATGAAACTGAAAGGGAGGAGACACAGATTAGATATTAGACAGTGAGGGGGATCAATGAGGGGAACAGGTTGCCACGGGAGGTGGGGAGTTCTCCTTCAATGGAAGTCTTCAGAGGCGGACAGACATCTGTCTGGGATGATTTAGTGATTCTGCACTGAGCAGGGGGTTGGACCTGATGACCCCGGAGGAGCCGATGACCCAGGAGGACCCGATGACCTTGGAGGTCCCGATGACGCCGGAGGACCTGATGACCTTGGACGACGCGCTGACCCTGGAGGACGCGATGACTCCGGAGGAACCGATGACCTTGGAGGTCCCGATGACCCCTGAGGACGCGCTGACCCTGGAGGAACCGATGACCCCGGAGGAACCGATGACCCCGGAGGACGCCATGACCCTGGCGGTCCCGTCCAACTCTACCAGTCTATGATTGTCAATGGTGTCACATTGAGCCTCATGCAGCAGCACAGCCACAGAACCTCTCCATTGGATTTTGCTCACAGGTTGCAAGCAGTTGCTTCCACCATAGACATCAGTGTAGGTCACATTCAGCGGCAACCTGTCTGATTTCTCGGTTTTCTTAATAGTCAAACTAGAGCTCTGAAATCATTGTGTGACAGTAAGTTGCAGACGAGTCGCACAAGTTTGGTGTGTGGTTTTTCGGTGACCCGTGTTGGCACGCAGTCGCAGCCGCAGCCTTGATGGGGTTTTCCAAGATTAAAAAAAAAATTATATATATATATTTTATGCGGAAAACTTTTTGGGGTTCCGGAGTTTGCAGAAGGTCGCCTCCCCTTATCCCCCTACCCGCCATATTGGCCATCTCTGTGCTAGTTAATACATTTCATGGGTTTGCTTCTTTTGACTTCAGCTTCTGTCGGTAGGTCTTCTACTGCGGGTCGGTTCCCGGCTCTACTTCTTAAATAATAGCAAAAATGATGGGCTTAAATTGTGTAAAATAAGGAAAATTACTGCTGTCCTCTTGCAGCGCCCCATTCAGCACCCACCACCAAGACCCCAGAAGAAGCGGCAGGCTGTCATGTGATGCATATGGCAAGAGGGGAAGAAGAACTGCTAAAGCCTGGGATTGGCGTGACTGCTGACTGGCTCCGCCTGGATTCTGTGCTGTGGGTACCACGGCCCCAGCACTAGGCGGGCACCACGGCCCCAGCGCTAGGTGGGCACCACGGCCCCAGCGCTAGGCGGGCACCACGGCCCCAGCACTAGGCGGGCACCACGGCCCCAGCACTAGGCGGGCACAAAGGCCCAGGCGCTAGGCGGGCAGCCTCGGAAGCAGGTGAGTATTCTATACCATTTTAAGCTCATAAACCTATTTTATGTCCAGAAGACCCCTTTAGCCCTAATGTTCCCGCCACTTTGGCGTAGCGCTCCTCCTGACCGCGTGATCGCGGCAGCCTAAGTAATGGATCCTAGGGAGACACTCTGTCCCGTTTCTGCACATATTTTTAGCAAACTTTTAACACTAAACCCATGGGTCATATCTTAGTCTGACAAGTGTTGTGCTTTGGGGGGCTCTGGCTATCCCCCGATATCTCTGGAGTTGCCCAGGAAACGAGTTGCGCCGGGGAAATGCATTAAATACCTCTGTGCAGACCCTCTAAGACTGGAGACCCTCTGACCGCCCCCAGGACTTGTACGTCTGCATTAAAGAGTTCCCTCCAGCTTTGCAGGGGGCATTTACATAAGCATTAAGTCCAATGTCATAGAGCCGCCCACCGTTTACACAGAAATGACCAGGCTGGATCTAGACGAAGGCCACATAGTCTCAGGTCGGCTCACACGGGATTGGGACATCTTCTTACGGATGGAGTCTCAGGCTGCTGCTATACAAGAGTTACTGGCTGCTGCTCACGGCTTCCCAACAACTGCTGGGCTAAAGGTGCAACCTGGCAATTACCGCTGCTACATGGGCGTTATCGGCACCCTAAGACGTAGCAAGATGTGATCATGGCCATATATCTTATTGACATCGTCCACCATAGGCACCATCAACCGCGATTGGTTAAACAAGGATCATATGGTGGCCCAAACCTAACAATTACCTGTAAGACGGCCACAAGAATAAAAGGCGATGGGAGCAAGTCATCCGTGTTAACGATGGGCTGCCTGAAGGTACCTTTACAGACCCGTGCATGTGGTTGACTGCCGGTTGTACGCTGCCGCAGGGCAGGCGATGCCGGGGGATTCTCTTACCAAGTCATTAAGATTAATGCACTAGATAGTTCAGGAAGCTTGTATATATGTAGCTGCTGCGCCTATCGGCAGACACATCGCTCTGCCAGTGATTTATCAGAGGCCGCTGAAATAGAGCTTTCTGCAGAGAGAAGACATTTAACCCTTTGTATCGTGACCAAATACACGTCATGGCTGTGGAATTAAAGGGGAGTATAATGCTGAGGACGTCTTTGCTCAGATGTGACGAAGCTTGCAGTACCATTCCAGGCCACTACATGGTGTATTCAGCCGGGAGTCGGACCCTCACTGATCTGATACCGACAGCCTACACTGAGAAAACCATTTTAAAGCTGACCCATGTAGTTGGACTAGAAGGGACGGACACCTTCTCAGAATGCTGCACATGCCATATTTCAGATTATGGCAGTCTACAGCCTGCTGTTAGACTACAGGCGGTAATGAGACATGAGATGCATGGAACACGCCTGTATAGCTCGGCTCTTGGGCCCCTGCACATTAGATTGTGTTGGGAACTGGAGGATGGGATTGCTTAAAATTAAGATCACCAAAAAGTTGGTTATTTAGAAAAAGAAAGCTGAACGAAAACTTCTGTGTATTTCATAGGTCAGTAGATAGGTGAGATCTCTCCCAACATCTATTTATACCCAGGGCTGTAACTAGGGGGCGCTCTAATAAACATCTATAATATATCATAAAACGGTGGCCTGCCATTAAATGGTTGTGTTAGAAGGGTTCTCCGGGGTCATCAGTTCCATAAGGGCCATTGGGTCCTCCGGGGTCATCGGGTCCGACCCCCTGCTCAGTGCAGGATTACTAAATCATCCTAGACAGATGTCTGTCCGACCTCTGAAGACTTCCATTGAAGGAGAACTCCCCACCTCCCGTGGCAACCTGTTCCACTCATTGATCCCCTCACTGTCTAATATCTAATCTGTGTCTCCTCCCTTTCAGTTTCATCCCATTGCTTCTAGTCTTTCCTTGTGCAGATGAGAATAGGGCTGATCCCTCTGCACTGTGACAGCCCTTCAGATATTTGTAGACAGCTATTAAGTCTCCTCTCAGCCTTCTCTTCTGCTAAACATTCCCAGATCCTTTACCCGTTCCTCATAGGACATGATTTGCAGACCGCTCACCATCTTGGTAACTCTTCTCTGAACTTGCTCCAGTTTGTCTGTCTGTTATAAAGTGGGGTGCCCAGAACTGGACCCAGTATTCCAGATGAGGTCTGACTAAGGAAGAGTAGAGGGGGATAATGACCTCACGTGATCTAGACTCTATGCTTCTCTTAGTACATCCCAGAATTGTGTTTGCCTTTTTGGCTGCTGCATCACATTGTTGGCTCATGTTCAGTCTATAATCTATTAGTACAACCAAGTCTTTTTCACATGTGCTGCTGCTTAGCCCAATTCCTCCCATTCTATATGTGCTTTCTTCATTTTTCTTGCCCAGATGTAGGACTTTGCATTTCTCCTTGTTATATACCATTCTGTTAGTCGTCACCCACTGTCAGAGTGTCGGTTTAGTGACTGGCAGAGGGTAGAGGCATCGGTGCAGTGGCTGGCACAGGGTGGAGGCATCAGTGTTAGCGACTGGCACAGGATAGAAGCTTCAGTGCAGGGACTGGCGCAGGGTGGCGGCCTCGGTGCAGGGACTGGCGCAGGGTGGCGGCCTCGGTGCAGGGACTGGCGCAGGGTGGCGGCCTCGGTGCAGGGACTGGCGCAGGGTGGCGGCCTCGGTGTACAGACTGGCACAGGTCAGAAGCATTGGTGAAGTGACTGGCAAAGGGTGGACTCATCGGTGCAGTGACTGGCGCAGGGTGGAGGCATCAGTGTAGTGACTGGCACAGGGTAGAATTATCATTGTACGGACTGGCACAGGATAGAAGCTTCAGTGTAGGGACTGGCGCAGTGTGCAGGCACTGACGCAGGGTGGCGGTCTTGGTGCAGAGACAGGCACAGGGTGGCAGCCTCTGTGTAGGGACTGGCACAGGGTCGCGGCCTTGGTGTAGTGACTAACACAGGGTAGAAGCTTCAGTGCAGGCACTGGTGCAGTGTGGCGGCCTTGGTGCAGGGACTGGCACAGGGTGGAGGCCTCTGTGTAGTGACTGCCACTGGTGTAGTGACTGGCACAGCGTGGACGCATCAGTGTAGTGACTGGCACAGGGTGGAGGCATCGGTGTAGTACTGGCACAGGTTGGAGGCATCGGTGTAGTACTGGCACAGGGTGGACGCATCAGTGTAGTGACTGGTGCAGGGTAGAAGTATCGGTGTAGTGACTGGCGCAGGGTGGAGGCATTGGTGTAGTACTGGCACAGGGTGGTGGCATCCGTGTAGTGACTGGCACAGGGTGGCCTCGATGTAGTGACTGGTGCAGGGTGGCCTCGGTGTAGTGACTGGCGCAGGGTGGCCTCGGTGTAGTGACTGGCGCAGGGTGGCCTCGGTGTAGTGACTGGCGCAGGGTGGCGGCATCGGTGTAGTGACTGGCCAGAAGATATGCCTGCTGCATTCACGATGGATCGGAGAGTTTAGCGGAGCGAAGGGCGATCAGTAGGGACCTGCAGTAATCAAGGTGAGATGGATAAGGGCGACAGAAGAGCTTCTGATGTCTCTGCAGGGAGGAAAGGGTGGATTCTGGAGAGGTTTTTGAGATAGGGGGGCATGAGTGGGCAAGGGTCTGAATATGGGGAGTGAAGGAAAGGTCGGAGTGGCATGGAACCCCAAGACAGCGGGCGTGCTGCCCAGGAGTTATGGCGGCACCCCAGACGGAGATGGAGGGATGCGGTTTAGGTTGGTATACGACCCCTCGGACTCGCCGGCTTTCTCTTGGCATCTTCTGATGTGCTGAACCCTAATTAGGATTCCCTGTATCGACCAGACTATCTTTCTTCCTCCTCACAAGATACAGCCCGGAGCCTCAAGTGCCTTCTTTATACAGCTGAAAGGCCACGGCTGTGATAATATGGCGCGGCCTGTCTGTCTTGGCAGGAGGCCCCTGCTGATCTGAACAGACGGCTTCGTTAGGGCGGTATTAGGTATAAGCGGTGGATTGTTGTCGGGCTAATAACATGCCCGCCGATTGCCTGTGGATTTAACTATGTCAACTCGGCCTGAATAAGCGCCTGCGGCTGGAAGGATCGCATCAGGCCCGCCATGAGAGATTCGCGGGACGGCCGGACCGTGGGGGCGGGAAAACTGCTGAAATAAGAGGACTCACTTGTACAGTGATTTGGTAGACTCCGGCTCGCTGGGACCGGTCTCGGGGCGGTTTGACACGGGACGACTGTCGAGACTTAAGTGCCGCACGGCCGTCCCAGAGATTATAGCGCAATAACGGCTCCCGTGGAGGCGGAGCGCCGGGGATGTCTTCCGCGAGGACGCGGGCCGTTGTTCATCGATGAGTGATTCTCTGCACGGGCCGATTGTTGTCCGCTTTTCATGCCTGCATAAAATGAATGATGAACGTGGCATCTTACGCTCTCCTTAACTTACTACAACATCATCAACAACTTAACCCTTTAATAATAAATAAGACACGGACAGCAACGGGCAGAGCTTCCCGCTCTTTTTAGGCCACCAATCAATGCCCGCTGCCAGCTTTACCTCAAACCGCCTGGCAACGACACCCCGGCCAATCACAGCGGGAGACCATCACCAACTATTACCTGACAGAATGACCTGAGAGCCAAGTTCATTAACCTTTTCATCACCATAGCCGTATACATGATGGTCCCACATAAACCTATTGTATAACACCAGAACGCTCCCCGATCCCATGCGGATCTCCCTCCTGAGCGGCACTCCATCCCTACAGCATCCCTACAGTATGTGAATGAATCATCGGCCTCTTCTACACTGAATGACATTGCTCAGTCTTCCACAATCCAACGCAGGATGATTGCTCCCTATAAGAGGCCCGGCCCCCGTATACCACCGCCGCAATTCCTGGAATTTCACAGCTTTTTTGTTTCCATCTTTCAACAAAATCAAGGACTGGGCGACAAAAAATAAGTTCTTCAAAAGCGCTTTGTGCATTCAGTCCTGTAATTCTGCATACCGCATGGGAGGTTGGGGACCCCCACGATCAGCTGCCCGGGCGAGCTGTCAATGTGGACGGCGCTCAAAGCAGATGGCAGCGTCCCACGTTACTGCATTGACCTCAATGAGAGCCGCGCCTGCAATACCAAACCGTGTACTTCACTGGAAAAGAGGCAAAAATGCAGTACCGCAGGGCCGTAGGGCAGGGACAATCGCCGCAGGACAGGGACAATCGCCGCAGGACAGGGACAATCGCCGCAGGACAGGGACAATCGCCGCAGGCACATGGCCGTAGGGCAGGGACAATCGCCGCAGGCACATCGCCGCAGGACAGGGACAATCACCGCAGGCACATTACTGTAGGGCAGGGACAATCGCCGCAGGGCAGGGACAATCGCCGCAGGCACATTACTGTAGGGCAGGGACAATCGCCGCAGGGCAGGGACAATCGCCGCAGGCACATTACTGTAGGGCAGGGACAATCGCCGCAGGCACATTACTGTAGGGCAGGGACAATCGCCGCAGGCCCTAACAAAATGCAGCAAGCCAAACTGGAGGAGCTAATTGTCCTCTACAGACCTACATGCAGCCATCACTCAACCAGCCCAGATTGGGGAGGAGCGACTACAGACGAGCCTACCCGGCAATGTGAACGATACCATAGAGGCCGGCCAATAGATGGATGGGTGCGTCCCACCATACAGGATTACAACTCACACTGACAGCGATTGTCCCTGCTCTGCGGCGCAGTGCTGCGGGGTCGCGTGCAGTGCCCCAGGGTTAGGCGCAGGGCTGCGGGGTTGGACGGGGTGCAGTGCCCCAGGGTTAGGCGCAGGGCTGCGGGGTTGGACGGGGTGCAGTGCCACAGGGTTAGGTGCAGGGCTGCGGGGTCGCGTGCAGTGCCACAGGGTTAGGCGCAGTGCTGCGGGGTCAGACAGGGTGCAGTGCCCCAGGGTTAGGCGCAGTGCTGCGGGGTCGGACAGGGTGCAGTGCCCCAGGGTTAGGCGCAGGGCTGCGGGGTCAGACGGGGTGCAGTGCCACAGGTTCAGGTGAAGTGCTGCGGGGTCGGGTGCAGTGCCACAGCGTTAGGCGCAGGGCTGCGGGGTCGGACGGGGTGCAGTGCCACAGGGTTAGGCGCAGGGCTGCGGGGTCGCGTGCAGTGCCACAGGGTTAGGCGCAGTGCTGCGCGGTCAGACAGGGTGCAGTACCCCAGGGTTAGGCGCAGTGCTGCGGGGTCGAACAGGGTGCAGTGCCCCAGGGTTAGGCGCAGGGCTGCGGGGTCAGACAGGGTGCAGTGCCCCAGGGTTAGGCGCAGGGCTGCGGGGTCAGAGTCACAGGTTCAGGTGCAGGGCTGCGGGGTCGGGTGCAGTGCCACAGGGTTAGGCACAGGGCTGCGGGGTCGGGTGCAGTGCCACAGGGTTAGGCGCAGGGCTGCGGGGTCGGGCCACGCTGCCTCTTGTTTGATGAGCCTTATTTTATTAAGCTTCTGGGTGTGGATTGTTACCTTTACCACAAACCGTCCGCCCCGTCTCTTTGGCGCCCCTCTTGTGGTCGCGAGGGGATGTTTGGGGGCTCCATTTCCTCCCACATAAAAGCTGGATCCGCACTTTTACACATTTCTTCTCCAGAGCTTTGAGGACTTTCTCCGCTAGTATTTATCTGTTTTTTGGAGTTGTGTCGCAGCCGGCGCTGCTTTCTGTCCAGCAGGGATCTGCCTGTAGTTGAGGCTTCCGGCCTCTAGGAGATTGTATTCAGAAGTGTGAACTCAAAGGAAGGGGGGGGGGGGGGGAATTTATGCCCGTTTTTTGGAGTGGAATAGTCACAAGTATTGGCACAAGTCGCATTTGCACAAAACAATTTGCAACTTTTGGGCTTCCTGCGCTGCCTTTGGCACTTTTGTAAAAAATAATGGGTGTGGTTTGTCGGGAGGGAGGCGGCTGCCGGACCAATGCAGTTACACCAGAAACTAGTAACTGATACCATAGATTTCTGTGTCGGCGCACAGAGGAGCCAATATGTGCCACCTTATTTCATTAACCCCTTACCGCCCATACACTTTTTGATGGGGGCAATAAGGGGCTTTATTCTGCTGCAATTGCCTTTTCACAGCGCTGTATCAGAAGCCTGGCATGGGTCTCCGGTGCCAGGGGGAGCGGGTGCTCAGCTGTGGTATAATCACCTGGCACTTGCTCAAATAGCAGGGACCGGAGAAATCTCTGATGCTCGCTGTTTAATCCTGACCGCGGCATGTAAAGGGCTAAAAGAGGGAGGGGGCTTCCTCTGGAACCTATTGGATCCTAGTGATGTGATTGTGTGGTCCCGATGGGCCGCTATGGCATCTGGAGCCTTGACTATGGCCTCCGGGTCTGCCAGCTACAGTGGCCTGTGAGGCTCTAGCTGAGCTCCATAGGCTTCATAATACACTGCAATGCTGAAGTATAGCAGTGTATTATAACAATGATAGAAAATGGTGAGAGTCAAGTGGGACAAAAATAAAAAGTATTAAAAAAAAAATTGTAAAAACAAATGTCAAACCCCTCCCTCCTCCAAAAAACCAAAAACAAATCTGGTATCACTGCATCCATAATAACCCGGAGAAAAAAATGCAAAAAAGTGCATTGGCCATCATGCCTTACAAAAAACGGAATAGAAAGTGATCAAAATGTCTTATGAATCCATAAGCGGTCCCATAAAAATGTACAACAGGCCGGAGTCCTCGAGGGCAGCGATAAAAAAAAAAATATATATATATATTTTTTAAAAGTGTGAAAAAGTTGCAATCCCCCCCCCAAACTATATAAATGTGGTACTGACATAATCGTACCGGCCTGCAGATATCAGTTTTACTGCAGGGCGAACGCCGATAAAAATGAAAAACACGCAGAATTGTAAATTTTGTTAATCTTTCCTCTGGAAAAGAGGAATAAAAGGTGAACAAAATGTTAGATGTTCCCAAAAATGAGATAAATGAAGACGCGAGTTCATCCCGCGAACTACAAGCCTCTGTGCTTAAATAGTGAAGACGACACAAAGTCCGTTCTTTAAGAAATAACACTTTTCTTCTGTTCTTTTTCAGGTTATTCCTGATGTGTAACGAGATCTTCTCTACGATGGCGTCCAAGGAGCAACAATGACAAGTGCATCAAGGCAGCCGATCCTCCAGCAATGACCATCCACAGTCATGTGAAGAACATGAGCAGACAAGAGGTGACTGGTGGGACCGATTCCCTCTGAGTGGTACCATGACCAGGGAAACCAAGTCTGCGTATCCCATCAATGCCAAATCACCCGTCTCCAAGGACAACTCTACTTTCGAACAGTTTGAGAAGAAGACTTCAGCAGACAGTAAAGCAAGTGGGGCGTCAGAGACCGCCGAGAGCGCCTTCATTTCTGACAAAACATCTCTTTTGAATGGTCGAGAAAGGGAAAGCCACAGTCAGAGGGAAGCGGTGATAAGGCCTCAACAAGCCGGGAGAATAGACTTTAAATCTCTTCACAACAGGCCAAAGTTTTCCAGTGATGCTACATGGACTAATGGTAAAAGTAGCCCACTGTCTCCAACAGGGAAAAGCAGAGGAAAAGAGAAAAACAAGAGGTCTGGAAAGGGAGATCGCAATCAACACCAGCTCTACAGACTCAGTATTAGCAGTTCAAGGGCCAATCCTACCATTGGCATTGCTTATCCTCAGCAAAAGGTGACACCACCTAAAAAACCAGAAGTAAGACAAGGGCCAATCTCTGGCAGTTATCACTTTAATCTTTCCAGTCTTCCCGACAGAGAAGGAGAGGTCCACCAAGAAGAGCGTAACTTTCACAGGTCCCACTCAGAGCCCAGTCCCAGCCTTACCTCCACAAGCTATACCTCACAAACCGCTCCGGCATCCCGGATCCACCAAGGCTTAAAGGTCCAGCAGGGTAATCTTCACGACACAGCTAACTCTAGTGGGCAGTTGCATTTCTTGGAATTCCAACCAAATGGTAATCCGTGGCATCCACCTGATAAGCATTTTACTGCTACAAGTGGATATGTCATCTCTAATCCAAAAGTATGTTCCTTCCCAGAGGTCAACAAGTCGGACTACGGGCCGCTGCCCTTTCAGTATCCGTTTCCATCCCTGCAGGAGCAAATTGGGAATACATTCTGTAATAATGGGAGTAGTCAGGACTTTGTGGATGCCGCACTGGCTGCAAACCAGGTAGCACACAATACTTACTCCTTCCAGTCGTCATCAAGAGAAGGACCGGAGGATCCACAGGGCAGCGGCTCCTATAATACTGCTTTACCAGACAACAGGACTTATGGAATCCCTTCTCAGCAGGCTTCATTCTTGCATTCACCCACACCCCCTTGTTACACGGGGCATAACGATCACGTCTCTGATCACAACGGTGCTATTTCATCTACTGGTGCTTTCTCTTCCTCTGGTGCTATAGAACAAACCCAAAGCACTTTTCAAGAAAACCAATCAGTTTTTAATCCTGGTGAATTTAGTTTACATAGTAGTAGTATGCCAGCGTTGATCAATAAAAGGCCTTCCAAAGACTTTGTACATAGTCAAAGACTCCTGAGCCCAGGGGGTACACTAAGAAGGAACATACCACAGACTTCTCTGAACAAAGTGCACTTCCCCAGCAAGGTCTACAGCGGCGGAAACACAGGATCGGTGCCTTTTGAGAAAAATCTTGCAAGAATACCTCAGACTTGGGATGGTGGAAACAATAATTTCCAAACTTTGGACCAAAACTCTGTTTCATATTCTAATGCTTCTGGAAACGTAATTCCATATCCATGCCAGCCGAATGAGCAGAGACCAGTACTGAAAAGCCAACGGATGCCTTGGCAGCAGAGTCTCAACGCACCTTCTACAACAAACCAAAATCACATGGAGCTGCCGAGGCACATTGGAAGTCAAAAAGCGTATCCACTCAGTAATCCCGACTGGCAAAACAATAATTTAATGACAAAAATTCCACCAAGTTATCATACAAAGAAACACTTAGTAGTAGAGGGGAGTCCCACGCAAAGGGCTGATATGACCAGGCAAAGCTACAGCTCAAATAATAAGATTCTGTATGTTAATACAAAAGACTCCAACGATACAAGAACTAAAAGTATTTCATATGGTGTTGGCCAACCAATTCAACACTCTCGAAATAATTCCAACCAGCTCCTCCCATTGTCGGGGAAGCCTTTTGTACCTGAATCTCCCTATGAATCACCTCTTTCCTCCCCTGTTACCAACCACGTCTCTGGTAGTACCTGCTCGTCACTTTCACCCATGTCCAGCAGTCCAGTCAACCCCGATGAGAACCAAGTGCCTCACACACTAACGTCGTCTCCCTATTTCCACCAGCCATGTCACCCAGCTGAAAAGTCTTTTAACGTGTCCGATTCAATTAGCTCTGGTTCGTTTCTATATTCCAATTCAGAACCTACCAAAACATATAATTACATCCCTGAGCCTTCTAAAGATGAACATGCATTCAAAAGTCTACCAGAGCGTCAATACCAAAAAATAGCCAACGAGCCTCGTAAAGGTTGTCTTGAGAATTTTGAGAGCGAGCCGCCCCCTCCCTATTCTTCTCACCACTTTCTTGCCAGCTCACTTAGCAGTGCAAATTTGGACCAGCTCGATGTTCTTCTAACATGCAAACAGTGTGACCAGAATTTTGGCAATTTATCCTCATTCTTGGACCACCGGCAATACTGTCACTTGAATTCAACTCTCCAGACTGAGCTGAAGGATTCTGTACATGGAGGAGATATGAGAAAGCCCCATGACCCATTAAAGTCTTCTCAAACACTACCCGGAATAGCCTTACCCAAAGCACAAATAGACTTTAATCCCCATTTACCTGGTTTCGGCAAAGACTATCTTCTTGACAATGATGCCAAAACAGATACCAAAGAAGAGCCCATGAAAGGTAATATTTTACACAACGCCACGCCACATCTCATGCCTCTGACTGCCTGCGACACTTTAGAAATGGATGATGCCAAACTGGACAGCTTAATCATAGAAGCACTGAATGGCTTGGAGTTTCAAGTCGACAACCCTGAGATCGACAGCACCTTTATTGATGTGTTTGTAGACGACGATCTCACCACTGCCAATTCCCAGAAGGTGAAAGAGAATAAAGAAACCAAAAAAAGGTTAAGTGTCGAACAAAAGCACAGTGCCCATAGCTCAGCCACGTACACATATGACGAACCATATACCACAGATGGATCCCAACTCCAAAGGAACGCAGCGCACATGCCAAGTGAGCAAAAGCATGCAAGAATGGGAAGCGCTCACAAACAGTCCACAGACACTGAATCGAGACACAACCAAAGTAGCACAACCAATCTGGAGGACTGTGACTGGCAACAGTCCGACGACTTCACTAAAAGTACAACATCACGGGGAAAAAAGAAAACCGCCCCAAATAAAACGGATTTTCACTATATTGATGGCAGAGACACAAAACCGTATGAATGCCAGCAAGGGCGAACAGCAAAAAACGTTACATCAGATGTTGCCATCACAGAAACGTCAAAGTCTCGTAGAGCAGGATCCAAAGACACCAAGAAAAAGAGAGCGCACAGCGGGACGTGGAGCAAAGAGCTGATACACAAAATAGTGCAGCAGAAGAACAAACTTCACAAGTTACAGGTGAAGAGTAATAAGAAGGTGCAGCTGTCACTGGTAACCGAGAGGCTCTACCCTCCAACCAAAACGCATCCCTTTGGAGAATACGACTACATCTCCGATTCAGACGATGAACTCGCCACGTCTCTGCCGCAGAATACGCCGAATGGCAGGATGAAGTACAACTTTAATCGTGATATTCAAGGGAGAGGAACCAGAACAAAAGTAAAGGAACCAATATGGCGCATGGGAGAAGCCACGAGATTCCAGCTGCCAGGCAAGGACTTGAGGAATACAAATAAAGAGACCTCAAGTAGAATTCGCAGACGGAACAGTCAGTCCTCAAACAGCAGTGACCAGAGCACGAGTATATCAAGTGAGACCGGCTCGAGTCCAAAAAGCACAGAACGCACCGACTCTGAAAACGAACAGGAGTGCGTGCCGAGGTGCAAACATTTTAGCACTGCGAGTAATGCCGAGAGAAGTGTGATCAAGCCCCTAGCCAGAGAGAAGCCACCAGAAACAGGCTTCACGAAAGGAACAAAGAGGTTCGGATCTGCTAAACTCCTTGCAAATTCAAAAGTACCACAAAAGATTAATGAAACTCAACAAACCACTGATTCTACAGAGAAAGACCCCAGCAGAGCGCACGCCGCTCAGGGCCTGAAGAAGGGTGAACAGGACCGCCTGAGCGCTTGCCCAGAAGCGAGAGCAACTAGCACCTTGCCGCAAGATAACTGCACCTCTGAACTGATGGTCAGCACCGGCGCTCCGCCCCGACGGCGGTCCTTCAATGAAACAAATCCAAACTACCAGGAGAAAGAGCTGGACTCGCTGCCGTGTGATATCAGTCCAGCTTTCTGTGATGACAGCGTCAAGTACCTCAATGAAGAAATGTGCAATGGCAGCAAAGACTTCTCAATATCCATGCCATGCTATAATGCGGGTTCAGCGGCGCCTCTACTGCCGCAGCAAAGCAACAAGTCCTACGGAGGGGAATGCCCACAATATCCGCACAGTAAGGATGCCCAGCAGTTATATAGAAGTCCTGTTTTCTCTAGGAGCCAGGACCGCGCTGCAGCGGATATGGAGCAGATCTATGCCGATCACCACAATCCCGAGGGCATGCACGCCTTTCTGGACAAATGTTCAGAGCCGTACCCATCCGACAACAATGAAAATAAAATCTCAGCAGCTCTTTCCTTTGACTCCTCTTCTATATTTGCAGAGTTACCCATATCGGACTTCGAAACCCCCTTGTACAGCGATGCAACCGCTTCAAAGGAGAACTATGCGGAATTTAATCAATGCGGCAAAACAAGCAACTTTGAACAACCGTTTCCAGAGTTTTTACAAGAGAAAAATTGGGATCTTATTGAAGGGATTTCAGTGTCATCGGAGAACGTTCCTTCATTTCATGTACAAGAAAGTCAAGACAAGAACATACCGGCCTCATCCGAAGAAATAACTGCCCTCTCGGACTACAACGTAGCATTCATCAGCAACATCTCAGAAGATGAGCTAGAAATCAAAAGACTGGTAACAGAATTAGAAAGTCAACTTCAAACAAGCAAAGCTCAGAACGAGACGTCTTCAAAGACCTTGCCTGAAGATCAGCTGAACCAAGAGCCGACAGACTCCACTCTCACGTTAGCAGACATGGCCGGCAATCCAACTGAAAGTGGCAGAAATGATGCCTACTTCAATGGCATGCCTAACAATGCGCACAACCCCAAGCATGCAGCACCTCCACTTGAAGATTCTCAACCACTTGTAAAAGTTGATAGAAGCTGTGAAAATCTCAGGAACTCCTGGCCTTGTGCAGGCCAGTTTGATTCCTTCACTTCTGACATCCAGTATTGCAAACAGACCAGACTGCTAAGTGATGCATGTATGCCAGAAGGATCGGGCACAGCGGGAAATACTGCTAGCCCCTTGGCTGACATGTCTGATGAGTGCTTGTCCAACCCCCCAGGTCAGAGCAAATGCCCACGATATCCTGACCAGGGCCTTCTGAAAGAGACTCTGCTCCCCGATGAAGAACAGCGTTCTAACAATGACAACCAAGATAATGATGTAAACGAAAACCAGCAAAATGATGCAAACCCCCTGACTTGTGAAGAGCGGTATGACGACCCACCAAAGCTGGAGCCCGTTCGCAGGGTGACGGAAACAGAGCTTGTTTTGCCAGATGACGGCACGCCTCTGTTAAATCTGAGTGAGACTGCGGCACACAAGAAGCGCGCGCCAGAAAAGAGACTGTGCGACCAACAACTGCCGGCGGACGGCTCAGAGACCGCAGCAGACGCACGCTACGATAGCAAGAAGTCAATTTTGCACAATAAAGAAGGACTGCAGGACAACGACAGCCCAAAAGATTTTGTCCTTCTTGACATGCCAATCTTAGTAAAAGAGGAGAACACCGTTAGTGAAAAAGCCTTAATTTCTAAAGAATCTTCTGAAAATCCCTTGCAGCAGCTCCAACTATTTGTGGCAAGAACAGCCAAAACTAACGAGGAGGACATGCGTATACCATGTTTCCCAATACTAATAGCGGCTTCAACGGCATGTGACTCCAAGACAGGAGCAGAGAGTCATGTTCTAGGTACTGCGGAGAATGCAATGACTTCTATAGAAGAATCAGAGAACCCAAAGCTTGTAGAGCGCAATGGGGGACTACAACTCTCCGAATCACACACACAGCAAGAGGACGTTGATCATGCAGGCGCCGATTGCTGCACGTTCCTGGAATCATTAAGTCATGATGTTCAAGGTCAGGACAAACAAGCAAGCAGTAAGGAATGCTCAGAACTAAATGTGTTTGATGGCTTGAGAAATGATCCTGGTGGTCTGCAGCCAGAAAAACTGTCCCAAGTGCAAGTAGACAATAGTGTCAGAAGCTATGGAGAAACCGATGGTAAGAAGTCATCATCCCTTATGAAGAAAGGAAAGCCAACTAGCAGCACTGCAGTGGTTGATCATGAAGCCAACACAAGTAATAACATCCCTCCCAAGCCGATAGATGCTCAGGGACGCTCGTATGATAGATCTGAAGTGGATTGCTTGGAAGCTGCGAGCTCACAACATAAAAAGCCACCAAGTTCCAAAAATACCAATGATGAGACACAAGGCCCAAATAGTGAAGGCCCTTCTAGAACTCCAGAGAATCATCCTCAGTATATGGACATCCTACAAGACGCCACATTATCTTTAGGGACGGATAATATGAAAGGAACCGCTCTTCTGAGTGAAGAGAAATGTGATGTGACGACCGCCGGTGCCGAGCTGTCCGCTCATACTAATACTAATGAAGTCCTATGCAACAGTAACAGTGATTATGAAACACATCTTCTAAGCCTATCTACAGCACATTCCGTCTTGAGCTTTGATCTGGTCTCTCACGTGTCCCCGAAAGAATCAATGTCACCACAAAAACATTTCTGCCCATCTGCAGATGACGGCCTAAGTTTAGTAGAAAGGGGTTCACTGTGCAAAAACAGCGAAAAACGTCAAAATGAACAAGAATTAGCAAAGACTTCAGTGGGAGACGTGGAGATGCAACTTTATCTTCACAAAGAAGAAACTCTGGCCTTGGATCATAGCCGGAAACTGGCAGAAGAGAAGGTTTTAGTTGGATCCGTGGTGGAAGGAGACGTAACCCCGTGTTTCTGCTCTGAACTAGTCTGTGTGCATTACAAAGCTCAACAACAACAAGCCGTCACAGATCTGATTCTTGGGTGTCAGTCCATGCCAACAAACGGCCCCTACCCAACGTATACTGCAGAAAACACCGACTATTCAACGCTGCAAAATGACATTTTTACTGAAAGAGTTGAAACATCAGTAGGGCCATCCGTGTGTGACCAAGAAGAGGAGCCAAGCAAGTGTGACTGGAACCACATAGATGGCGGCTCAGGCATGGGACACATCTCCAGCGAGGAGGACCGGTCATCCGCTCCGGTGGGGGACCTCAGCGGTAATGCCAGCCAGGGGTTTGTAGAGTTTAAAGCTGCAGAGAAAACGGCTGTCCACTTTGTTCCGGGCCTCCACAATACTGAAAACAAGATTTCCACAGATGAATCCCAGACTAGATGCACCAACGACATGCATTCTGTTATAGATGGCGTTCTTCGAATTTTAGAGGGCGACAAGAGCAAAGAAATACTCCAGAGCATTGGAATTTCTCCAAAAAGAAGTCCCATCAAAGACAAGAAATCGGCTGGATTGTCCTTAACCTGTGAAATCTGTTCAGTATCTTTCCGTTCAAAACCCGGACTAACTAGACACAAAGCAGTGAAGCACAACAGGTCACCGGCATCACAAAAAGATGGCGCGATTAACGCTAAACCACTTAAAGTGAAAAAGGCAGCATGCGAGCGGAACGGCCATGACGAGAGTCAACACAATCTGGACAAAACATCTCAAAATAGAATGACAGAGTTGCTAAACCCGGACAGTGATCCTCCATCGCAGATCCTAATTCCAGATGAAGAGCAGAGACCTTTGCCAGCCAAAAACACTGAGGACGCCGACTGTGATCCAGTTAGCAAAAATAAGTTGAATGGAAAAGTCAAGAAAAGAAAGCAAAAGCCCTCAACCAAATCTACAGACTCCCAGATTCCCTCTGATGATGTCTTAAACATCCTGAAAACAAATATTCTGAAGGCCATTGGACAATCAAACGGCTTCAATGACTTGGAACAGTCCGTAAATAAAGGCATGGCACATACAGAGATCTGTTCCAAAAACGAGAGTCTAGAGGCCTATTCCACTGCAATAACCATGGATGATGACGAGAAGCTGCTGAGCGACGTGTTGGACATGGAGATGAATGGAGAGAACTTGCTTCAAGAACAAACTTGGGCAAAAAACCCAAACAGTCAAAATGATGACATTATGAATGACTGCAAGATCCAGCCTGTGGAGACGGCGTCCGCCAATGACGAGGGTCCGGAAGGGGAGGCGCGAGCAACTGTCCAAGGACAAAAGGAAATGGAGACTTCAAACCCGTCCAAAGAAACCATAACAGACTTCCATATATTCTTTGATGACGCCGATGATGACGACACATTTTCCCAATTATTTCCACGAGATGATCTTTTCATTAGGAGAAAATGCACCCGTGTTTACGGAAAAAGGAACAAAAGACTAACTCCACCCTTCGAGTCAGACTTCAAACACACAGATCTAGCGGGACAATGCCACACGCCACAAGTACATTACGGCAGTGACTACGGGAACATTTCACTTGAATCAACCTTAGATAGCAGCCATTTCTCTAATCAAAATGAACAGCTGGCACATTATGGGCGTCTCAGTCCTTCAAAGGAAACTGGCGAGGGCGATGAAAGCAAAACGCTCTCCTTTGTATGTCACAATCAGGAAAACATGAATGCACTGTCAATTATTGATAGGATTGAAAATGAGGAAGACCGAGACGTGTCCCCTCACATTACCCTCTACAAGCCATCTGCCGAATCCTCCGATGTGTCCGTAGACATGAGCCCGGAGCCGAGAGACTCGCCAACACAAGATCGCGGCTGTCCTGCCAGTGACGACACAGCCCTTCCCGATGTCCCCACCATTGACATGAAGATGCTCAGCACAAAGTTTGATATGAGAGAACTGTCTTTCTTTAGTGCTTGTGGAGATGACTCTGACCAATCCGAGTTAGAAACATCAGAGTTTAACCAAATGCCTGAAAAACTTAAAAAGAATAGCAAAAATAAACTAAATGAGAAGAAGCAGGCAAGAAACCACAACCATGCCAAAACGAAGAGCAAAGACAAGCAGTACAAATGTAAGGTGTGCTTCCAGTGGTTCCTGACTCTAGGCGAGCTGGACTTTCATAAGCTAACACATAACCCCTCACCCCCTCCGACCTGCTACATGTGCGTCCAACGCAAGTTTAGTTCTCGAGAACAGTTAAGGGATCACCTGAAAGACAAGCATGCAAAAAACAAGGCCGGACTCTGGATTTGTGGAATGTGTTTGAAGGAAATCTCCGACGTCTGGATGTATAACGAGCACCTAAGAGAACACGCCACGCAGTTTGCTAGGAAAGGGCAAGCACAGAAATCTGTGATGGGCATTCCAGGCTGTTTTGGGGGGGACGGTATGGTGAGGACATTCCTTAGTACCTTTATATACAGAACGCCTAGCACGTTATCAAAGACTTCAGAGGCAGACGGGAACGGTTCATCGAATAAACAGCACGATCAGAAAGACCACAAAGGTGAAGAAGAGGCGATCAGCGAAAAAGAAGTGGAGAACTTTACCCATGTTGTTCCATCTGCTCCAACCCAACAAATAAAAGTTTCAGTTGGCTTTTCGATGGACGGCTCTCAAAAGAGTGACATCGTTTCTAAGAATGCAGCCGTACATCCTCACTGTAAAGACCCCTCCAGAGATTGTCACCACTGCGGGAAACAGTTCCCAAAACCCTTCAAACTACAAAGGCACCTTGTTGTCCACAGCCTGCAAAAAATCTACCTGTGTCACAAATGTCCCAAATCTTTCCAGGAAGCGCAAGAGCTGAGAAGTCATCTTAATAGCGAACATCAATTAACAGAAAAGTCTGAAATCAAGCATACCACCCTGTATGCATGCGAGCTCTGCGCCGACGTTATGCATGTGATAAAGAAGTCGTTCATCTGTAGCACATGCAATTACACATTTTCTAAAAAAGAGCAGTATGACCGGCACATGGAAAAACATCTGATTGGTGGGAGCATGACTTTCAAATTTAGAGGAGTAACCAGGCCAACACTTTCTGCAAAGGAGCTCAGGCTGAAAATTAAAGACTCCCCTGCATACGATGAGATGCCTCCTCCAAAAAAGCTGAAGACTTCTACTTATTCTCCTACATGTGCAGACGTGGCAACCATTGACTATACCGAGCTTTCCCAATGCCCAAGGCTTTCACCTGGAGTGATTTTTGATGAAATAGAAGAAAATATGGGAAATAAAAATGAAAGCTCAGTAAAGGTAGAGGAGATAATGATGGACGCTCCAGAGCTCCAAGCTGAAGGAAAGCAAGAGAAGAAACAATGTATGACTGACGAATGTCCACCGTCTCCGGATGTGAAGACAAGCAAGAGAGACTCTGGCATCACTGGTGACACCGTAGCCACGACAGAGGGGAATGCCGAGTTCGGTGACAGTAGGGATTTGCCAACAGATGATCAACCAACATGTAAACCGGTAGAACCAACAAATGTACCAACCCCCCAACTGAAAGCAAACAATGATCTGGCTGCACTGCTCACAGAAGAACCCCTCCAACGGTTCACTTCTGCTAAAACATTACCTCCATCCAATGACACAACGGTAGATAGTCAATCGTCACTACATAAAGGTGGGGAGGAGGGTAAAGAAACAGTAGGGACACCGATAACAGAGGCCAATAAGGCACTTCCTCCCGGTGAAAGATCATTTATGACAGATTTAACAACTTCAGTAAAAAGCTTTAAAAAGAACAAGTCAGCCGGCCAAGTAACAGACGCAAGTGTTACGGAGTCACACAGCGAGGAGAGCAGGAGGATGTGGACACCAAGACTGAAGGCGGAATGCTCTCTATCGAGGGATAGCGGCACCTTTAATCTGAAGGACACAAATGCTTCACAAATGAAGACGACCAAAAAAGATGCAAATCTGTCAAAAAATAACACAGATTTGAAAATGTTGGACAAGATGTCAGGATCAACGTGCCAAAAACTGCACCAAAGGAAACGCAAGGAGCACAAACATCCTGCCCATAAAGGCAACACGGCATCACAGGAGAACCTAATAGAAGTCAAGAAGAAGAAGACCAAACTGGCTGCGACTGGAAAAACGGAATCTTCTGTTAATGTAAAGAAGTCAGAATGGATAAGTAGTCTGCTGGACCCAAAGGATGAAATTCCAGGCATTCGGCTTCACCCTAAGCCACATACTGGAGGGATGGCTGTGGGGTTCAGAAAGGCTGTGCTGGACACCCACAACCAGAAGAAGCTGAACTCTCAGCCCGTCAACGGGGAGAACAAGAGCAAAAGAACTGCTGCTCCTAAAAGTAAGCATCTGTTCTCTCCAAAGAGCTCCGCTCCGTCTTCACACAAACGTAAGACGGGGCCCAACGCCAAACCCACTGAGCCATCAAATTATAGGACTGCTGAATCGCAGAATAATTTGCTAAGCCAACTCTTCGGACAGAAACTAACTAGCTTTAAAATTCCTTTGAGAAGGGACGTTACCGAATGACATGAGCTGATGATAAGGGTCATGGACATTCTCTGACTGATGCATTCCCTAAGCTTTGCCAAACTTGCACTGCCTCCCTTGTAAATCCCTTTGTGCTGTAACCTACTTCCATGCCTCTGGTTTGTTATGCTGATGTTGGAACTCGCTGATGAACTCGGACTTTGCAGAAGCCGTCATTTGGTTTCTGGGGACAAGCATACTGGTTAAAAGCTTTTTTCTAAATGTTGCATATAGTTTTTTGTTCGGGATGAAAAGTTGGGGGTTAAAGGTTAAAAATAATCTGATGATTCTAAAACAAAAGCGAAGTCGGAATCCAACAGATCAAACGGGATCTCCCCACAGTCTTCTACTAGGTTTCTGAGCGCATATTGAAATATATATAACAAAAAAGGTATAAAATGTATCTTGATGCGTATTTTGGTATCTACCAGCCAACAACCAAATGAGATGCATGTAGGAAGGGTTCAGCTCTGGCCTGTAGGACGGGACTCGGACATCATCGCCCATCTGCAGAACCCAAACAGAAACTGAACCCATCAACTACCAGGCGGGAGGAACCCGAATACCGCAGCCAGGCTGATGGCTTTGTAGTAGGCGGACTATCTGCAGTCGGCTTATTACTGTATATGTAGTTGACAGATGCGTTTGTGTCTAATTTAAGAAGACGTACTATAAAATACACTGTATCCATGTAGGAAATGCTTCCCTGGCTTTTATGTATGCTACCTGTAACAGAAAGGGCTATGAACCAAATCCAATCGTATGTGTAGTCAACTAACTGCCTCCTTACCGACGGAACGGGCACACCGGCAGAGTCCACAACCCTTCTTCAGTAGTCGCCACGACCTTGCTGTGAGCCGAGACCCCGAAGCTGGCCATACACATAGATAGAGGCCGACCAAGCAGCCATTAAACCAACGGTAGTCTTGTGAAGGTCACATTCTGCGGTCATACACATTTTAGTCCACATTGGCAGTCATGGTTGTTCCAACTGCCCAGTGACACCCGGTGAAGAATGAAAGATCTTCCTTTGTCTATGCGACACAAATTTCAAACATGGCTGACCAACTTTCCAGACGATGACTTTCTGGCAAAAAGTCGGCTTGCAACAATCACTCAGCTGACCGAATGATCGTTTTGGTTGAAATCATCCATTTTCATTAACCTTAGTCTACTGTATATGGGGACCACTAGAACACGTACCAGTGAGTCACTGCAGGGGGCACAATGACTGCGCCCCCCGAATGCTCACCAAATCCGCTTAGCTCTCTCGTTTACACCAATTCTTTTCAGATGGCTGATTTTTTTTTATCATGAAATAGAGGAAGGGTCCGGTCACAGGCCGAATTGTCAGCCCAGTCCAACGCCTGCTCATATCAGCTGATCATTGATCCTTTTACATGGCCCGAATGTTGGATCAATGAGCATTCAGAGAAATGTTCAGGCCCGATAATTAGCCTGCGTAAAAGAACCTTAAAGGGGTTGTCCAGCTGCAAACTATTGATGGCGTATCCACAGGATAGGCTACCAGTAGTTGAATGGCAGGGTCTGCAGTCAGTGATCTCTAATCAGCTGTTCTCTAGGCCAACACAGCCAAGCTCTGAGCTGATTTCTGCAGGAAGCAGACAGCTCCATTCTCACTACAGTGATCAGGTGTGGTATTGCAGGCAAAGTTCTCATTCACTTTAATAACAATTTTACCTGTAATACCAAGCCTGGCCACTGCATTGGAAATGGGGCCATCTGTTTCCTGTAGAAATCAGCTCAGTGTATGACTGCCTAGAGACCAGCTGATCAGGAGAGGTCCCAGGCAGCAAAGCCCAGATGATCTGCTATCGGCAGCCTATCCTGTGGGTACATCATTAGTAGTTTACAATGGGACAACCCCTTTGACTACTTCTGTGAGGGATTACTCCAGTTAGATCAGCTCTGCATTGGATGAATTTTCCATGTCTGTCTGGAGAAGTAATAGCAAGAATTACAAAGAATGTCATCCAAGTGCTGAGCCGCCGCTGCAGCGTATTCCTCCAGACATAAAGCCCTCCGATACCAGAAGAGACCCTTTCTGTGACCACTGAAGACAAGACATTCTAAGGATCCTGCTCCCCAACTCTGCTAACAGTCCTGAGTGCAATGCCGCCGCCGCCGCGTCCCGAGGACTTGGGGTTCCCTCTTTGAAGGACTTACTGTAACGCCTCCAGAATCTTGTGCTTAATGATGGTGCTAATTGTTCATAGTCAATTAATGTGAAAACATGCTGAATTGTCGGCGCAGTGTTAGCCATCACCCCCGTATCTAGCTTCTATATGCAACTATATCTCCTATATGCAGAGACCTAACAGCTCAGGTGCGACGGCCGGCGCCCCGCTGACAACCTCTGCGATGTTCGTATCCCGAAGCACTGATGTAGCTTGTGAGAGCGGAGGCCGCAGCCCGAGACGTCCCAGCGCCGCCTTGTGTATATGTATCATTACTTGTAGAGAATCTATGCGACTCCTTGGGTGCAATGACTCAGTCTAAAGATTTTATTTTGATATTTGTGTCCAAACAAAAAGCAGAAAGAAGAACGCGTTTTATATCATTATTTTGTATGACTAAAGTGCCTCTTTATATTGTTGTTAAATAAAGTATACGATGAAGCGGAGCGGCTCGTTCCTCCATGTACGGCGCCAAGAGCGCGGCGCCAGCGGTCCGAGAACTGGAGCCGTACGGACAGCAGAGCGGCTCGTTCCTCCATGTACGGCGCCAAGAGCGCGGCGCCAGCGGTCCGAGAACTGGAGCCGTACGGACAGCAGAGCGGCTCGTTCCTCCATGTACGGCGCCAAGAGCGCGGCGCCAGCGGTCCGAGAACTGGAGCCGTACGGACAGCAGAGCGGCTCGTTCCTCCATGTACGGCGCCAAGAGCGCGGCGCCAGCGGTCCGAGAACTGGAGCCGTACGGACGACAGAGCGGCTCGTTCCTCCATGTACGGCGCCAAGAGCGCGGCGCCAGCGGTCCGGGAACTGGAGCCGTACGAACAGCAGAGCGGCTCGTTCCTCCATGTACGGCGCCAAGAGCGCGGCGCCAGCGGTCCGAGAACTGGAGCCGTACGGACAGCAGAGCGGCTCGTTCCTCCATGTACGGCGCCAAGAGCGCGGCGCCAGCGGTCCGGGAACTGGAGCCGTACGGACGACAGAGCAGCTCGTTCCTCCATGTACGGCGCCAAGAGCGCGGCGCCAGCGGTCCGAGAACTGGAGCCATACGGACAGCAGAGCAGCTCGTTCCTCCATGTACGGCGCCAAGAGCGCGGCGCCAGCGGTCCGAGAACTGGAGCCGTACAGACAGCAGAGCGGCTCGTTCCTCCATGTCAGGCGCCAAGAGCGGTCCGGGAACTGGAGCCGTACGGACAGCAGAGCGGCTCGTTCCTCCATGTACGGCGCCAAGAGCGCGGCGCGAGCGGTCCGAGAACTGGAGCCGTACGGACGAGAGAGCGGCTCGTTCCTCCATGTACGGCGCCAAGAGCGCGGCGCCAGCGGTGCGGGAACTGGAGCCGTACAGACAGCAGAGCGGCTCGTTCCTCCATGTACGGCGCCAAGAGCGCGGCGCCAGCGGTCCGAGAACTGGAGCCGTACGGACGACAGAGCGGCTCGTTCCTCCATGTACGGCGCCAAGAGCGCGGCGCCAGCGGTCCGGGAACTGGAGCCGTACGGACGACACAAGCGGTCCGGGAACTGGAGCCGTACGGACAGCAGAGCGGTCCGGGAACTGGAGCCGTACGGACGAGAGAGCGGCTCGTTCCTCCATGTACGGCGCCAAGAGCGCGGCGCCAGCGGTCCGGGAACTGGAGCCGTACGGACAGCAGAGCGGTCCGGGAACTGGAGCCGTACGGACGAGAGAGCGGCTCGTTCCTCCATGTACGGCGCCAAGAGCGTGGCACCAGCGGTCCGGGAACTGGAGCCGTACGGACGACAGAGCAGTTCGTTCCTCCATGTCAGGCGCCAAGAGTGCGGCGCCAGCGGTCCGGGAACTGGAGCCGTATGGACAGCAGAGCGACTCGTTCCTCCATGTACGGTGCCAAGAGCGCTGCGCGAGCGGTCCGGGAACTGGAGCCGTACGGACAGCAGAGCGGCTCGTTCCTCTATGTACGACGCCAAGAGCGCGGCGCCAGCGGTCCGAGAACTGGAGCCGTACGGACGGCAGACCGCTTGTCTGCACTACTCTCTGAAGGTGACATGCGGGACGGGCCGCACGTTTGTCATAGTGGCTCCGCTGAGCGATAAATCCGGCAAATCTGCTTCGCTGACGTCAAAAATTTCACTCAAATTTTGCTGCAATTTGGCACAACTTTAGACTCGGTAATTCCAGACAAACCTGAAAACTGAAATCTAGGGGAACTCACTGAGACGGACATCGTCAACGCTGGTCTAAGCACAACTTCCCCAGTGGATTCCAAAGAGCCGTCGGACCACCGACTATTGGAACGGGATCCACTGAAAATCTTGCTTTATTTCGCTTGGCGGGGGACGTTCCACATACAGACAGACGCTGCAGCGACATTTTGGACTACAGCGTCCTTTAGCAAAGAGAGAGGGTTTTCCATGAAATGATGCCTATCAATGCCGTGTAAGGAGGAGGGCAATGGGAAAAGCCCCTAGAAATCCAACATGGTGGTGTGCCGTCCGAGAGTCCGGAAACGTCGCCACAGCTTCTGTCTATATGAGGAACCTCCACTGCCAAATGAAATAAAGCAATTTTTCATCTGCCTCCTATTCCAATAGTCTGCGGCGCGATTGTTCTTTTTTAGAATCCCCTAAACTTCTGAGACCCCGAGGCGCCTGCAGACGCACACAGCAACATCCGCCCAAGAGATTGGTGCGCCTCTCAATCAGTTGGGCCAGTTTCTCCGGCGCCCCGTACATGCCAAGGTGCAGGTCTTCCCTTGTGTTAGGCACATCCCAACACCTCCATGCACCTTCACAGAAGTCTACACCAGGGCCAGCCGGCCAGCTGTGCTTTTCTGACATACACCTGCCAGTCCGGGGCGGCCGCACCCCCTCCCCACAAGCCCTTCATGGCAGGACTGATGCAGACTGAAGAACAGTCGCAAACTTTTTCACAAATGCCCATTTGCACAAAACTAGTATAAAACAGTAAATGTGGCGCAAAGTATGGAAGCGGTCCTGACCTACCTGTGCCGGGAAACTGATGGACTTTGAATTGTAAATAAGTCAATCGTGCCTCTAGTAAGATCACCAGAGGAAGGGGCGCCTCAGTGGCTTCACATCGATGGTCAATATGATTGGCGCTCAGTCAGTGCGGCTGGTTATTACGGAGGGGCCGTCCCATCAGGACTGCGCTGTGCACGTCTATGGGAGTTACGAAAAACAGCGTATTAACAATGCACTCCGCGGCTCCTGTACTCGTAATCACCACATATAACCAGGATGGGGTTGGAGCGGAGATCTCTAGACCGGGGGGCTACAGGTGGGACCCCCAGCTACCAGGCTGTGGATTTGTCATAAAAGGCCAAGATGGGAATCTCTCTCTTAAGGGGGTTGTACCAGAATTGTGAGTTATCCCCTCCACGGGATATGTGATAACCTGCTCATCAGTGGGGGCGTCACTGCTCAGACCTCCACCAATCCTGAGAGTTGGGGGTCCCGTGTGGCACGAACTCTGTTCATTTCAATGGGGCTGAGAGAAATACCTGGGCACCTACCCACTGTGCCATCTCCACCAGTTGCAGTGAAAATGAATGGAGGACTAGAGCACTTGTACAACCAACGCTGCATTCACCCTCGGGCGATAAAATTGTGCGATTTCCGCGAGAGCGACTGAAAACACAGAATTATGGACCCATACTTTTCAATGGTTTCATTCACATTTGCGACGCTGCAAGGTTTGGAAGTTGCTGCATGTCCCATCTTTCTAGGTTTTGTTTTTTTTTATCACCCATGTGTTCCTATGGAGCCTTCATCTTATCACATCGCAACGCACAAACTTGTGATTTTTGTGTAATGCAATGTGTTTTTAACATTAGAAACTCCTATTGTCTATCGCAGCTGGCCGTGATGCGAGATTTGTCAGGAAAAGCATCGCTGACGCTCACACAGCTCATGGGCACATATGCGAAATTGCCCCGATTTTCTCTGACGTTGCTGCTCTAGCATTTTATGGCACCTCAGTGTAGGAGTCACATATACACTGCTCAGTACTGCTGTATAATGTCCTCCATGCTGCTGCTACAGAGAGATAGGGGAGCAGGATCGCCTCTGCGCTTTGTCTGCAGTGCATCAGAGCAGATTTACACCCACCAGCTCAGGGAAACCAGAGATTCGGAGCCGGCAGAGGGGAAAACTGGTGATACATGCAGGATACAAGTCATATAACGGCTAGATACAGCGTTATTGCTCATCAACACATATAGCGGCTTATTCTGAAAAGTAAGGTAATTATAAACACTTGTTCCCCTTCTGAAGGTGTCAAACACATTATATGCAAGAACCTGCTGAATGTGGCAACTGCTATTCAAGGTCTTCCCACTAAACCAGTGGTATTACACTACACAGCTCTATGAGCTGCACCTATGGGCTAAAGGTAAGTGGCCCACTGAGTCTGGGGATGTAAGTGTTATACCTCTCTTGCCTTTTGCCCAGTCTCAGTGCATTGATCAGCGTTACTATGTTTCCACCCATTATAACATTTGTATGGGCGGACTACTAAGCATCGTCACTCAATGCACGTCAGGGAAATGACAGGGAAGGCAAGTATAACGCTTCCATCCCCGGACTCCACGGGTCACCTACTGTCATGACATAAGCTTAGCTCATAGGGCTAAAAGTAGGTGAGGAGTTCCCTTTAAACCCTTGTGACACACATGAATATTTGGGTCCTAACTGCACAAGCTATGTATGGAGCCGGCTAGAGAGCCAAACCCATTCCACACATGGCAGGTATTAGCCGTCCCCGGCATTTAAATGTTCTGACGAGGATCTAAACGTCGCAAACTGACAGATATCCCCAAGACATCCCTTCACCTCACAGCCAGATACCCTTAAGTCATCCTGGCACCTCACAACCATTTATCCCCAAGTCATCCTGTCACCCCACAGTCATCTACTCCCAAGTCACCACCTCACCTTACAGCCAGATATCCCCAAGTCACCCCGTCATTTCTTAGCCATCTATCCCCAAGACATCCATTCACCTCACAGCCATCAATCCCTAAGTCATTCCATCACCTCACAGTCAGATATTCCCAAGTCATCCCATCAGCTCACAGCCTGATATGCCCATCATCCCGTCACCTCCCAGCCATCTACCCCCAAGTCACCACCTCATCTTAAAGTCATATATCCCCAAGTCATCCCATAACCTCACAGCCATCTACCCTCAAGTCAACACGTCACCTCACAGCCAAGTATCCCCAAGTCATCGCATCACCTCATAGCCAGATATCCCCAAGTCATCCCATCACCTCATAGCCAGATATCCTCAAGTCATACCATCAGCTCACAGCAAGATATCCCCATCA
The DNA here is from genome assembly GCF_035609145.1 of Eleutherodactylus coqui. NCBI lineage: Eukaryota > Metazoa > Chordata > Amphibia > Anura > Eleutherodactylidae > Eleutherodactylus > Eleutherodactylus coqui. The sequence goes on along the minus strand of NC_089847.1, from coordinate 1,226,714 downwards.
TCTCGTCACCTCACAGCCAGATATCCCCAAGTCATCCCATCACCTCACAGCCATCTACCCTCAAGTCATCCCGTCACCTCACAGCTATCTACCCTCAAGTCATCCCGTCATCTCACAGCCATCTACCCCCAAGTCACCACCTCAACTTACAGCCAGATATCCCCAAGTCATCCCATCACCTCACAGCCATCTACCCTCAAGTCATCACGTCACCTCACAGCCAAGTATCGCCAAGTCATCGCATCATCTAACAACCAGATATCCCCAAGTCATCCTGTCCTCTCACAGCCATCTATCCCCAAGACATCCCTTCACCTCACTGCCATCAATCCCTAGGTAATGCCATCACTTCACAGCCAGATAACCCCAAGACATCCCTTCAACTCACAGCCAGATATCATAGTCATTCTATCACTTCACAGCCATATACCCAAAATTCATCCCATCACCCCAACAGCCATAGATATTTTCCAAGTCATCCTGTCCCCTCACAGCCAGATATCCCCAAGTCACCCCATCATCTCATAGCCAGCTATCCCCAAGACATCCCTTCACCTCACAGCCATCAATCCCTAGGTCATTCTGTCACCTCACAGCCAGATATCTCCAAGTCATCCCATCACCTCACAGCCAGATATCCCCAAGTCATCCAATCACCTGCCAGCCAAATATCCTTAAGTCATCTCGTCACATCACAGCCATCTATCCCCAAGACATCCATTCACCTCACAGCCATCAATCCCTAAGTCATTCCATCACCTCATAGCCAGATATTCCCAAGTCATCCCATCAGCTCACAGCCAAATATCCTTAAGTCATCTCGACACCTCACAGTCAGATATTCCCAAGTCATCCGTTTTCCTCACAGCCTGATATGCCCATCATCCCGTCACCTCACAGCCAGATATCCCCAAGTCATCCCATCACCTCCCAGCCATCTACCCCCAAGTCACCACCTCACCTTACAGTCATATATCCCCAAGTCATCCCATCACCTCACAGCCATCTACCAGCAAGTCACCACCTCACCCTACAGCCAGATATCCCCAAGTCATCCTGGCACCTCACAACCATTTATCCCCAAGTCATCCTGTCCCCTCACAGCCAGATATCCCCAAGTCATCCTGTCCCCTCACAGCCATCTATCCCCAAGACATCCCTTCACCTCCCAGACAGATATCCCCAAGTCGTCCCGTCACTTTACAACCAGATATCCCCAATTCATTCTGTCATCTTATAGAGAGATACCCCCAAGTCATCCCATCACCTCACAGCCAGATATCCCCAAGTCATCCTGTTCCCTCACAGCCAGATATCCCCAAGTCATCCTGTCACCTCACAGCCAGATATCCACAAGTCATCCTGTCACCTCACAGCCAGATATCCACAAGTCATCCTGTCACCTCACAGACAGATATCCACAAGTCATCCTGTCACCTCACAGCCAGATATCAACAAGTCATCCCGTCGACTTACAGCCAGATACCCCCAAGTCATCCCGTCGACTCACAGCCAGATGTCCCCAAGTCATCCCGTCACCTCACAGACAGATATCCCCAAGCCATCCTGTCACCTCCAGCCATCTACCCCCAAGTCACCACCTCACCTCACAGCCAGATATGCCCAAGTCATCCTGTCACCTCACAGCTATTTACCCCCAAGTCTTCCCATCAGCTCACAACCCCATCTACCCTTAAGTCATCCTGTCACCTCACAGGCAGATACCTCCAATTCATCCAATCGCCTCACAGCCAGATATTCCCAAGTCATCCCAACAACTCACCACCATATATCTCCAAGTCATCCTGTCACCTCAAAGCCAGATATCCCCAAGTCATCCTGTCATCTCACAGCCAGATATGCCCAAGACATCCCTTCACCTCACAGCCATCAATCGCTTGGTTATCCCATCACCTCCAAGCCATATATCTCCAAGTCATCCTGTCACCACACAGCTAGATATTCCCAAGTCATCCCGTCATCTCATAGCCATCTATCCCCAAGACATCCCTTCACCTAACAGCCATCAATTCCTAGGTCATTCCGTCACCTCACAGCAATATATCTCCAAATCATCCTATCACCTCATAGCCAGATACCCCCAAGTCATCCCGTCATCTCAGAGCCAGATATCCCCAAGACATCCCTTCACCTCACAGCCAGATATCCTTAAGTCATCCTGTCACCCCACAGCCATGTACCTCCAAGTCACCACCTCACCTTACAGCCAGATATCCCCAAGTCATCCTGTCCCCTATCAGCCAGATATCCCCAAGTCACCCCGTCATCTTATAGCCAGATATCCCCAAGACATCCCTTCACCTCCCAGCCAGATTTATCTCCAAGTCATCCCATCACCTCACAGCCAGATAAACCCAAGTTATCTCATCACCTCACAGCCAGATATCCCCAAGTCATCCTGTCATCTCACAGCCAGATATCCACAACACATTCCTTCACCTCACAGCCAAATACCCTTAAGTCATCCTGGCACCTCTCAACCAATATTTCCCAAGTCATCCTGTCCCTTCATTGGCAGATATCCCCAAGTCACCCCGTCATCTCATAGCAATCAACCACCAAAACATCCCTTAACCTCACAGCCAGATATATCTCCAAGTCATCCCATCACCTCACAGCCAGATATCCCCAAGACATCCCTTCACCTCACAGCCATCAATCCCTAGGTTATCCCATCACCTCCAAGCCATATATCTCCAAGTCATCCTATCACCACACAGCCAGATATCCCCAAGTCACCCCGTCATCTCATAGCCAGCTATCCCCAAGACATCCCTTCACCTAACAGCCATCAATTCCTAGGTCATTCCGTCACCTCACAGCCATATATCTCCAAATCATCCTATCACCTCATAGCCAGATACCCCCAAGTTATTCCATCACCTCATAACCAGATATCCCCAAGTCATCACATCACCTAAGAGCCAGATATCCCTAAGTCTTCCTGTCCCCTTACAGACAGATATTCCCATGTCATCCCATCACCTCACAGCCATCTATCCCCAAGACATCCCTTCACCTAACAGCCATCAATTCCTAGGTCATTCCGTCACCTCACAGCCATATATCTCCAAATCATCTTATCACCTCATAGCCAGATACCCCCAAGTCATCCAATCACCTAAGAGCCAGATATCCCAAAGTCTTCCAGTCCCCCCTCACAGCCATATATATATCTCCAAGTCAGCTTATCACCTCACAGCCAAATATTCCCAAGACATTGCGTCACCTCACAGCCAGATATCCCCAAGACATCCCTTCACCTCACAGCCAGATATCCTTAAGTCATCCTGTCACCCCACAGCTATCTACCCCCAAGTCACCACCTCACCTTACAGCCAGATATCCCCAAGTCATCCTGTCCCCTATCAGCCATATATCTGCAAGCCATCCCATCACTTCACAGCCAGATACCCCCAAGTCATCCTGGCACCTCACAGCCATTTATCCCCAAGTCATCCTGTCACCCCCCCCCCCCCCGAGCTATCTACCCCCAAGTCATCCTGTCCCCTCACGGCCAGATATCCCCAAGTCATCCCGTCACCTCACAGCCAGATATCCCCAAGTCATCCCGTCACCTCACAGCCAGATATCCCCAAGTCATCCCGTCACCTCACAGCCAGATATCCCCAAGTCATCCCGTCACCTCACAGCCAGATATGCCCAAGTCATCGTGGCCCGTCACAGCCAGATATCCCCAAGTCATCGTGGCCCGTCACAGCCAGATATCCCCAAGTCATCGTGGCCCGTCACAGCCAGATATCCCCAAGTCATCGTGGCCCGTCACAGCCAGATATCCCCAAGTCATCGTGGCCCGTCACAGCCAGATATCCCCAAGTCATCCTGGCCCGTCACAGCCAGATATCCCCAAGTCATCCTGGCCCGTCACAGCCAGATATCCCCAAGTCATCCTGGCCCGTCACAGCCAGATATCCCCAAGTCATCCTGGCCCGTCACAGCCAGATATCCCCAAGTCATCCTGGCCCGTCACAGCCAGATATCCCCAAGTCATCCTGGCCCGTCACAGCCAGATATCCCCAAGTCATCCTGGCCCGTCACAGCCAGATATCCCCAAGTCATCCTGGCCCGTCACAGCCAGATATCCCCAAGTCATCCTGGCCCGTCACAGCCAGATATCCCCAAGTCATCCTGGCCCGTCACAGCCAGATATCCCCAAGTCATTTTGGCCCGTCACAGCCAGATATCCCCAAGTCATCCTGGCCCGTCACAGCCAGATATCCCCAAGTCATTCTGTAACCTCCCAACCAAATATCTCCAAGACATCCTTTCACCTCACAGCCAGATAATTAGAGCAGGCGCGGACGCATGGTGCTGGGACAACAATGCGGTTTGGAGTGCAGAAGAGGCTGAAGCTGCAGCTCTCCCTGCAGAAGTAGTGGACGACCCTAGGCTGCAGCGCGGACCACCAGCAATCAGGGACATCTTCACAGACTACTTTCTGAGTCCGCAGGGAGCCGTCCTATGGCGGGTGAACTATATGAAGCAGATGAATGGATTTCTCAAACAGCACAGTTGTGCTTCCATTTTTTAGTTCAGCTCAATACTATTTAGCACCTTTTTAATTAGGGACTTGCATGGTAACGAGGACCCTTGGCGCGGGCTTCGAGGACCCTTGGCGCGGGCTTCGAGGACCCTTGGCGCGGGCTTCGAGGACCCTTGGCGCGGGCTTCGAGGACCCTTGGCGCGGGCTTCGAGGACCCTTGGCGCGGGCTTCGAGGACCCTTGGCATGGCCTACAAGCTTAAAATTTTACTGTTACATTTTTTTTAAATTCCCAACCAATCCCTCATTCAAAAAACTGGAAGAAAATGAAGCCGTTTGTCTTTCTTCCCGAAAACCATGTGCAGCACGTCCAAATGCTTTGTGTGTCGGAGAGTTGTGACAGTCATGCAGTCCTGCTGCCATACTGTGTGCATGAGGGCTACTGCCTGCATGGGAGCAGCGGCCGCCACGTGTCTGACAGACCACACAATGCTCCAATAGCAGAGCGGTAGAGATGCCGCAGCTGTCGGATGGATGAAGCAGAACGCGGATCGCTGAACACAAATGTATCCAGAAACAACAATGTTTAGGTTTTCTTCATGAAAGTGCAGAAAAATGAAACATAAAAAGGAAATCCCCCAAAACCCTTTACAGCCCCTCATGTGCGGTTCACTGCCCTCAGTACTATGCCCAGCCTGGGGGGCTCAGGGTACGGGGGGCATTATATTGACCCTGGGCTCTATGTGCTGAATGGAGACCCATGGCCAGTGTGATAGGGCATATATCCGTGGGGCGGGGGATGGGGGTTAATTCTCCACTCATCCAATGCCAAACAGCACTCCTCGCTTCCCACGGGAACTTGCTAGAAGTAAGGAGGCTCCGCCCCCTCGTGTTTTATGATTATTGATGTTTTATGTGCAGTTTGGCTGCTGTGGCCTCTGGGGCCTTACTGGGTGGGGTGGCTGCAGCGTAGGGCATTCTGGCCTCCCCGGGTCATGGCGTGGCAAGAGTGGCGTGGCATTGTCTGCACTTTGTGCCGGGGCAACAGATGGAAGGAATGGACTAAACTGCGGCATTTTACGCCCACCCAGCCCGCCCTTCTAATAATAATCCTCTTTATTTGTATAGCGCCAATTTATTCCGCAGCGTTTACATACAATCTGCACACAGGGGCCCCCGGACATACAATCTGCACACAGGGGCCCCCGGACATACAATCTGCACACAGGGGCCCCCGGACATACAATCTGCACACAGGGGCCCCCGGACATACAATCTGCACACAGGGGCCCCCGGACATACAATCTGCATACAGGGGCCCGGACATACAATCTGCATACAGGGGCCCGGACATATAATCTGCATACAGGGGGCCCCGGGCATATTGTCTGCATACAGGGGGCCCCGGGCATATAGTCTGCATACAGGGGGCCCCGGGCATATAGTCTGCATACAGGGGGCCCCGGGCATATAGTCTGCATACAGGGGGCCCCGGGCATATAGTCTGCATACAGGGGGCCCCGGGCATATAGTCTGCATACAGGGGGCCCCGGGCATATAGTCTGCATACAGGGGGCCCCGGGCATATAGTCTGCATACAGGGGGCCCCGGGCATATAGTCTGCATACAGGGGGCCCCGGGCATATAGTCTGCATACAGGGGGCCCCGGGCATATAGTCTGCATACAGGGGGCCCCGGGCATATAGTCTGCATACAGGGGGCCCCGGGCATATAGTCTGCATACAGGGGGCCCCGGGCATATAGTCTGCATACAGGGGGCCCCGGGCATATAGTCTGCATACAGGGGGCCCCGGGCATATAGTCTGCATACAGGGGGCCCCGGGCATATAGTCTGCATACAGGGGGCCCCGGGCATATAGTCTGCATACAGGGGGCCCCGAGCATATAATCTGCATACAGGGGGCCCCGGGCATATAATCTGCATACAGGGGCCCCGGACATATAATCTGCATACAGGGGGCCCGGAAATATAATCTGCATACAGGGGCCCCGGACATATAATCTGCATACAGGGGCCCCGGACATATAATCTGCATACAGGGGGCCCGAACATATAATCTGCATACAGGGGGCCCGAACATATAATCTGCATACAGGGGGCCCGAACATATAATCTGCATACAGGGGGCCCGAACATATAATCTGCATACAGGGGGCCCGAACATATAATCTGCATACAGGGGGCCCGAACATATAATCTGCATACAGGGGCCCCGGGCATATAATCTGCATACAGGGGCCCGGGCATATAATCTGCATACAGTGGCCCCGGACATATAATTTGCATACAGGGGGCCCGAACATATAATCTGCATACAGGGGGCCCGAACATATAATCTGCATACAGGGGGCCCGAACATATAATCTGCATACAGGGGGCCCGAACATATAATCTGCATACAGGGGGCCCGGACGTACAATCTGCATACAGGGGCCCGGACGTACAATCTGCATACAGAGGCCCTGGGCATATAATCTGCATACAGAGGCCCTGGGCATATAATCTGCATACAGGGGCCCCGGGCATATAATCTGCATACAGGGGCCCGGGCATATAATCTGCATACAGTGGCCCCGGACATATAATTTGCATACAGGGGGCCCGAACATATAATCTGCATACAGGGGGTCCGAACATATAATCTGCATACAGGGGGCCCGAACATATAATCTGCATACAGGGGCCCTCGGACATATAATCTGCATACAGGGGCCCCGGACATATAATCTGCATACAGGGGCCCCGGACATATAATGTGGCGGGGAGCCACAACTTGCTAAACATGGAAAAAAGTGCGCTTTTAAAAACTTACAGAATTGTTTGGCTGCTGCTGATTGGCCGTGTCCAACCTGTCCCCAGTCCCGCCCTCCTGCCAGCAGGCACCCTTCATTGGTGCTCCTAGCCTATAAAAAACAATCCAGAAGTCAGAAGTTCCTCAAACTGGAACCAAGACAAGAGCTCCCGAAGCTGCGCTCACCTGCTGTCAGCCCGCAGGCTCGGCTCATAGAACGAGAAGTCGCGGACTGTCCCTTTAAGGACCGTTTTCACGAGTTAATAAATTGTTTGCATTTCTGCATCCAGCGGAATCTGATGGATTGTTGTCCCGTGTAAACGCTGCGGCCAATCAGAATTCATTCCCGTTCGTTTAGTTTGTGCGTACAGAACTGCGTATCGTTCGGTGTAAATGGGCGGCATGACTTATGGCCGACCGCCTGCTTACTGGGAATGGAGGGAGCGATTGTTGCCGGCCGCCCCGTCTCCATTCACTAGCGGTATGAAGGAAAAGAGAGAGAGAAGGGCGTGGAGCAAACCCCGAATGATGCGATGATGCTACAAGCAATACGATACGGCACCAGCGGGTGAGCGACCAGGAGACAGTAGGAGGCGGTGGTGATGGAGTGGCACGCCGAGCGGGAGAGAAAGAAACAATGCTGAGCATAACTTCTCCCTTATTAAATATAGCGCATAGCGAGCGGGAGAAAAAACGCAGCATCGGATCAGCTGGCGAGAATATAGAGGCGAAGCAAGGCGGAGACAAAGAGTAACCGCCAAAGGGGCGGAGACAAAGAGTACCCGCCAAAGGAGGGGTAAACAAAGAGTACCCGCCAAAGGGGCGGAGACAGAGTACCAGCCAAAGGGGCGGAGACAAAGAGTAACATCCATAGGGGCGGAGACAAAGAGTACCCACCAAAGGGGCGGAGACAAAGAGTACCCACCATAGGGGCGGAGACAGAGTACCCGCCAAAGGGGCGGAGACAAAGAGTACCCGCCAAAGGAGGGGCGGAGACAAAGAGTACCCGCCAAAGGAGGGGCGGAGACAAAGAGTACCCGCCAAAGGAGGGGCAGAGACAAAGAGTACCCGCCAAAGGGGTGGAGACAAAGAGTACCCGCCAAAGGGGCGGGGACAAAGAGTACCCGCCAAAGGGGCAGAGACAAAGAGCACCCGCCAAAGGGGCGGAGACAAAGAGTACCCACCAAAGGGGCGGAGATAAAAAGTACACGCCAAAAGGGGGGGGGGAAAACAAAGAGTAACAGCCAAAGGGGCGGAGACAAAAGGTGGTAAACATTTGAAAGAAAGAAAAAGCTAAATATAAAACACGTTATTACGCAGGAAATATACTAGATGAACAAATATACCCCTTCAGGAACCTACGGGATCGGAAACACACATAAATCATGGCGGAGAGGAGGAGACAAAGGAAGGTGTCCAATCAATGCGAAAATGAATGCAGGCAGAAAGACGGAACCGCAAATGGGGACTAATATAAGAAAACGGGAAATACAATCAGAAGTGCAGTCAGAATAACGCGACACGAGGGAGGGACCAGCAGTACCGTCTACGAACGGAGGAGTCCAGGGAAACAGACCAACCTTCAGAGGAGTCCGGGGAGCTGAAGGGAGACCGATGAAACGGGAACATTATTTACAGTTTGTACCAACGTTATATCCATCACTTTGGGTCTTACTTTATACCACGTATTGCGCAGCCTCTATATTCCCACCGGCTGAACCGGCGAGGGGCTCCCCGACACGCGTATACTTATGCTGGATACACACTAACATAGCCCGCACTGACTGACTCGCCACTAATTCCATAACTTCCCGATGTCGTACAAACATGAAATGGCAGGAGCATTCATAAGGTCCGAAACCGGAAAAGTAACGAAGCACAACCCAATATTTAATATTAAGCGATAAAAACTGTGCGAAAATCCGCGATACATGACAATTCTTTTCCAAGAAACCATAAAGCCAAGGTAAATGATTTGTATACTGAGGAGAATCTACCTCACCTCTGTGTGTATATACTGAGGAGAATCTACCTCACCTCTGTGTATATACTGAGGATAATCTACCTCACCTCTGTGTGTATATACTGAGGAGAATCTACCTCACCTCTGTGTGTATATACTGAGGAGAATCTACCTCACCTCTATGTGAATATACTGAGGAGAATCTACCTCACCTCTATGTGAATATACTGAGGAGAATCTACCTCACCTCTATGTGTATATACTGAGGAGAATCTACCTCACCTCTGTGTGTATATACTGAGGAGAATCTACCTCACCTCTGTGTATATACTGAGGAGAATCTACCTCACCTCTGTGTGTATATACTGAGGAGAATCTACCTCCCCTCTGTGTGTATATACTGAGGAGAATCTACCTCCCCTCTGTGTGTATACACTGAGGAGAATCTACCTCACCTCCGTGTGTATATACTGAGGAGAATCTACCTCCCCTCTATGTGTATATACTGAGAAGAATCTACCTCACCTCTGTGTGTATATACTGAGGATAATCTACCTCACCTCTGTGTGTATATACTGAGGAGAATCTACCTCCCCTCTATGTGTATATACTGAGGAGAATCTACCTCACCTCTATGTGTATATACTGAGGAGAATCCACCTCACCTCTATGCGTATATACTGTGGAGAATCTACCTCCCCTCTATGTGTATATACTGAGGAGAATCTACCTCACCTCTATGTGTATATACTGAGGAGAATCTACCTCACCTCTATGCGTATATACTGTGGAGAATCTACCTCACCTCTGTGTGTATATACTGAGGATAATCTACCTCACCTCTGTGTGTATATACTGAGGAGAATCTACCTCCCCTCTATGTGTATATACTGAGGAGAATCTACCTCCCCTCTATGTGTATATACTGAGGGGAATCTACCTCCCCTCTGTGTGTATATACTGAGGAGAATCTACCTCCCCTCTATGTGTATATACTGAGGAGAATCTACCTCACCTCTGTGTATATACTGAGGAGAATCTACCTCACCTCTATGCGTATATACTGTGGAGAATCTACCTCCCCTCTATGTGTATATACTGAGGAGAATCTACCTCACCTCTATGTGTGTATATACTGAGGAGAATCTACCTCACCTCTATGCGTATATACTGTGGAGAATCTACCTCACCTCTGTGTGTATATACTGAGGAGAATCTACCTCACCTCTGTGTGTATATACTGAGGATAATCTACCTCACCTCTGTGTGTATATACTGAGGAGAATCTACCTCACCTCTGTGTGTATATACTGAGGAGAATCTACCTCACCTCTGTGTGTATATACTGAGGAGAATCTACCTCCCCTCTATGTGTATATACTGAGGAGAATCTACCTCCCCTCTATGTGTATATACTGAGGGGAATCTACCTCCCCTCTGTGTGTATATACTGAGGAGAATCTACCTCCCCTCTATGTGTATATACTGAGGAGAATCTACCTCACCTCTATGTGTGTATATACTGAGGAGAATCTACCTCACCTCTATGTGTATATACTGAGGAGAATCTACCTCACCTCTGTGTGTATATACTGAGGAGAATCTACCTCACCTCTATGTGTATATACTGAGGAGAATCTATCTCCCCTCTATGTGTATATACTGAGGAGAATCTACCTCACCTCTGTGTGTATACACTGAGGAGAATCTACCTCACCTATATGTGTATATACTGAGGAGAATCTACCTCACCTCTATGTGTATAAACTGAGGAGAATCTACCTCCCCTCTATGTGTATATACTGAGGAGAATCTACCTCCCCTCTATGTGTATATACTGAGGAGAATCTACCTCCCCTCTATGTGTATATACTGAGGAGAATCTACCTCCCCTCCATGTGTATATACTGAGGAGAATCTACCTCCCCTTCATGTGTATATACTAAGAAGAATCTACCTCACCTCTATGTGTATATACTGAGGAGAATCTACCTCACCTCTATGTGTATATACTGAGGAGAATCTACCTCCCCTCTATGTGTATATACTGAGGAGAATCTACCTTCCCTCTGTGTGTATAAACTGAGGAGAATCTACCTCCCCTCTATGTGTATATACTAAGGAGAATCTACCTCCCCTCTGTGTGTATATACTGAGAAGAATCTACCTCACCTCTGTGTGTATATACTGAGGAGAATCTACCTCACCTCTATGTGTATATATAGAGGAGAATCTACCTCACCCTTATGTGTATATACTGAGGAGAATCTATCTCACCCTTATGTGTATATATAGAGGAGCACATGACTGACCTTTATGTGTATATACTGAAAGGCTGTAAACCACATTAGGAAGCGGCCATGAACTGCAGAGATGGAGCAATTAAGGCTAAGAATGGGTTTAAACCTGCAGTCTGGGGGTATAAAGTGAGGAGAGTAGGGGAGGGGCGGCACATTCTGCAGAGGGACATCGGTACATGCAGTCTGAGGAGAATCTAACGCTCCTCTATGTGTAGCAGTGTTTATTCCATGACTCCATAACATTTTCCGCCTGAACATCCGGCACCAGATGCCCTCGGGCGCAGCTGGCATAATCCGATAGTAATCAATAAAGGAGAAGTTTTGCAGTAGATTGTTTTGATTATTTCTGTCCCGCCAAGCGTGCGGCGCCATCACCAGCAGTTCCTCCAGGTTGGGCTCTCACGGCTCGGTCGCATTCTGCAGCATAAGGGCTGCGATCTTTCATGGAACGTAATTGTGACCGATGGCGATGCACGCGTTTCTCGGCCCGGCTCTTCTCTGCAGACGGTTCGCTCCAGCCAGCAGTGCGGCTTTTCTTTTGAAGTTGTAGTAGTTTCTGCTGCTCATGCGCAATGCTAATGCGTATTGCTGACGGAACACTTGCATCCATTGACTCACTATAGGCCGCCCGCATGGAGTCTGTGAAGAACAGAGCAAGCTGTGACTTGTAATCCACTTACGGAAGCTGCAATGCCTATCGGCACGTATGAGCGAGGCTGCGAAAGCTCAAGTCAAACCCGCCCGTGTGGGCCCGGCCTGAGCGCAGGAAGGACTATCGCCGGGGCGAGCTGTCGGGCATCTGCACCCGCAGGACATCCCATGTCAAGGCACAGTAGGCACATTCCATCAGGATGCCCCCTCACCCATTGTCATATCTGATAACGAGCCGCGGGCGGAACGTAAAACGGCAGCGATCAGAGATGAAGCGTGTAAGTCCCATCGTAGGTCTGCGAGGTCCTTGGAAGCAGAAGCCGGCAGACATGAACGCCGCCCAACGCCGAGGAGACAGAAAGTAAGAAGGGGTGTAAGCGATAGTGTCAGGAATGACCAATGTCCCCTAAACGGTAAGCAGCGTTCTTGGGGACGGTCAGCAGGCCCGACGGTGAGGTTGGCTACCCCGATGCAAGAGTCCTGCCCTCCCGTCTCGGGGTGGAGGCTTCTGCCTCTACTGGGGGGACCATTACCTGTCGCTGCTCACATGACTGATGGCAGCCAATCATGGCAGAGCGTTGTGATCCACCACCAGTGTGCAGCGGGAATCCACTGGAGAACTGGTACAGCCATCTTGAAATGTGCGGATCCAGCGCGGAATGCCAGTAACATCGCTGCCCCGCACCCCCGCGCTTCAGACAGCTTTTGGCGCAGGATCGCGGCTTTAAACAAACCTTATCTGCTTGCTGTGGAATAAATCCATGCAGGACCGGATCTGCGGATCGGAAGGCCACGGCGCTCCGCTTATGCTGCACATCAGAAGCATGTCTGCTCGGCTACCTACCCATGGGCGAGCGCCATATCGCAGTAACGCCTGCCATCACTTCTGGGGAGCAGCGATCCCCCGGCGCGGCTTTCAGGCACATTAGAGGATCGGCAGGCGTTTCCCACGGTTTTCAGTGCGATGCGTCTCACTGTCCCGCACTGCGCTCCGAGGAACGCCAACAGACACCACATCGCTCATGTAGGACTCTACACTAATGTCCCGCCAGTTTCCGGTCGGATGCGTATAAAGTGTTTGGCCAGCAGGTGGCAGCACATCACCAGACAATCTTATTATGACATTTAATGTGCTTTTGGTAAAAATGGAAGAAGTTATTCGCTGCTGAACCACTAAGGTTAGTACCACCGCTTGCTGCTGGGTCTGGATATCTAATGGGATTTGATCATTCCTTCCCATCAGCAGATCATCACACCGGCTGCTCCTGTACGCGGACAGTTCGCCGCCGCGGTTCGCACGGTTAACGGGCATTTAGTTTTTATTGCCTTTATTAGTTGGACCTGATGTGGATCCCCCAGAATAGAGCGTCAGGCTGATGGCTCCATGTTTGTCGCGGTTTAGTCCCCCATGGTGCAAGAGTAAGGGCTCGTTCACATCTGCCTCAACAGTTGCATTAGGGCCGTCTCACATGGGGGGCGAGGGCGGGGGGGTGGGGGGGGGTGAAGATGTTCCGGTGCCGCGCAGAATAAAGATGGCTAATATCAGCCTGCAATTCCGCCTCCAGATCCAGAGTTGCCCTTGCAGATTTAGATGCGATGTTCTGCAGATCTCTAGAGGTCAGTGGTGTAACAGTCTGCAGGATATATCACTAACAGGAGGTACAGAGGACAGAGCGATGTTCTGCAGACCTCTGGTGTAATAGTCTGCAGGATATATCACTATCAGGAGGTAGAGAGGACAGAGCGATGTTCTGCAGATCTCTAGCGGTCAGTGGTGTAACAGTCTGCAGGATATATCACTAACAGGAGGTACAGAGGACAGAGCGATGTTCTGCAGATCTCTGGTGTAATAGTCTGCAGGATATAACACTATCAGGAGGTAGAGGGGACAGAGCGATGTTCTGCAGATCTATGGAGGTTACTGGTGTAATAATCTGCAGGATATATCACTATGTATCAGGGGGTAGAGAGGACAGAGCGATGTTCTGCGGATCTCTAGAGGTCAGTGGTGTAATAGTCTGCAGGATATATCACTATCAGGAGGTAGAGAGGACAGAGCGATGTTCTGCAGATCTATGGAGGTTACTGGTGTAATAATCTGCAGGATATATCACTATGTATCAGGGGGTAGAGAGGACAGAGCGATGTTCTGCAGATCTCTAGAGGTCAGTGGTGTAATAGTCTGCAGGATATATCACTAACAGGAGGTACAGAGGACAGAGCGATGTTCTGCAGACCTCTGGTGTAATAGTCTGCAGGATATATCACTATCAGGAGGTAGAGAGGACAGAGCGATGTTCTGCAGATCTCTGGGGGTCAGTGGTGTAATAGTCTGCAGGATATATCACTATCAGGAGGTAGAGAGGACAGAGCGATGTTCTGCAGATCTCTAGAGGTCAGTGCTGTAATACTCTGCAGGATATATCACTATCAGGAGGTAGAGGGGACAGAGCGATGTTCTGCAGATCTCTAGAGGTCAGTGGTGTAATAGTCTGCAGGATGTATCACTATCAGGAGGTAGAGAGGACAGAGCGATGTGCTGCAGATCTCTGGGGGTCAGTGGTGTAATAATCTGCAGGATATATCACTATGTATCAGGGGGTAGAGAGGACAGAGCGATGTTCTGCAGATCTCTAGAGGTCAGTGGTGTAATAGTCTGCAGGATATATCACTATCAGGAGGTAGAGAGGACAGAGCGATGTTCTGCAGATCTATGGAGGTTACTGGTGTAATAATCTGCAGGATATATCACTATGTATCAGGAAATAGAGAAGACAGAGCGATGTTCTGCAGATCTGGGGGGGGGGGTCAGTGGTGTAATAGTCTGCAGGATATATAACTATGTATCAGGGGGTAGAGGGGACAGAGCAATGTTCTGCAGATCTCTAGAGGTCAGTGGTGGATGTATCACTATCAGGAGGTGGAGAGGACAGAGCGATGTTCTGCAGATCTCTAGAGGCCGGTGGTGTAATAACCTGCAGGATATATTACGATGTATCAGGAAGTAGAGAGGACAGAGCGATGTTCTGCAGATCTCTAGGGGTCAGTGGTGTAATAGTCTGCAGGATATAGCACTATCAGGAGGTAGAGAGGACAGAGTGATGTTCTGCAGACCTCTAGAGGTCAGTGGTGTAATAACCTGCAGGATATATTACGATGTATTAGGAAGTAGAGAGGACAGAGCGATGTTCTGCAGATCTCTAGGGGTCAGTGGTGTAATAGTCTGTAGGATATATCACTATCAAGAGGTAGAGGGGACAGAGCGATGTTCTGCAGATCTGTAGAGGTCAGTGGTGGAATAGTCTGCAGGATATATCACTATCAGTAGGTAGAGAGGACAGAGCGATGTCCTGCAGATCTGTAGAGGTCAGTGGTGTAATAGTCTGCAGGATATATCACTATGTATCAGGAGGTAGGGAGGACAGAGCGATGTCCTGCAGATCTCTAGAGGTCAGTGGTGTAATAGTCTGCAGGATATATCACTATCAGGAGGTAGAGATGACAGAGCGATGTTCTGCAGATCTCTAGAGGTCAGTGGTGTAATAGTCTGCAGAATATATCACTAACAGGAGGTAGAGGGGACAGAGCGATGTTCTGCAGATCTATGGAGGTTACTGGTGTAATAATCTGCAGGATGTATAACTATGTATCAGGAGGTAGAGAGGACAGAGCGATGTTCTGCAGATCTCTAGAGGTCAGTGGTGTAATAGTCTGCAGGATATATCACTATCAGGAGGTAGAGGGGACAGAGCGATGTTCTGCAGACTTCTGGTGTAATAGTCTGCAGGATATATCACTATCAGGATGTAGAGGGGACAAAGCGATGTTCTGCAGATCTCTAGAGGTCTGTGGTGTAATAGTCTGCAGGATATATCACTATGTATCAGGCGGTAGAGAGGACAGAGCGATGTTCTGCAGATCTCTAGAGGTCAGTGGTGTAACAGTCTGCAGGATATATCACTATGTATCAGGAGGGAGAGAGGACAGAGCGATGTTCTGCAGATCTTTGGAGGTCAGTGGTGTAATAGTCTGCAGGGTATATCACTATCAGGAGGTAGAGAGGACAGAGCGATGTTCTGCAGCTCTCTGGGGGTCAGTGTTGTAATAGTCTGCAGGATATATCACTATCAGGAGGTAGAGGGGACAGAGCGATGTTCTGCAGATCTCTGGGGGTCAGTGGTGTAATAGTCTGCAGGATATATCACTATCAGGAGGTAGAGAGGACAGAGCGATGTTCTGCAGATCTCTGGAGGTCAGTGGTGTAATAGTCTGCAGGATATATCACTATCAGGAGGTAGAGAGGACAGAGCGATGTTCTGCAGACCTCTGGAGGTTAGTGGTGTAATAGTCTGCAGGCTATATCACTATCAGGAGGTAGAGAGGACAGAGCGATGTTCTGCAGACCTCTGGAGGTCAGTGGTGTAATAGTCTGCAGGCTATATCACTATCAGGAGGTATAGAGGACAGAGCGATGTTCTGCAGATCTCTAGAGGTCTGTGGTGTAATAGTCTGCAGGATATATCACTATGTATCAGGAGGTAGAGAGGACAGAGTGATGTTCTGCAGACCTCTGGAGGTCAGTGGTGTAATAGTCTGCAGAATATATCACTATCTATCAGGAGGTAGAGAGGACAGAGCGATGTTCTGCAGATCCCTGGAGGATCAGTAGTGTAATAGTCTGCAGGATATATCACTATGTATCAGGTGGTAGAGGGACAGAGCGATGTTCTGCAGATCTCTGGGGGTCAGTGGTGTAATAGTCTGCAGGATATGTCACTATGTATCAGGAGGTAGAGAGGACAGAGCGATGTTCTGCAGATCTCTGGGGGTCAGTGGTGTAATAGTCTGCAGGATATATCACTATCAGGAGGTAGAGAGGACAGAGCGATGTTCTGCAGATCTCTGGGGGTCAGTGGTGTAATAGTCTGCAGGATATATCACTATCTATCAGGAGGTAGAGAGGACAGAGTGATGTTCTGCAGATCCCTGGAGGATCAGTAGTGTAATAGTCTGCAGGATATATCACTATGTATCAGGTGGTAGAGGGACAGAGCGATGTTCTGCAGATCTCTGGGGGTCAGTGGTGTAATAGTCTGCAGGATATGTCACTATGTATCAGGAGGTAGAGAGGACAGAGCGATGTTCTGCAGATCTCTGGGGGTCAGTGGTGTAATAGTCTGCAGGATATGTCACTAACAGGAGGTACAGAGGACAGAGCGATGTTCTGCAGATCTCTGGGGGTCAGTGGTGTAATAGTCTGCAGGATATGTCACTAACAGGAGGTACAGAGGACAGAGCGATGTTCTGCAGATCTCTGGGGGTCAGTGGTGTAATAGTCTGCAGGATATATCACTATCAGGAGGTAGAGAGGACAGAGCGATGTTCTGCAGATCCCTGGAGGATCAGTGGTGGAATAGTCTGCAGGATATATCACTATCAGGAGGTAGAGGGGACAGCGATGTTCTGCAGATCTCTGGGGGTCAGTGGTGTAATAGTCTGCAGGATATATCACTATCAGGAGGTAGAGGGGACGGAGCGATGTTCTGCAGATCTCTGGGGGTCAGTGGTGTAATAGTCTGCAGGATGTATCACTATCAGGAGGTAGAGAGGACAGAGCGATGTTCTGCAGATCTCTGGGGGTCAGTGGTGTAATAGTCTGCAGCATATATCACTATCAGGAGGTAGAGAGGACAGAGCGATGTTCTGCAGATCTCTAGAGGTCAGTGCTGTAATAATCTGCAGGATATATCACTATGTATCAGGAGGTAGAGAGGACAGAGCGATGTTCTGCAGATCTATGGGGGTCAGTGGTGGAATAGTCTGCAGGATATATCACTATCAGGAGGTAGAGGGGACAGAGCGATGTTCTGCAGATCTCCAGAGGTCAGTGGTGTAATAGTCTGCAGGATAGATCACTATGTATCAGGAGGTAGAGAGGACAGAGCGATGTTCTGCAGACCTCTAGGGGTCAGTGGTTAACAGTCTGCAGTCTATATCACTATGTATCAGGAGGTAGAGGGGACAGAGCGATGTTCTGCAGACTTCTGGTGTAATAGTCTGCAGGATATATCACTATCAGGATGTAGAGGGGACAAAGCGATGTTCTGCAGATCTCTAGAGGTCAGTGGTGTAATAGTCTGCAGGGTGTATCACTATGTATCAGGAGTTAGAGAGGACAGAGCGATGTTCTGCGGATCTCTGGGGGTCAGTGGTGTAATAGTCTGCAGGATATATCACTATCAGTAGGTAGAGAGGACAGAGCGATGTTCTGCAGATCTCTGGAGGTCAGTGGTGTAATAGTCTGCAGGATATATCACTATCAGGAGGTAGAGAGGACAGAGCGATGTTCTGCAGATCTCTAGAGGTCAGTGGTGTAATAGTCTGCAGGATATATCACTATCAGGAGGTAGAGAGGACAGAGCGATGTTCTGCAGATCTCATAAAGCTCCACCCCTGACGTCACATGATTCCGCCCCCTGATCACATGCTAGTGACATCATCACAAGCCTCTTGCTCTCTCCATCATTGAGCATTGCTACCCTGGGAATGAGGTCCTTTGGCCCCGCGGGCCCCGTAGCGACAACGTCTGGTATTGTTGCTCACATCTGACTACTTCTCGCTCCTCTCCATTAGAACAGAGCTGGGATGGTTTAGGTACAGTGTCTAATCTGAAGTAGTCTGGGACACGCCCCCTCACATCATTGGTTCAGGCTGCAGGGGGCGTGTCTCAGACTACTTCAGATTGGTAATCCTCTCTTGTGGGTTCTGACTGGGAGCTCCTGGCTGGAGATTCCTCGAAGGCCGCTGGGCCCTGCAGATACGTCTTGGCTAAATGCAGTTGTAGCCGCCATCCGTTTCCCCTAAGAACCGCCCCCACATGCGCGCTTGGGGGAGGGGTCATGCTGCAGACACGTCTGTTGGTCAAAAGGACTGGGTATGTTTAAATCCAACATGTCTGACCCTTCCTTCCCCTGACACCCCCCGGGGGGAGATAGGGCAGTCGGGACACCCCCGGGGCGAGAAAGGGCAGTCGGGACACCCCCCGGGGCGAGAAAGGGCAGTCGGGACACCCCCCGGGGCGAGAAAGGGCAGTCGAGACACCCCCCGGGGGGAGAAAGGGCAGTCGGGACACCCCCCCGGGGGGGAGAAAGGGCAGTCGGGACACCCCCCCGGGGGGGAGAAAGGGCAGTCGGGACACCCCCCCGGGGGGGAGAAAGGGCAGTCGGGACACCCCCCCGGGGGGGAGAAAGGGCAGTCGGGACACCCCCCCGGGGGGGAGAAAGGGCAGTCGGGACACCCCCCCGGGGGGGAGAAAGGGCAGTCGGGACACCCCCCCGGGGGGGAGAAAGGGCAGTCGGGACACCCCCCCGGGGGGGAGAAAGGGCAGTCGGGACACCCCCCCGGGGCGAGAAAGGGCAGTCGGGACACCCCCCCGGGGCGAGAAAGGGCAGTCGGGACACCCCCCCGGGGCGAGAAAGGGCAGTCGGGACACCCCCCCGGGGCGAGAAAGGGCAGTCGGGACACCCCCCCGGGGCGAGAAAGGGCAGTCGGGACACCCCCCGGGGCGAGAAAGGGCAGTCGGGACACCCCCCGGGGCGAGAAAGGGCAGTCGGGACACCCCCCGGGGCGAGAAAGGGCAGTCGGGACACCCCCCGGGGCGAGAAAGGGCAGTCGGGACACCCCCCGGGGCGAGAAAGGGCAGTCGGGACACCCCCCCCGGGGGAGGGCAGTCGAGACACCCCCCCGGGGGAGAGAAAGGGCAGTCGGGACACCCCCCGGGGCGAGAAAGGGCAGTCGGGACACCCCCCCCCGGGGGGGAGAAAGGGCAGTCGGGACACACCCCCCCCCGGGGGGGAGAAAGGGCAGTCGGGACACACCCCCCCCCGGGGGGGAGAAAGGGCAGTCGGGACACCCCCCCCGGGGGGGAGAAAGGGCAGTCGGGACACCCCCCCCGGGGGGGAGAAAGGGCAGTCGGGACACACCCCCCCCCCGGGGGGGAGAAAGGGCAGTCGGGACACCCCCCCGGGGGAGAGAAAGGGCAGTCGAGACACCCCCCGGGGGGAGAAAGGGTAGTCGGGACACCCCCCGGGGCGAGAAAGGGCAGTCGGGACACCCCCCGGGGCGAGAAAGGGCAGTCGGGACACCCCCCGGGGCGAGAAAGGGCAGTCGGGACACCCCCCCCCCCCCGGGGGGGAGAAAGGGCAGTCGGGACACACCCCCCCCCCCGGGGGGGAGAAAGGGCAGTCGGGACACACCCTCCCCGGGGGAGAGAAAGGGCAGTCGGGACACACCCCCCCCGGGGGAGAGAAAGGGCAGTCGGGACACCCCCCGGGGGGAGAAAGGGCAGTCGGGACACCCCCTGGGGGGAGAAAGGGCAGTCGGAACACCCCCCGGGGGGAGAAAGGGCAGTCGGGACACCCCCTGGGGGGAGAAAGGGCAGTCGGGACACCCCCCGGGGGAGGGCAGTCGTTGTGCGCACATTTGGCATTCTGCCTGGACTTTAGCGGTGTAACGGTGGATGGAATCGGACACAACCTGGAGACAAAATACATCAAACCGTCGAGAAACAAGTAGAAGCGGGTCAGGAGTGACGGGGGCACCAGGGGGCAGGGGCTTAGGGGGGCGGGGGCTCCGGGGGCGGTATTAGGGGGGCGGGGGCTCCGGGGGTGTGGGGTGGTATTAGGGGGGCCTCGTGCGGGCGGTTTGGGTGTGGTGAACAATGCACCAAAACCAACATCAGCGAACCCGTTCTTGTGGTTTTACTGCGGACACGAGTGGCATCTGCTCTGCGGGCGCAGTTATTACATGTGGATGCTGGCAAAGGCGGGGCGACCGACGGGCATAGAAGCGCCAACAGTCCTTCAATGTCTGCAGGGGGGATCGTTCACAGTACGCAGGGCTCACAGACCGAGCGGCTGCCACCGACAACCAAGTGACTCCGACAGGTCAGCGACTGGTCACACAGGGCAAATATCGCCCAAATTTTCAGTTCCTAGTAAGAATGCGGGCGATGCGCACCCCGTGTAGGAGGTACCCTCACCCCGAGTCACCCCCACTTCAGGGATATCGTCCAATCAGGAAGCAGAAGAGATTGTGAGTCCATTTCACCTGCCATACTAACAATAGCAACAACAGGAGAGGCGACAGCAAGACCCCCCAAACAGGGCTGGAGACCTTTCTCCTTCCTAGTTCTGGGTGCTGCTGGTGTCCTTCTCACTACGGCCACACGAGGCGCCACCTGCAGCCAATCAGGATGTACAGGCAGTCCTGCTCCTCCAGGAAGGCGCATCCATACGTGCCGCAGGAAGAAGCTTTACTGTCCGCACAACGGTAGATAGCAAGACACGGGCGATACACCAGGGGAGCCGGGCAGAAGGAACAGGAGGAGCTGCCAGAGCCCCAGAAAATACCCTCCAGCATCAGGAGCGGAGGAACAGGAGGAGCTACCAGAGCCCTACAGAATACCCCCAGCATCAGGACCGGAGGAACAGGAAGAGCTACCAGAGCCCTACAGAATACCCCCAGCATCAGGACCAGAGGAACAGGAGGAGCTACAAGAGCCCTACAGAATACCCTACAGCATCAGGACCGGATGAACAGAAGGAGCTACCAGAGCCCTACAGAATACCCTCCAGCATCAGGACCGGAGGAACAGGAGGAGCTACCAGAGCCCTACAGAATACCCTCCAGCATCAGGACCGGAGGAACAGGAGGAGCTACCAGAGCCCCAGAAAATACCCTCCAGCATCAGGACCGGAGGAACAGGAGGAGCTACCAGAGCCCTACAGAATACCCTCCAGCATCAGGACCGGAGATACAGGAAGAGCTACCAGAGCCCTACAGAATACCCTCCAGCATCAGGACCGGAGATACAGGAAGAGCTACCAGAGCCCTACAGAATACCCTCCAGCATCAGGACCAGAGGAACAGGAGGAGCTACCAGAGCCCCAGAAAATACCCTCCAGCATCAGGACCGGAGGAACAGGAGGAGCTACCAGAGCCCTACAGAATACCCCCAGCATCAGGACCGGAGGAACAGGAGGAGCTACCAGAGCCCTACAGAATACCCTCCAGCATCAGGACCGGAGATACAGGAAGAGCTACCAGAGCCCTACAGAATACCCTCCAGCATCAGGACCAGAGGAACAGGAGGAGCTACCAGAGCCCCAGAAAATACCCTCCAGCATCAGGACCGGAGGAACAGGAGGAGCTACCAGAGCCCTACAGAATACCCCCCAGCATCAGGACCGGAGGAACAGGAGGAGCTACCAGAGCCCTACAGAATACCCTCCTGCATCATGACCGGAGGAACAGGAGGAGCTACCAGAGCCCTACAGAATACCCCCAGCATCAGGACCGGAGGAACAGGAGGAGCTACCAGAGCCCTACAGAATACCCTCCAGCATCAGGACCGGAGATACAGGAAGAGCTACCAGAGCCCTACAGAATACCCTCCAGCATCAGGACCCGAGATACAGGAAGAGCTACCAGAGCCCTACAGAATACCCTCCAGCATCAGGACCCGAGGAACAGGAGGAGCTACCAGAGCCCTACAGAATACCCCCAGCATCAGGACCAGAGGAACAGGAGGAGCTACCAGAGCCCCAGAAAATAACCTCCAGCATCAGGACCGGAGGAACAGGAGGAGCTACCAGAGCCCTACAGAATATCCTCCAGCATCAGGACCGGAGGAACAGGAAGAGCTACCAGAGCCCTACAGAATACCCCCCAGCATCAGGACCGGAGGAACAGGAGGAGCTACCAGAGCCCTACAGAATACCCTCCTGCATCATGACTGGAGGAACAGGAGGAGCTGCTAGAGCCCCACAGAATACCCTTCAGCATCAGAACCAGAGGAACAGGAGGAGCTACCAGAGCCCTACAGAATACCCTCCAGCATCAGGACCGGAGGAACAGGAGGAGCTACCAGAGCCCTACAGAATACCCTCCAGCATCAGGACCGGAGGACAGGAGGAGCTACCAGAGCCCTACAGAATACCCTCCAGCATCAGGACCGGAGGAACAGGAGGAGCTACCAGAGCCCTACAGAATACCCTCCAGCATCAGGACCGGAGGAACAGGAAGAGCTACCAGAGCCCTACAGAATACCCTCCAGCATCAGGACCGGAGGAACAGCAGCTACCAGAGCCCTACAGAATACCCCCAGCATCAGGACCGGAGGACAGGAGGAGCTACCAGAGCCCTACAGAATACCCTCCAGCATCAGGACCGGAGGAACAGGAGGAGCTACCAGAGCCCTACAGAATACCCTCCAGCATCAGGACCGGAGGAACAGGAAGAGCTACCAGAGCCCTACAGAATACCCTCCAGCATCAGGACCGGAGGAGCAGCAGCTACCAGAGCCCTACAGAATACCCCCAGCATCAGGACCAGAGGAACAGGAGGAGCTACCAGAGCCCCAGAAAATACCCTCCAGCATCAGGACCGGAGGAACAGGAGGAGCTACCAGAGCCCTACAGAATATCCTCCAGCATCAGGACCGGAGGAACAGGAAGAGCTACCAGAGCCCTACAGAATACCCCCCAGCATCAGGACCGGAGGAACAGGAGGAGCTACCAGAGCCCTACAGAATACCCTCCTGCATCATGACTGGAGGAACAGGAGGAGCTGCTAGAGCCCCACAGAATACCCTTCAGCATCAGAACCAGAGGAACAGGAGGAGCTACCAGAGCCCTACAGAATACCGACCAGCATCAGGACCGGAGGAACAGGAGGAGCTACCAGAGCCCTACAGAATACCCTCCAGCATCAGGACCGGAGGAACAGGAGGAGCTACCAGAGCCCTACAGAATACCCTCCAGCATCAGGACCCGAGGAACAGGAGGAGCTACCAGAGCCCTACAGAATACCCTCCAGCATCAGGACCGGAGGAACAGGAGGAGCTACCAGAGCCCTACAGAATACCCTCCAGCATCAGGACCGGAGGAACAGGAGGAGCTACCAGAGCCCTACAGAATACCCTCCAGCATCAGGACCGGAGGAGCAGCAGCTACCAGAGCCCCACAGAATACCCTCCAGCATCAGGACAGGAGGAGCAGGAGGAGCTACCAGAGCCCTACAGAATACCGACCAGCATCAGGACCAGAGGAACAGGAGGAGCTACCAGAGCCCTACAGAATACCCTCCAGCATCAGGACCGGAGGAGCAGCAGCTACCAGAGCCCTACAGAATACCCCCAGCATCAGGACCGGAGGACAGGAGGAGCTACCAGAGCCCTACAGAATACCCTCCAGCATCAGGACCGGAGGAACAGGAGGAGCTACCAGAGCCCTACAGAATACCCTCCAGCATCAGGACCGGAGGAACAGGAAGAGCTACCAGAGCCCTACAGAATACCCTCCAGCATCAGGACCGGAGGAGCAGCAGCTACCAGAGCCCTACAGAATACCCCCAGCATCAGGACCGGAGGACAGGAGGAGCTACCAGAGCCCTACAGAATACCCTCCAGCATCAGGACCGGAGGAACAGGAGGAGCTACCAGAGCCCTACAGAATACCCTCCAACATCAGGACAGGAGGAACAGGAGGAGCTACCAGAGTCCCACAGAATACCCTCCAGCATCAGGACAGGAGGAGCTATCAGAGCCCTAAAGAATACCCTCCAGCATCAGGACAGGAGGAGCTACCAGAGCCATACAGAATACCCCTCAGCATCAGGACCCGAGGAACAGGAGGAGCTACCAGAGCCCTACAGAATACCCTACAGCATCAGGACCCGAGGAACAGGAGGAGCTACCAGAGCCCTACAGAATACCCTCCAGCATCAGAACCGGAGGAACAGGAGCTACCAGAGCCCTACAGAATACCCTCCACAGCATCAGGACAGGAGGAGCTACCAGAGCCCTACAGAATACCCCCAGCATCAGGACCGAAGGGACAGGAGGAGCTACCAGAGCCCTACAGAATACCCTCCAGCATCAGGACCTAAGGGACAGGAGGAGCTACCAGAGCCCTACAGAATACCCTCCAGCATCAGGACCGGAGGAACAGGAGCTACCAGAGCCCTACAGAATACCCTCCAGCATCAGGACCGGAGGAACAGGAGGAGCTACCAGAGCCCTACAGAATACCCTCCAGCATCAGGACCGGAGGAACAGGAGCTACCAGAGCCCTACAGAATACCCCCAGCATCAGGACCGAAGGGACAGGAGGAGCTACCAGAGCCCTACAGAATACCCCCAGCATCAGGACCGAAGGGACAGGAGGAGCTACCAGAGCCCTACAGAATACCCTCCAGCATCAGGACCGAAGGGACAGGAGGAGCTACCAGAGCCCTACAGAATAGCCTCCAGCATCAGGACCGGAGGAGCTATCAGAGCCCTACAGAATACCCTCCAGCATCAGGACCGGAGGAACAGGAGGAGCTACCAGAGCCCTACAGAATACCCCCAGCATCAGGACCGGAGGAACAGGAGGAGCTACCAGAGCCCTACAGAATACCCTCCAGCATCAGGACCGGAGATACAGGAAGAGCTACCAGAGCCCTACAGAATACCCTCCAGCATCAGGACCGGAGGAACAGGAGGAGCTACCAGAGCCCTACAGAATACCCCCAGCATCAAGACCGGAGGAACAGGAAGAGCTACCAGAGCCCTACAGAATACCCCCAGCATCAGGACCGGAGGAAAAGGAGGAGCTACCAGAGCCCTACAGAATAGCCTCCAGCATCAGGACAGGAGGAGCAGGAGGAGCTACCAGAGTCCCACAGAATACCCTCCAGCATCAGGACAGGAGGAGCTACCAGAGCCCTACAGAATACCCTTCAGCATCAGGATCGGGGGAACAGGGGGAGCTACCAGAGCCCTACAGAATACCCTCCAGCATCAGGACCGGAGGAACAGGAGGAGCTACCAGAGCCCTACAGAATACCCTCCAGCATCAGGACCCGAGGAACAGGAGGAGCTACCAGAGCCCTACAGAATACCCCCAGCATCAGGACCGGAGGAACAGGAGGAGCTACCAGAGCCCTACAGAATACCCTTCAGCATCAGGATCGGGGGAACAGGGGGAGCTACCAGAGCCCTACAGAATACCCTCCAGCATCAGGACCAGAGGAACAGGAGGAGCTACCAGAGCCCTACAGAATACCCTCCAGCATCAGGACCGGAGGGACAGGAGGAGCTACCAGAGCCCTACAGAATACCCTCCACAGCATCAGGACAGGAGGAGCTACCAGAGCCCTACAGAATACCCTCCAGCATCAGGATCGGGGGAACAGGGGGAGCTACCAGAGCCCTACAGAATACCCTCCAGCATCAGGACCGGAGGGACAGGAGGAGCTACCAGAGCCCTACAGAATACCCTCCACAGCATCAGGACAGGAGGAGCTACCAGAGCCCTACAGAATACCCCCAGCATCAGGACCGGAGGAACAGGAGGAGCTACCAGACCCTTACCGAACCCCCCCCCCCCAGCATCAGGACAGGAGGAGCTATCAGAGCCCCACAACATGTCCTGCTGCAGGGACCTTTGCAGTGGGCAGTATGATTTGCCAGAAAGCACCTGAATTGCGTGATCCGTTCTCCTCAGTGCACCGCGCAGTCAGGAAAGACGATGGAAGTTATCGATATACGGGGCGTAGTTTACGTCTTCCGGTAATCAGACTTACAGGTTTATTTCCATGTGAGAGAAACCAAGACGTCTTGTAGATGCGAGGCCTTCTAATGGCTGCAAATACATGATGACCAGCCGCTCCAAGACCTCTCCGATCCAAACTCAGCTTTATGGGGCAGATCTGGATGGGACACTAATTATATACACATATACACACACTATATATACACACACACACCATATACACACACTATATATACACACACACACTATATACACATATATACACACACACTATATACACATATATACACACACACTATATACACATATATACACACACACTATATATACACATATATACACACACACTATATATACACATATATACACACACACACTATATATACACATATATACACACACACTATATACACATATATACACACACACTATATACACATATATACACACACACTATATATACACATATATACACACACACTATATATACACATATATACACACACACTATATATACACATATATACACACACACTATATATACACATATATACACACACACTATATATACACATATATACACACACACTATATATACACATATATACACACACACTATATATACACATATATACACACACACTATATATACACATATACACACTATATATACACATATACACACTATATATACACACTATATATACACATATACACACTATATATATATATATATATATATATATATATATATATATATATATATATATATATATATATATATATATATATATATATACACACACACACACACACTCTCTATACATACACAAATGTTCACACATGAAAAGGCACAGCATTGGGGGCTTCCTGGTAATTTGCGCACCTCGGCTGTATGAGCCGGTGACGGGGTACACCGGGGGCCCGAGTCAGTGGACATTGTTGGACGTCTGGGATCACTAGTTGCCCAGGCAGCCGGTAAGGAACGCTCGCAGCGGCGCCCAGATGACGGACTGAATGGGGATTAAGTCCTCTGCGCTGCGCACATTCCTGCAGCCGCTCGCTAGTATCAGCACAGACTAATTGGCTGTTCTACAAGTGTGCAGAAGTAGGGCCGGCGCCGCACAATAGCTGCCATTATCTGCTCCCCGCAGACCCGCTACTCAATTCTCTGCATTTACTTCCCCCTCTCTGAACAATAGCATGCAGATAGCGGCGCGGCCGCAGCGCAGGAGGATTAACCGTTGCTGCGAACACGCGGTATATCTTAATATGCGCTGGCATCCATTCATTGTTGTGGAAGTCATTAGCGCCAGCACTCAAGCAGGGATGAATTAGGCTAATGGAAGCGTTCTTGGGAGAGGCGATGCATGAAGAGCGCGGCTTCTGGTTGGGCAGGAGGTTACGATGCCACGCATCACCAGAAAGTGACCCAATTACACAAACCACATTTAATGTTTAACATTTAAGAATTTTTAGTGATTTTTTTCATTTTCGGTCACAATCTATATTATTGCGTTTTGTCCCCGAGCCGAACGGTCTGCCCGCTGTCACCGCTAACCTATCCTCTGGGGTCCGCACCTCAGGAATCCACTCCATCAGCCGATTTTCTGGCCCGCTGTCACCACTAACCTATCCTCTGGGGTCCGCACCTCAGGAATCCACTCCATCAGCCAATTGTCTGCCCGCTGTCACCGCTAACCTATCCTCTGGGGTCCGCACCTCAGGAATCCACTCCATCAGCCGATTTTCTGGCCCGCTGTCACCACTAACCTATCCTCTGGGGTCCGCACCTCAGGAATCCACTCCATCAGCCAATTGTCTGCCCGCTGTCACCACTAACCTATCCTCTGGGGTCCGCACCTCAGGAATCCACTCCATCAGCCGATTTTCTGGCCCGCTGTCACCACTAACCTATCCTCTGGGGTCCGCACCTCAGGAATCCACTCCATCTGCCGTCTGCCCGCTGTCACTGATGACCTGTCCTCTGGGGTCCGCCCCTCGGGAATCCACTCCATCAGCCGATGGTCTGCCCGCTGTCACCGCTAACCTATCCTCTAGGGGTCCGTCCTTTGGGAATACAGTCCATCAGCCAATGATCTGCCCGCT
Source organism: Eleutherodactylus coqui (assembly GCF_035609145.1). Classification (NCBI taxonomy): domain Eukaryota; kingdom Metazoa; phylum Chordata; class Amphibia; order Anura; family Eleutherodactylidae; genus Eleutherodactylus; species Eleutherodactylus coqui. Next base: position 1,197,758 of record NC_089847.1, on the reverse strand, counting down.
GTCACTGATGACCTATCCTCTAGGGGTCTGCCCCTCAGGAATCCACTCCATCAGCTGATGGTCTGCCCGCTGTCACTGATGACCTATCCTCTAGGGGTCTGCCCCTCAGGAATCCACTCCATCAGCCAATTGTCTCCCGGATGTCAACTGATGACCTATCCTCTGGGGGTCCGCCCCTCAGGAATCCAGTCCATCAGCCCCTTTTTTTTTTTATTACAGCCCCCTAGCCCCTTTTTTTAATTACAGGCCCCGCCCCTTTTCTTTTTTATCACAGCCCCCTAGCCCCCTTTTTTTTATCACAGCCCCCTAGCCCCCTTTTTTTTTTTATCACAGCCCCCTAGCCCCCTTTTTTTTTTATCACAGCCCCCTAGCCCCTTTTTTTTTTATCACAGCCCCCTAGCCCCTTTTTTTTTTATCACAGCCCCCTAGCCCCTTTTTTTTTTTTTTTTTATCACAGCCCCCTAGCCCCTTTTTTTTTATCACAGCCCCCTAGCCCCTTTTTTTTTATCACAGCCCCCTAGCCCCTTTTTTTTTATCACAGCCCCCTAGCCCCTTTTTTTTTTATCACAGCCCCCTAGCCCCTTTTTTTTTTATCACAGCCCCCTAGCCCCTTTTTTTTTATCACAGCCCCCTAGCCCCTTTTTTTTTATCACAGCCCCCTAGCCCCTTTTTTTTTTAATCACAGCCCCCTAGCCCCTTTTTTTTTTAATCACAGCCCCCTAGCCCCTTTTTTTTTATCACAGCCCCCTAGCCCCTTTTTTTTTATCACAGCCCCCTAGCCCCTTTTTTTTATCACAGCCCCCTAGCCCCTTTTTTTTTTATCACAGCCCCCTAGCCCCTTTTTTTTATCACAGCCCCCTAGCCCCTTTTTTTTATTACAGCCCCCTAGCCCCTTTTTTTCATTACAGCCCCCTAGCCCCTTTTTTTATTACAGCCCCCTAGCCCCCTTTTTTTTTTTATTACAGCCCCTAGCCCCCTTTTTTTTTTATTACAGGCCCCTAGCCCCTTTTTTTATTACAGGCCCCGGCCCCTTTTTTTATTACAGGCCCCTAGCCCCTTTTTTTATTCCAGCCCCCGGCCCCTTTTATTCCAGCCCCCGGCCCCTTTTATTCCAGCCCCCGGCCCCTTTTATTCCAGCCCCCGGCCCCTTTTATTCCAGCCCCCTAGCCCCTTTTATTCCAGCCCCCTAGCCCCTTTTATTCCAGCCCCCTAGCCCCTTTTATTCCAGCCCCCTAGCCCCTTTTATTCCAGCCCCCGGCCCCTTTTATTCCAGCCCCCGGCCCCTTTTATTCCAGCCCCCGGCCCCTTTTATTCCAGCCCCCGGCCCCTTTTATTCCAGCCCCCGGCCCCTTTTATTCCAGCCCCCGACCCCTTTTATTCCAGCCCCCGGCCCCTTTTATGCCAGCCCCCGGCCCGTTGGCAGGTCCTCTTTACATATGTTTTCGTCTTACTATAGCCATTGGTTTTCCATGCCATGCAGCGCTAGTTTACGAAGACACCGCTGATGAGGCTCGTGCCAATAGGGGTAGCGGGACACCTCCACATGGCTTGCTGTGGGAATGGGCCGTCTATGATCAGCGGCGCCTCGTTTTTGGGGCTGGCGGTAGTTGGGGTCTCCAACAATGACAACAGGCCATGAAAGTGATGGGAAGCACTAAATGAGCAGAACGCGCTAAAGCAAAGTCGTACCGCAATCACGCCAACGGCTGCACATCACAAGTGGCGGGCCGCCCTCCACCCACTGGAGGGCGCTGCCATCCCTCCCAGGTGACGGGTACAGTCAGTGCCGCACTCCAGTAAATGAGCCTCTATCCCCGCCCCCGCCGCTGATGGGATGGAAGTCGGGTTTTATTATGCATTTTCCCCTCAATCTCACGGAAGTCATTCTCAGCCGCACAATAAAACTAATCTGTAGCGTTATTTCCCCGCTATCTGAGGGCGCCGCTGATTGGCCGCCACGTCCCTTTCATGTTGAATTAGAATCCGCACAGAGGAGTCAAACAGGGACCAATTCAGAATCTCGTGTATTCCTGGAGCAGAAGAGAAACATTCAGGTGCTTTCTGTCCGTAGTTGTAAAACTTCATAAAAGCGTTAATGCTGACGGCGCCGGTCGGGGCCTATTGGCATGTAAAGGCGGCGCGGCGCCCGGAACCAGCGCCACTTACCTCATTGAAAGCATTTACAAAAGGTGTCCAAGGATTAAAAAAGGAACAGCGAAAGCGGGAGGGACGAGGATACGGAGGGGCCTCATACAGCCCACCGCCGGGCGACCGCTACACGCATATTAATAAGGGCAGCTATACTGGTCACATGACTTCTACAAACATGGCACACGTGACCTTGTGGATGGCACCTGCTGACCAGGACGGGCACTCAGCTTAATCCCCCCCCTGAGGTCTCAGAGCCCCCGCACTCTCAGGATTGGCTCTTCCCTGTACGGTAATTCCCCCCGTGACCCCGGAGTGCGGCATAAAGTCACGTGACAAGTTTTCTGTGGATCAGTTTCAGTGTGACTCCACATTAGATGGAAGATCCAGCGATCGGAGCGACTTCCAGCCAGGCCGGTCATCAGTGCTGGACTAGCCGGGGTCTCACCGCCAACCGCGGGGGTTTATCATGTAACGGTGTGGAGAGTATACTGAGAATGGCGCGATCATTTCCCATATTGGAATAGGTTGGTGCTCTAGTCAGTGGGTGTCTTTCATTGTAATACTGGTGTATGACCTGCTGGTGTCGCTGTTGCCCTCGATACAGTTATAGGGCTTGTATACTCTTATAGAATCTGCTCAGTTCCATTGATGGCGACACTCAAGGCTCTACTTTACAAACGCCAACAACCGCGACGCCCCCCGGGGTGCGGCCGGCAGCGCCAACAACCGCCAACACGCTCTGCGATCCCCCGATGCCCATAAACCTTCCTTTACCACCTTTATGTTGCCCACTTGCCCCGCAAGGGCATCTCCATCTTTTAGGACCATTTTTTCCCTTGCAGATCTCTTCTGACACAACTATGGTAACGGGACGTTAAACTGGCGGCGCGGAGGACGGCGCTCCGAGAATCGGGCCTTTGGAGTCCTGGCGAAAACCATGTGTGTTGGGATCCAGCTCCTCTGGACTGGCCAAAGTGAGTTCTCTCCCCAGAACACGTTGGGGAGGGTGTGGCTTCACGGCCCCCGACTCCCATCCGTGGGGCCCAACCGTTCCTTTTGTGCACACTGCATGATGGCATTCTGTGGCCCCCGGACCGGCTCCTTGCTTTAGGCTGCATCCACGCGGGTTCTTTCACGTGAGCGAGGCTCTGCAGCCTCATGCCTGCAGGTCAACTCCCAGCTCTTCAGACGCGGCTTCTCCGACGGGACCCTGTTCGTCACTATAGATGCAACTACCCAATCACAGTTTGGCACTCGCTTAGTTTGACCTGTGGAGGACGATGGACGACTCCCTGATCGCTGCGCCATCCACGCCCTCCGAGTCAAGTACACTATCGGCCTTATGGTCCTATGGGACGCCGGTGTGGAGGGGTGGCACGGCAGCCGGTATAACATGAGCAGCCATGTAACACGGCCATGGTGGGTAACCACAGCGGCTCAGCAGGCTTAGATACGCTGCAGAATGTCGGCTGCTAGACACAAGATGGCTGGTACGTTCCCCGCTGCTGTCTGTGGTGTGAGCTGTGCGTTGGGCGGAGGCAGCAGATGGCGATACGATCTGTGCAGATAACATCTGCATGATTCATCTCATCGGAGTCTAATGAATCAGCCGAACAATAACAGATCTTATCGGCAGGATGTTATCACACGTCAGGTGCAGCGCGGCCCCCCTCCCACCGTCCCCTCCAGTACCTCTCTGCCCCCCTCCCACCCCCGGCCCACCGACCCCCCCAGTACTTCTCTGCCGCCCTCCCACCGTCCCCTCCAGTACCTCTCTGCCCCCCTCCCACCCCCAGCCCACCGACCCCCCCAGTACTTCTCTGCCCCCTCCCACCGTCCCCTCCAGTACCTCTCTGCCCCCCTCCCACCCCCGGCCCACCGACCCCCCCAGTACTTCTCTGCCCCCCTCCCACCGTCCCCTCCAGTACCTCTCTGCCCCCCTCCCACACCCGCCCCCCCCTCCCAGTACTCCTCTGCCCCCCTCCCACCGTCCCCTCCAGTACCTCTCTGCCCCCCTCCCAAACCCCCCCCCCCCTCCCAGTACTCCTCTGCCCCCTTCCCACACCCGGCCCACCGCCCCCTCCCAGTACTCCTCTGCCCCCCTCCCACACCCGGCCCACCGCCCCCCCCAGTACTCCTCTGCCTCCCTCCCACACCCGGCCCACCGCCCCCCCAGTACTCCTCTGCCCCCCTCCCACACCCGGCCCACCGCCCCCCCAGTACTCCTCTGCCCCCCTCCCACACCCGTCCCACCGCTCCCCCTGTACTCCTCTGCCCCCCTCCCACAGCCGGCGCACCGCCCCCTCCCCCCACTAGTACCTCTCTGCCCCCTTCCAAATCCACACCCGGCCCACTGCCCCCTTCCCACACCCGGCCCACCGCCCCCTCCCAGTACTCCTCTGCCCCCCTCCCACACCCGGCCCACCGCCCCCTCCCAGTACTCCTCTGCCCCCCTCCCACACCCGGCCCACCGCCCCCCCCCAGTACTCCTCTGCCCCCCTCCCACACCCGGCCCACCGCCCCAGTACTCCTCTGCCCCCCTCCCACACCCGGCCCACCGCCCCCCCCCCCCCCCCCCTACTCCTCTGCCCCCCTCCCACAACCGGCCCGCCGCCCCCCCAGTACTCCTCTGCCCCCCTCCCACACCCGGCCCACCGCCCCCCCCCCAGTACTCCTCTGCCCCCCTCCCACACCCGGCCCGCCGCCCCCCCAGTACTCCTCTGCCCCCCTCCCACACCCGGCCCACCGCCCCCCAGTACTCCTCTGCCCCCCTCCCACAACCGGCCCACCGCCCCCCCCAGTACTCCTCTGCCCCCCTCCCACAACCGGCCCACCGCCCCCCCAGTACTCCTCTGCCCCCCTCCCACACCCGGCCCACCGCCCCCCTCCCCCCACTAGTACCTCTCTGCCCCCTTCCAAATCCACACCCGGCCCACTGCCCCCTTCCCACACCCGGCCCACCGGCCCCTCCCAGTACTCCTCTGCCCCCTTCCCACACCCGGCCCACCGCCCCCTCCCAGTACTCCTCTGCCCCCCTCCCACACCCGTCCCACCGCCCCCTCCCAGTACTCCTCTGCCCCCTTCCCACACCCGGCCCACCGCCCCCTCCCAGTACTCCTCTGCCCCCCTCCCACACCCGGCCCACCGCCCCCCCCCAGTACTCCTCTGCCCCCCTCCCACACCCGGCCCACCGCCCCAGTACTCCTCTGCCCCCCTCCGACACCCGGCCCGCCGCCCCCCCAGTACTCCTCTGCCCCCCTCCCACACCCGGCCCACCGCCCCCCAGTACTCCTCTGCCCCCCTCCCACAACCGGCCCACCGCCCCCCCAGTACTCCTCTGCCCCCCTCCCACAACCGGCCCACCGCCCCCCCAGTACTCCTCTGCCCCCCTCCCACACCCGGCCCACCGCCCCCCTCCCACACCCGGCCCACCGCCCCCCCAGTACTCCTCTGCCCCCCTCCCACACCCGGTGCACCGCCCCCCCACTAGTACCTCTGTGCCCCCCCTCCAACTCCACACCCGGGCCACCGCCCCCCAGTACCTCTCTGCCCCTTTCCCACACCCAGGCCGCCGCCCCCTCCCCCTGTACCTCTCTGCCCCCCTCCCCCCACTAGTACCTCTCTGCCCCCCTTCCAACTCCACACCCGGCCCACCGCCGCCCAGTACTTCTCTGAGCCCCCCTCCGACCCCACACCCAGCCTACCGCTGCCCAGTACTTCTCTGCCCTCCTCAAACCACACACCTGGCCCACTCACCCCTCAGTACCCCTCTGCCCCCCAGTACTCCTCTGCCCCCCTCCCACACCCAGCCCACCGCCCCCTAGTACTCCTCTGCCCCCCTCCAACTCCACACCCGACCCACCGCCGTCCAAGCCCCAGCAGTCCCCGCGGTACCTCCACCGGCAGCACCTCCTACGTCGCTGGCCTCTGCTAGAAAGTCATGTGACCTGAGAAAGTCACCTGACCTCCTGACGTTACATCTCGTTTAGGCCACTCCACTCTAGCCTCTGCCATTCCACAACCTTCCCACACCCGGCCCACCGCCCCCTCCCAGTACTCCTCTGCCCCCCTCCCACACCCGGCCCACCGCCCCCTCCCAGTACTCCTCTGCCCCCTTCCCACACCCGGCCCACCGCCCCCTCCCAGTACTCCTCTGCCCCCCTCCCACACCCGGCCCACCGCCCCACCCCCCCCAGTACTCCTCTGCCCCCCTCCCACACCCGGCCCACCGCCCCAGTACTCCTCTGCCCCCCTCCCACACCCGGCCCACCGCCCCCCGTACTCCTCTGCCCCCCTCCCACAACCGGCCCGCCGCCCCCCCAGTACTCCTCTGCCCCATTCCCACAACCGGCCCGCCGCCCCCCCAGTACTCCTCTGCCCCCCTCCCACAACCGGCCCGCCGCCCCCCCAGTACTCCTCTGCCCCCCTCCCACACCCGGCCCACCGCCCCCCTCCCACACCCGGCCCACCGCCCCAGTACTCCTCTGCCCCCCTCCCACACCCGGCCCGCCGCCCCCCCAGTACTCCTCTGCCCCCCTCCCACACCCGGCCCACCGCCCCCCCAGTACTCCTCTGCCCCCCTCCCACAACCGGCCCACCGCCCCCCTCCCACACCCGGCCCACCGCCCCCCCAGTACTCCTCTGCCCCCCTCCCACACCCGGCCCACCGCCCCCCCCCCAGTACTCCTCTGCCCCCCTCCCACACCCGGCCCACCGCCCCCCCAGTACTCCTCTGCCCCCCTCCCACAACCGGCCCACCGCCCCCCCCCCCCCAGTACTCCTCTGCCCCCCTCCCACACCCGGCCCACCGCCCCCCCCCCCAGTACTCCTCTGACCCCCTCCCACACCCGGCCCACCGCCCCCCCAGTACTCCTCTGCCCCCCTCCCACAACCGGCCCACCGCCCCCCTCCCACACCCGGCCCACCGCCCCCCCAGTACTCCTCTGCCCCCCTCCCACACCCGGCCCACCGCCCCCCCCCCAGTACTCCTCTGCCCCCCTCCCACACCCGGCCCCCCCCCCCCCCAGTACTCCTCTGCCCCCCTCCCACACCCGGTGCACCGCCCCCCCACTAGTACCTCTGTGCCCCCCTCCAACTCCACACCCGGGCCACCGCCCCCCAGTACCTCTCTGCCCCTTTCCCACACCCAGGCCGCCGCCCCCTCCCCCTGTACCTCTCTGCCCCCCTCCCCCCACTAGTACCTCTCTGCCCCCCTTCCAACTCCACACCCGGCCCACCGCCGCCCAGTACTTCTCTGAGCCCCCCTCCGACCCCACACCCAGCCTACCGCTGCCCAGTACTTCTCTGCCCTCCTCAAACCACACACCTGGCCCACTCACCCCTCAGTACCCCTCTGCCCCCCAGTACTCCTCTGCCCCCCTCCCACACCCAGCCCACCGCCCCCTAGTACTCCTCTGCCCCCCTCCAACTCCACACCCGACCCACCGCCGTCCAAGCCCCAGCAGTCCCCGCGGTACCTCCACCGGCAGCACCTCCTACGTCGCTGGCCTCTGCTAGAAAGTCATGTGACCTGAGAAAGTCACCTGACCTCCTGACGTTACATCTCGTTTAGGCCACTCCACTCTAGCCTCTGCCATTCCACAACATTGTACGTGCCCGTGACGTCACGGAGGGGCGGTAACATCGGGTGTAGGAGGGATTCTCAGCACCGCCCTTCTGGCTGTGGCCACGCCCCTCTGGAATCTTGCGGCCGCTTTGATACATTTGAGCGTTCCATTGAGAAAAAGTAACAATCCAGCGCGCGGCATCCGGGGAGCGGCAGCAGCGGAGCCCGAGATCCGCGCCAGGGACCGCCGAGCTCAGGGCAGCACTTCTCTCCGTGCCCCCCGGCTCTCGGGCTGTCATCGGCTGACTGTGCGGGGCTGCAGGACACATCGCGGAGCCGCTGTCTACCTGCGCCGGGGCCGGAGAGCTGCAGGTGCCCCCCGGGCAGATGCTGTGAGAGCCGTCCGGCACCGAGCAGCCTCCAGCGGAGCCGTCCAGCACCGAGCAGCCTCCAGCGGAGCCGTCCATGCGGATCATCCCCGGCCTGAAGCTCCGAGGTCCGAGTGCGGAGGTGGGCATGAGGAGAGCGTGAGCCCCCGGCCAGCAGACATGTCCAGGCGCAAGCAGAGCAACCCCCGGCAGATCAAGCGTGAGTACTGCGCATCGGCACCTGCTGCCACCCTGCCCCGTGTGGGAGGGGACCCCGTAGGACTCCCCGTGTGTGTGTCGGGGGAACCCCCGCAGGATGCCCCCTTTGGTGGTGGGGCGGGGGACCCCCGCAGGATGCCCCCTTTGGTGGTGGGGCGGGAGACCCCCGCAGGATGCCCCCTTTGGTGGTGGGGCGGGGGACCCCCGCAGGATGCCCCCTTTGGTGGGGGGAAACCCGCAGGATGCCCCCTTTGGTGGGGGGGGGACCCCCGCAGGATGCCCCCTTTGGTGGGGGGAAACCCGCAGGATGCCCCCTTTGGTGGGGGGGGGACCCCACGCAGGATGCCCCCTTTGGTGGGGGGGGGACCCCACGCAGGATGCCCCCTTTGGTGGAGGGGTGGGGGACGCCCCCGGTTGTCATACTGTTTGCGCCCCCCCCTCCTGGGTTGGCACTCTGTTCGGCCCCCTCCGGGATAGCATTCCCCCCGCTCCAGGTTGGCATTCTGTGTCCCTACCCATTCCCTGCTTTGGGTGTTGACATTCTGTTTGCCCCCCGGCTGGCAGCGTCTCTTCAGGGGGCATATTGTTGTCCAGCGGGTAGAGGATGGTGCTTGTACTTTTTGGCTGATCTCTTATATTACCATCCCTGGTGGGTCTTCTCATGTGTGGAACCTGCGGCCCCCCCCAACAGACGGCTCTTGGGGCATGCTGGGAGTTGTAGTTTCCCCTTCTCCCTGTGTCTTTCCATCAGGCCGGATCTGCAGAGTTTTTGTTTTCAGTCCGTTGGGCGCCGGACGCTCTGATTCTGCGCAGTCCTTGGGATTGGTGCCGCCTGTGATCCCAGGAGCCGCTGGCACAAAGTTAGTTTGGCTCTATATAACTTGTGGTGACCGCTGTGCCCGGGGGGCGCTGTGGACCCTGTCATGTCGCGGGGGTCACCAGTAACGTCCTGGGACAGCGGAGACGGCGCAGCTTTATTCGTGCTTGTTGGAAGGATCTGCTGACTTCTCGGATCGGTGAAGCTGTTCCCAGGAGCTGACAATCTGCTGCCCCCTCTGTTCCCTTGAGGTTGGTGGTCTGTGGTCACGGATGTCGCCGGGCCTGTGACTTGTGCGTTTCGCTCCCCGTTGCCTCGGCCGGCTGGAGGCTCGCGTTGTAACGTTTTGTGGTGGACGGCGGATCGCAGTTTAGGCTTCCGGTAAACTAATTGGTTTTGTGCCGGAGAACGTTCTGGGGTCGCGCCGGGATATACGTGATATTCGGATCGATGGACTCCAGGAAGACGATGGCGCCACGCTGCACTTCTGTTGGCCGTACAGCGGCACCTCGACACGAGTTTAATCCGTTCCGAGACGGAGATCGTAAGTCACATAACTCGGATGTCGAAGCGCCTCTCCCCATCGAAATGTCATTAATGCAAAACTAAGAGTAAGAAAAAAAAAATCTGTACTCCCCAATGAACGGCGCCGCTGCTGCAGGCTGTCGCTCCCTCCTCCACGCTGACAGAGCATTGCTTTCTGGATTTAGGGCTTGAATGGCTCACTTCCAGCAAGCTCGCTCTGATTGGTTAACTCAGCACCGCATCAAAGTCTGCGCTGGGTTAACCAATCACAGCCTACCTCCTCCCCTCCATGCACACTGACCATTAAGCCTAATAATAGTCTGACACTTCCTGTTCTGTAGAGGAAACTTCTCACCAGTCATCTCATTATCATCACAGGCAGGATTACACTGAGAGGTGGCATCTACAGGGTCCACCATTCACAATAGTCACAGCTCACCCCCTCCCCTCCCTGTACAGGCAGGATTACACTGAGAGGAGACACCTATATATATAGATATATAGATATAGATATATAGATATATATAGATAACATAGGGGCCACCATTCACAATAGTCACAGCTCACCTCCTTCCCTCCCTGTACAGACAGGATTACACTGAGAGGAGACACCTATATATAGATAACACAGGCCCCCCCCCATTCACAATAGTCACAGCTCACCTCCTCCCCTCCCTGTACAGACAGGATTACACTGAGAGGTGACACCTATATATAGATAACACAGGATCCACCATTCACAATAGTCACAGCTCACCTCCTCCCTGCACAGACAGGATTACACTGAGAGGAGACACCTATATATAGAAGTTCTATATATAGGGTTAGGGTTAGGGTTAGACAGGATTACACTGAGAGGAGACACCTATATATATATAGATAACATAGGGGCCACCATTCAGAATAGTCACAGCTCACCTCCTCCCTGCACAGACAGGATTACACTGAGAGGAGACACCTATATATAGAAGTTCTATATATAGGGTTAGGGTTAGACAGGATTACACTGAGAGGAGACGCCTATATATATAGATAACATAGGGGCCACCATTTAGAATAGTCACAGCTCCCCTCCTCCCCTCCCTGTACAGACAGGATTACACTGAGAGGAGACACCTATATATAGATAACACAGGAGCCAACATTCACAATAGTCACAGCTCACCTCCTCCCCTCCCTGTACAGACAGGATTACACTGAGAGGTGACACCTATATATAGATAACACAGGATCCACCATTCACAATAGTCACAGCTCACCTCCTCCCCTCCCTGTACAGACAGGGTTACACTGAGAGGAGACACCTATATATAGATAACACAAGACCCACCATTCACAATAGTCACAGCTCACCTCCTCCCTGCACAGACAGGATTACACTGAGAGGAGATATCTATCTATCTATCTATCTATCTATCTATCTATCTATCTATCTATCTATCCATCTATCCATCTATCTATCTATCTATCTATCTATCTATCTATCTATCCATCCATCCATCCATCCATCCATCCATCCATCCATCCATCCATCCATCCATCCATCCATCCATCCATCCATCCATCCATCCATCCATCCATCCATCCATCCATCCATCCATCCATCCATCCATCCATCCATCCATCCATCCATCCATCCATCCATCCATCCATCCATCCATCCATCCATCCATCCATCCATCCATCCACAGGACCCACCATTCACAATAGGTGATGTCACAGCTCACCTCCTCCCCTCTTTGCATAGGACACAGAGCATGACCACAACATTTTTCTGTAGAAATCAGTGGGTCCCACCCTGTTTGCTGTGCATGTGGCTCATGAGGCATACCTAAAGCACATCTCGACATGTTACTGGGGCTCAGGCAATAGTCCCCCCCCCCCTCCCCCATAGTCATGTACGTGCAATAGAATAAAATATGTACAATCAAAAGATAAAAAGAGATCAGAAGACTGGAACATGTGTCCGGATCTGTTTAGTATTTAGTAGTATGTAGTTGGTACATTCCCCTAAATGGACCTGCTCTTTGAGGCGACCCGTGTAGATGTGCTGGGCTGTGTGATAACGAGCAAATGTGTAAATTACTGTACCTAAAATCCCCCCAAGTGCTGCCGCTGGGCGTCCCCTTCCGTCTTATTGCTGGTAGCTACCTGTTGTCATGTGCAGTCGGTCTCTAGCAGCCTATCCGCCGGGCAGGTTACATGATGTGGACTTGGGTACTGTCTCAAGCTGCCCATAGAAGTCTACAGAGAATGGATGGGGATCTGCTGGAGGGTTAGAGAAACAGTAGTAAATATTTACTATGTCACAGCTTCTTGCATCTACGGCCCTGATGTAGAATGTCATCCATGATGTTATTTCTCTGTGTGTGCTTGAGAGAGGGAGTACAATCGGTTTCCTCCATCTGCACTGTATGGAGACATCATAACAGCAGCAGTCTACACCCACCAGCTCAGAGATAGAGAAGAGATCCTGCTCTCCTATGTGTACAGTGTATGGAGACATCATAGCAGCAGTCTACACCCACCAGCTCAGAGATGGAGAAGAGATCCTGCTCTCCTATGTGTACAGTGTATGGAGACATCATAACAGCAGCAGTCTACACCCACCAGCTCAGAGATAGAGAAGAGATCCTGCTCTCCTATGTGTACAGTGTATGGAGACATCATAGCAGCAGTCTACACCCACCAGCTCAGAGAGAGAGAGAAGAGATCCTGCTCTATGTGTACAGTGTATGGAGACATCATAGCAGAAGTCTACACCCACCAGCTCAGAGATGGAGAAGAGATCCTGCTCTCCTATGTGTACAGTGTATGGAGACATCATAGCAGCAGTCTACACCCACCAGCTCAGATAGAGAAGAGATCCTGCTCTCCTATGTGTGCAGTGTATGGAGACATCATAGCAGCAGTCTACACCCACCAGCTCAGATAGAGAAGAGATCCTGCTCTCCTATGTGTACAGTGTATGGAGACATCATAGCAGCAGTCTACACCCACCAGCTCAGATAGAGAAGAGATCCTGCTCTCCTATGTGTGCAGTGTATGGAGACATCATAGCAGCAGTCTACACCCAGCAGCTCAGAGATGGAGAAGAGATCCTGCTCTCCTATGTATATAGTGTATGGAGACATCATAGCAGCAGTCTACACCCACCAGCTCAGAGATAGAGGAGAGATCCTGCTCTCCTATGTGTGCAGTGTATGGAGACATCATAGCAGCAGTCTACACCCAGCAGCTCAGAGATGGAGAAGAGATCCTGCTCTCCTATGTATATAGTGTATGGAGACATCATAGCAGCAGTCTACACCCACCAGCTCAGAGATAGGAGAGCAGGATCTCTCCTCTATGTGTACAGTGTATGGAGACATCATAGCAGCAGTCTACACCCACCAGCTCAGAGATACAGAAGAGATCCTGCTGTCATATGTATATAGTGTATGGAGACATCATAGCAGCAGTCTACACCCACCAGCTCAGAGATAGGAGAGCAGGATCTCTCCTCTATGTGTACAGTGTATGGAGACATCATCGCAGCAGACTAAACCCAGCAGCTCAGAGATAGAGAAGAGATCCTGCTCCCCTATGTGTACAGTGTATGGAGACATCATAGCAGCAGTCTACACCCACCAGCTCAGAGATAGAGAAGAGATCCTGCTCTCCTATGTGTACAGTGTATGGAGACATCATAGCAGCAGTCTACACCCACCAGCTCAGAGATAGAGAAGAGATCCTGCTCCCCTATGTGTACAGTGTATGGAGACATCATAGCAGCAGTCTACACCCACCAGCTCAGAGATAGAGAAGAGATCCTGCTCTCCTATGTGTACAGTGTATGGAGACATCATAGCAGCAGTCTACACCCAGCAGCTCAGAGAGAGAGAAGAGATCCTGCTCTCCTATGTGTACAATGTATGGAGACATCATAGCAGCAGTCTACACCCACCAGCTCAGAGATAGAGAAGAGATCCTGCTCTCCTATGTGTGCAGTGTATGGAGACATCATAGCAGCAGTCTACACCCACCAGCTCAGATAGAGAAGAGATCCTGCTCTCCTATGTGTACAGTGTATGGAGACATCATAGCAGCAGTCTACACCCACCAGCTCAGATAGAGAAGAGATCCTGCTCTCCTATGTGTGCAGTGTATGGAGACATCATAGCAGCAGTCTACACCCAGCAGCTCAGAGATGGAGAAGAGATCCTGCTCTCCTATGTATATAGTGTATGGAGACATCATAGCAGCAGTCTACACCCACCAGCTCAGAGATAGAGAAGAGATCCTGCTCTCCTATGTATACAGTGTATGGAGACATCATAGCAGCAGTCTACACCCCCCAGCTCAGAGATAGAGAAGAGATCCTGCTCTCCTATGTGTACTGTGTATGGAGACATCATAGCAGCAGTCTACACCCACCAGATCAGAGATGGAGAAGAGATCCTGCTCTCCTATGTGTACAGTGTATGGAGACATCATAGCAGCAGTCTACACCCACCAGCTCAGAGAGAGAAGAGATCCTGCTCTCCTATGTGTACAGTGTATGGAGACATCATAGCAGCAGTCTACACCCACCAGCTCAGAGAGAGGAGATCCTGCTCTCCTATGTGTACTGTGTATGGAGACATCATAGCAGCAGTCTACACCCAGCAGCTCAGAGATAGAGAAGAGATCCTGCTCTCCTATGTATATAGTGTATGGAGACATCATAGCAGCAGTCTACACCAACCAGCTCAGAGATAGAGAAGAGATCCTGCTCTCCTATGTACATAGTGTATGGAGACATCATAGCAGCAGTCTACACCCAGCAGCTCAGAGATAGAGAAGAGATCCTGCTCTCCTATGTACATAGTGTATGGAGACATCATAGCAGCAGTCTACACCCACCAGCTCAGAGATACAGAAGAGATCCTGCTCTCCTATATGTACATAGTGTATGGAGACATCATAGTAGCAGTCTACACCCACCAGCTCAGAGATAGAGAAGAGATCCTGCTCTCCTGTGTACAGTGTATGGGGACATCATAGCAGCCATCTACACCCACCAGCTCAGAGACTGAGAAGAGATCCTGCTCTCCTGTGTGTACAGTGTATGGGGACATCATAGCAGCAGTCTACACCCACCAGCTCAGAGATAGAGAAGAGATCCTGCTCTCCTGTGTGTACAGTGTATGGGGACATCATAGCAGCAGTCTACACCCACCAGCTCAGAGATAGAGAAGAGATCCTGCTCTCCTATGTATATAGTGTATGGAGACATCATAGCAGCAGTCTACACCAACCAGCTCAGAGATAGAGAAGAGATCCTGCTCTCCTATGTGTATAGTGTATGGAGACATCATAGCAGCAGTCTACACCCACCAGCTCAGAGATAGAGAAGAGATCCTGCTCTCCTATGTGTACAGTGTATGGAGACAACATAGCAGCAGTCTACACCCACCAGCTCAGAGATAGAGAAGAGATCCTGCTCTCCTATGTGTATAGTGTATGGAGACATCATAGCAGCAGTCTACACCCACCAGCTCAGAGAAGACAAAGTATTAGTGAAGGAGCCTGCAGAAGGAGAGCTGGTGATAAATTCAGGATAGAAGTCCTATAATGGTGACCTATAACGTTGCTCCTCCTGGATGCACATGACAGCTTATTGTGAAAAGTCACCTAAAAGTCCAGGTTTGCTTTGTCAAACGCCTCTCTCCCATCTCCTTTTCTTTAGTGTCCGTGTTGATCCCCCCCCCCCCCCCCCCCCATTGGGTTTAGGCGCAGCGCTCTGTCTTGCTACTCGCTTCCCCCTGGCTCGGCGGGTATTCTGCACTCTGGTCTCTTACACATCCTGCTTTTAGTAAATGCATCTTATTGGTAGTGGAATTTGTAGATGTTTGGTCCGTAAAGATGTGAAATGCTGCACCTGCAGTGTGGAGACGTGCCCACGCGGTCTGGTTGTACAGAGGATGACCCCCCTATAACGCGTTGACCGAACAGATGTGGTGGCGCAGCGATTGTGAAGTATCGACTATTGCCGTTGTCTTGGTCCATGAATGTAGTAAGAGGGTCCACCGTCGCGGTCTGGACGGCCTGAATATTAAATAGTCCCAATGTTTTAGGGAGCGCAGAGATGGTGGCAGCGCTCTGCGGACGCCGCGGTCTGACTGCTGAATACAATGTAAAGTTCTTCCTCTTGTATTACGTTTCTCGTTCACTTCAGCAGCGGACGTTCTGCTTAGAGGACGGCTGCTTTGTGGGATGGTAGACGATCTCGCCTACAAAGGCCGCTCCGCTCTTCGGAAGACGCTGCAGTAGTTTCGCTGGATCCCTTTTTTCCGTTTGCACGACTTCTTTCTCTCCTGGCGGCGACTCACACTCTAAAGAAAAATGGTGCACAAAAAGGTCGCCATTCGCATAGAGGTAGTCTTTTGTTTGTCGTTCCCGGGTGTCAATGCGGATACGAAATGAGCCCCAAAGAACTTAGAGAAGAAACACAAATGGAACAATAGTTACAGAATTGTAGATGCAACTTTTAAACATCTGAAATCTCTTCTAAAATTGCACTTAGAATCCTAGAATGGTGGAGTTGGAAGGCTCCACCGGGGGTCATCGGCTCCTCCGGGGGTCATCGGCTCCTCCGGGGGTCATCGGGTCTGACCCCCTGCTCAGTGCAGGATCACTAAATCATCCCAGACAGATGTCTGCCCAGCCTCTGTTTGAACACTTCCATTGAAGGAGAACTCCCCACCTCCCGTGGTAACCTGTTCCACTCATTGATCCCCTCACTGTCTAATATGTAATCTGTGTCTCCTCCCTTTCAGTTTCATCCCATTGCTTCTAGTCTTCTATATACAGGAGATCCCCAGGTTATACCAGCATGCTCCATATCCCTATATACCGGATGTATAACTTATACCAGCTGTACATATATAATTATATACAGGAGATCCCCAGGTTATACCAGCATGCTCCATATCACTATATACAGGAGATGTATAACTTATACCAGCTGTACATATATAATTATATACAGGGGATACCCAGGTTATACCAGCATGCTCCATATCACTATATACAGGAGATGTATAACTTATACCAGCTGTACATATATAATTATATACAGGAGATCCCCAGGTTATACCAGCATGCTCCATATCACTATATACAGAAGATGTATAACTTATACCAGCTGTACATATATAATTATATACAGGAGATACCCAGGTTATACCAGCATGACCCATATCACTGTATACAGGAGATGTATAACTTATACCAGCTGTACATATATAATTATATACAGGAGATCCCCAGGTTATACCAGCATGGTCCATATCACTATATACAGGATGTATAATGCATACCAGCTGTACATATATAATTATATGCAGGAGATACCCAGGTTATACCAGCATGCTCCATATCACTATATACAGGAGATGTATAACTTATACCAGCTGTACATATATAATTATATACAGGAGATACCCAGGTTATACCAGCATGCTCCATATCACTATATACAGGATGTATAACTTATACCAGCTGTACATATATAATCATATACAGGAGATACCCGGGTTATACCAGCATGCTCCATATCACTATATACAGGAGATGTATAACTTATACCAGCTGTACATATATAATTATATACAGATGATACCCAGGTTATACCAGCATGCTCCATATCACTATATACAGGAGATGTATAACTTATACCAGCTGTACATATATAATTATATACGGGAGATACCCAGGTTATACCAGCATGCTCCATATCACTATATACAGGAGATGTGTAACTTATACCAGCTGTACATATATAATTATATACAGATGATACCCAGGTTATACCAGCATGCTCTATATCACTATATACAGGAGATGTATAACTTATACCAGGTGTACATATATAATTATATACAGGAGATACCCAGGTTATACCAGCATGCTCCATATCACTATATACAGGATGTATAACTTATACCAGCTGTACATATATAATTATATACAGGAGATACCCAGGTTATACCAGCATGACCCATATCACTATATACGGGATGTATAACTTATAGCAGCTGTACATATATAATTATATACAGGAGATCCCCAGGTTATACCAGCATGGTCCATATCACTATATACAGGAGATGTATAACTTATACCAGCTGTACATATATAATTATATACAGGAGATACCCAGGTTATACCAGCATGACCCATATCACTATATACGGGATGTATAACTTATACCAGCTGTACATATATAATTATATACAGGAGATCCCCAGGTTATACCAGCATGCTCCATATCACTATATACAGGAGATGTATAACCTATTCCAGCTGTACATATATAATTATATACAGGGGATACCCAGGTTATACCAGCATGCTCCATATCACTATATACCGGATGTATAACTTATACCAGCTGTACATATATAATTATATACAGGAGATCCCCAGGTTATACCAGCATACTCCATAACACTATATACAGGAGATCCCCAGGTTATACCAGCATGACTCATATCACTATATACAGGAGATGTATAACTTATACCAGCTGTACATATATAATTATATACAGGAGATACCCAGGTTATACCAGCATGACCCATATCACTATATACAGGAGATGTATAACTTATACCAGCTGTACATATATAATTATATACAGGAGATCCCCAGGTTATACCAGCATGCTGCATATCACTATATACAGGGGATGTATGACATATACCAGCTGTACATATATAATTATATACAGGAGATACCCAGGTTAACCAGCATGCTCCATATCACTATATACAGGGGATGTATAACATATACCAGCTGTACATATATAATTATACACAGGAGATACCCAGGTTATACCAGCATGCTCCATATCACTATATACAGGATGTATAACTTATACCAGCTGTACATATATAATTATATACAGGAGATACCCAGGTTATACCAGCATGCTCCATATCACTATATACAGGATGTATAACTTATACCAGCTGTACATATATAATTATATACAGGAGATCCCCAGGTTATACCAGCATGACCCATATCACTGTATAGAGCTAAGCCCAGGTTATATCTGCACCTCTGCAGAGTGGCGACACTCTTTCCCGGGCAGAGCAGTAGGGTGGCGATGGAAGGACCTGGAGCCGTTTCTCCCATTTGCGTTGGACTGGTTGGCGTCAGGAATAGTGCATATACATGGGGTCACATGTAACCTTATCTCCCCGCTGCAGATACATGGAGGTGATGCCGGACCGGGAGCTCATTACTCTGCTTTTATGCAGATTCTTGTGGCGGGGGAAGGGCTGATGGGAAAGGTGAGCAGCTACTTGTGAGCCCCAGATGCTGCAGGATAAGCTCCGGAGCTGCGATCAGCCTGCAGATAAGCTGATAGCATCGCTGTGTCGGGACAGGCCCGCCGCCAGATCTTATCTGCATGCATTGTATTAAGGATCACGTGGGCTGCACAGAATGTCTTCTGAGATCTCGCAGCTGCTGGATCTTATCTCCCAGATATTACTCTGCAGCCAGCAGACATGGAGGGTTTCATCCTGATCCTCGGCGCAGATAACGGCCCATGCAGAAGGAGCAGATGGAGGGCTGGGATAGATCTGTGCTGATAACTGGGGCGTCAGCGGGGGGAATGCTTGTAGACTGGGGGTGTCAGCGGGGGATGGGTGTAGACTGGGGGTGTCAGCGGGGAATGCTTGTAGACTGGGGGTGTCAGCGGGGGATGGGTGTAGACTGGGGGTGTCAGCGGGGGATGGGTGCAGACTGGGGGTGTCAGCGGGGGATGGGTGCAGACTGGGGGTGTCAGCGGGGGATGGGTGCAGACTGGGGGCGTCAGCGGGGGATGGGTGCAGACTGGGGGCGTCAGCGGGGGATGGGTGCAGACTGGGGGCGTCAGCGGGGGATGGGTGCAGACTGGGGGCGTCAGCGGGGGATGGGTGTAGACTGGGGGTGTCAGCGGGGGATGGGTGCAGACTGGGGGTGTCAGCGGGGGATGGGTGCAGACTGGGGGTGTCAGCGGGGGATGGGTGCAGACTGGGGGCGTCAGCGGGGGATGGGTGCAGACTGGGGGCGTCAGCGGGGGATGGGTGCAGACTGGGGGCGTCAGCGGGGGATGGGTGCAGACTGGGGGCGTCAGCGGGGGATGGGTGCAGACTGGGGGCGTCAGCGGGGGATGGGTGCAGGCTGGGGGCGTCAGCGGGGGATGGGTGCAGGCTGGGGGCGTCAGCGGGGGATGGGTGCAGGCTGGGGGCGTCAGCGGGGGGGATGGGTGCAGGCTGGGGGCGTCAGCGGGGGGGATGGGTGCAGGCTGGGGGCGTCAGCGGGGGGGATGGGTGCAGGCTGGGGGCGTCAGCGGGGGGGATGGGTGCAGGCTGGGGGCGTCAGCGGGGGGGATGGGTGCAGGCTGGGGGCGTCAGCGGGGGGGATGGGTGCAGGCTGGGGGCGTCAGCGGGGGGGATGGGTGCAGGCTGGGGGCGTCAGCGGGGGGGATGGGTGCAGGCTGGGGGCGTCAGCGGGGGGGATGGGTGCAGGCTGGGGGCGTCAGCGGGGGGGATGGGTGCAGGCTGGGGGCGTCAGCGGGGGGGATGGGTGCAGGCTGGGGGCGTCAGCGGGGGGGATGGGTGCAGGCTGGGGGCGTCAGCGGGGGGGATGGGTGCAGGCTGGGGGCGTCAGCGGGGGGGATGGGTGCAGGCTGGGGGCGTCAGCGGGGGGGATGGGTGCAGGCTGGGGGCGTCAGCGGGGGGGGATGGGTGCAGGCTGGGGGCGTCAGCGGGGGGGATGGGTGTAGACCGGGGGGGGGCATCATGGAGGTGATGGGTGTAGACGGGGGGGGGCGGGCATCATGGAGGTGATGGGTGTAGACCGGGGGGGGGGCATCATGGAGGTGATGGGTGTAGACCGGGGGGGGGCATCATGGAGGTGATGGGTGTAGACCGGGGGGGGGCATCATGGAGGTGATGGGTGTAGACCGGGGGGGGGGGCATCATGGAGGTGATGGGTGTAGACCCGGGGGGGGGGGCATCATGGAGGTGATGGGTGTAGACCGGGGGGGGGGCGGGCATCATGGAGGTGATGGGTGTAGGCCGGGGGGGGGGGGGCGGGCATCATGGAGGTGATGGGTGTAGGACGAGGGGGGGGGCGGGCATCATGGAGGTGATGGGTGTAGGCCGGGGGGGGGGGGGGGCGGGCATCATGGAGGTGATGGGTGTAGGCCGGGGGGGCATCATGGAGGTGATGGGTGTAGACCGGGGGGGGGGGGCATCATGGAGGTGATGGGTGTAGACCGGGGGGGGGCATCATGGAGGTGATGGGTGTAGACCGGGGGGGGGGGGCATCATGGAGGTGATGGGTGTAGACCGGGGGGGGGGCGGGCATCATGGAGGTGATGGGTGTAGGCCGGGGGGGGGCGGGCATCATGGAGGTGATGGGTGTAGGCCGGGGGGGGGGGGCGGGCATCATGGCGGTGATGGGTGTAGGCCGGGGGGGGGGGGCGGGCATCATGGAGGTGATGGGTGTAGGCCGGGGGGGGGGGGGGCGGTCATCATGGAGGTGATGGGTGTAGGCCGGGGGGGGGGGGGGGGGCGGGCATCATGGAGGTGATGGGTGTAGACTGGGGGGGGGGGCATCAGCGGGGGATGGGTGTAGACCGGGGGCATAATCGGGGGGATGGGGGTAGATCGGGGGGAAGGGGCGTCAGCGGAGGGGTGTTGGTGGGTGCACGGTAGGGAGGGTGACCTGCTTATCCCGGAGCACTGTGTCAGTGTTCCATGGGCATCAGCAGGGTGATGGGTGTAGACCAGGGTACATCAGTGGGGTGATGGGGGTAGACTGGGGGCCATCAGTGGGGTGATGGGGGTAGACCGAGGGGTGTCAGCGGGGGGATGTGAGTAGGCTGAGGGGTGTTGGCGGGGTGCTGTGTGTACGGCGGGGGGGTGACCTGCTTCTGTGACAGTCTTCCATGGGCATCAGCAGGGTGATGGGTGCAGACCAGGGTACATCAGTGGGGTGATGGGGGTAGACTGGGCGCCATCAGTGGGGTGATGGGGGTAGACTGGGGGCCATCAGTGGGGTGATGGGGGTAGACTGGGGGCCATCAGTGGGGTGATGGGGGTCACTGGGGGCCATCAGTGGGGTGATGGGGGTAGACTGGGGGCCATCAGTGGGGTGATGGGGGTAGACTGGGGGCCATCAGTGGGGTGATGGGGGTAGACCGAGGGGTGTCAGCGGGGGGATGTGAGTAGGCTGAGGGGTGTTGGCGGGTTTCTGTGTGTACGGCGCGGGGGGGGGGTGACCTGCTTCTACCGGAGCGCTGTGACAGTCTTCCGTGGGCATCAGCAGGGTGATGGGGGTAGACTGGGGGCCATCAGTGGGGTGATGGGGGTAGACTGGGGGCCATCAGTGGGGTGATGGGGGTAGACCGAGGGGTGTCAGCGGGGGGATGTGAGTAGGCTGAGGGGTGTTGGCGGGTTTCTGTGTGTACGGCGCGGGGGGGGGGGGGGGTGACCTGCTTCTCCTGGAGCGCTGTGACAGTCTTCCATGGGCATCAGCAGGGTGATGGGGGTAGACCAGGGTACATCAGTGGGGTGATGGGGGTAGACTGGGGGCCATCAGTGGGGTGATGGGGGTAGACCGAGGGGTGTCAGCGGGGGGATGTGAGTAGGCTGAGGGGTGTTGGCGGGGTGCTGTGTGTACGGCGGGGGGGGGGGGGGTGACCTGCTTCTCCCGGAGCGCTGTGACAGTCTTCCGTGGGCACTGCGTACCTTGTTTGCTCGGCGCAGATCTAGGCTGCCGATAAGGCGCTGATTCCAGGATGACAGAACTAGCTGTGATAGCGCGGCCTTATCTGACGGGGAGGTAATTGCAGCCTGAAGTTCCATCTACCTGTCTGGGTTCTTCCAGAAGCGATTATTAAATTGATAAGTGCGCCGCTCCCGCCTGCGCTGCCATCTTTCTCCCCTTCACTTCCCAGAATCCTCCTGCCATTTCCCACAACAACTTCCTCTCCGTTTTTTTTAAACTCTTTTCGCTCTCATCGATGGCGGATTTGTCTTTGTAAATAAACAATGGCGCCCGGCCTACCGTTGTCCAACAGGAACTTTATGCCAGCAGATGGGAGGTTAATGTGCGCCACTTGTGTGGTGTGCCAGGGATGTGGGCAGCCACACCATTACTGAGACAAGAACGACAGGAAACAAGGCTGCAGCCCGGCCAGAGCCCCCGGACAGGTGGCATCAGTGGGACACGTGTGCCCAGGAGGTGCCCGGACCCACATAGTGCCGGACTTTACTATCATAAGCACTGTGCCAGAGTGCCCCCATCGTAAAACACTTGTGATGTCAAAGCTGGCCCCCATGGCGGACGGCGGGCTGCCCTGTGGCACGCGGGCCCCCGTGGCGGACGGCGGGCTGCCCTGTGGCACGCGGGCCCCCGTGGCGGACGGCGGGCTGCCCTGTGGCACGCGGGCCCCCGTGGCGGACGGCGGGCTGCCCTGTGGCACGCGGGCCCCCGTGGCGGACGGCGGGCTGCCCTGTGGCACGCGGGCCCCCGTGGCGGACGGCGGGCTGCCCTGTGGCACGCGGGCCCCCGTGGCGGACGGCGGGCTGCCCTGTGGCACGCGGGCCCCCGTGGCGGACGGCGGGCTGCCCTGTGGCACGCGGGTCCCCCCACTTCACTGGTTTTTGCTTCTTGTGCCTCTGACGTCTCTCAGACTTCTCACCAACTTGTTATGTTTGTAATTCCCTTTGGAAACTTATAATGCAGCAAAAATCCATTAATTTGTGGGACGCGGCGGAGTTGGTTTGGCTGCAGAATGATTAGTGGGGTTTACCAGCTGGTGCCCTCGCAGATCAGCTGACCGCTGTGACCGCACAGAGCTGCTTTGTTACTGGAAGCAGACAGCGCCGTACGTGGCTCAGTGGCCGAGTGTGGTACTGCAGGCTGTGTCCTCTTGAAATGAATCTTAGGATTTTTGGGGTAAATTCTCATCGGATCAGCTGACATTCTGCGTCCGGTTGAAGGTCCGTTTTATCCCCCATCACCTGCATGGAGCCATGACCGCGGTCGCAGCGCGCCTGTTTGCCTTGATTCTGCTATTCGCTGCTTTCGGATACAATGAAGACTTGTTGGTTCCCCTGATAAATCCTGAACATTGTGAGAAACCGACGTCCGCATTGCGGAGGAGCGATGGACGCCCTGCATGGGACTCGGGAGGGAATGTCAGCGCCAGACTCTCTCCAGTGCGGCCGGTCAAGACCGCCGACTGCGGCCAACTAACACTTCAAGGCACAACGAAAGGACTGGAAACGGCTTCTACTCCAAGGTCTCCATTAACGAGGTAGCCCTGTGCGCCTTCATTGTACACTAAGGAGCCCTTTATTAGACCCCCGTTTCTCACGATTGGCGCCCCCTGTATGGTAATTCCCCCCGTGACCCCGGAGTGCGGCATAAAGTCACGTGACAAGTTTTCCGTGGATCAGTTTCAGTGTGAATCCACATTAGATGGAAGATCCAGCGATCGGAGCGACTTCCAACGAGGCCGGTCATCGGTGCTAGACTAGCCGGGGTCTCACTGCGAACCGCGGGGGGTGGGGGGGGGTGGGTTTATCATGTAACGGTGTGGAGAGTATACAGAGAATGGCGCGATCGAGGAAAACATCCAGAGAGAGGGGATCCTGCGGACGGAAACAACTCATCCCTGAAAGGGGTCGGAGGAGGATGTCAGGAATCGTTCTGACCAACAGGCTGCACAGTCAGCTGAATACAACGCTGGAGCTCCAACTAACGTGTCCGAACGCACAACTCGCCGTTCCTCCGCACGGATGGTATAACAGCGGGCGACCAGTTCCAGCACCATTGTGTCTAAGAGGAACAGAAAGACTCCAGCGGGCAAAAGAGCGCAAAACTTGTATCACTGAGCAGCGGGAAAACATCTCCTGGTCAGATGGAGCCAGATTTATGTGCCTCCTGTGGTGCAGAGTGTAAGCTCTCACCTACGACCTGAAGGTTGCATGTTCGATCCCCGCGTGCGTCAGGTAGCCGGCTCAAGGTTGACTCAGCCTTCCATCCTTCCGAGGTCGGTAAAAGGAGCCCCCAGCTTGGTGGGGGGAAATAAGTAATAATTACCTGAAGCGCTGCGGAATAAGTTGGCGCTATACAAATACCAAGATTTATTTATTATGTGCTGATGGGAGGTCAGAATTTGGTGCAAGCAGCATGAATCGCTGACCCCTTCCTGTCCGCTGGTGGGGGTGCAGTAATGGTGGCGGAGGGGTCTCTCGGCGGGTCCTCTTTGGTTAACTGCACCACCAGAGCTTACAATCTAAACCCTGAAACAATAGTGTGCACAGATATCTGATGATGGTTAGCTACCTTCCTGTTTCCTATCTCCTCATTGTGCAGTGTGTATACAGATCTCGGTGGCTGATAACTGCGGGCGGAGTGATGCATACCTGATAGACTTCCACCTACTCTGCATGCTAGGCGGTGGCCCTCCTGCTGTGTGTGTTTGGAGGCTAATATAAACCAAGGGGTCGGTGGTCTGTATTGTAGTACACCCAATGGCCAAATGATGCCCCCCCACCCCTAATGCCGGGTGTGGTGACCCCACAAGTATGATGATGCCCCCCTCCTAATGCCGGGTTTGGTGACCCCACAAGTATGATGATGCCCCCCTAATGCCGGGTGTGGTGGCCCCACAAGTATGATGATGCCCCCCTAATGCCGGGTGTGGTGACCCCACAAGTATGATGATGCCCCCCCCCTAATGCCGGGTGTTGTGACCCCACAAGTATGATGATGCCCCCCTAATGCCGAGTGTGGTGGCCCCACAAGTATGATGATGCCCCCCTAATGCCGGGTGTGGTGACCCCGCAAGTATGATGATGCCCCCCTAATGCCGGGTGTGGTGGCCCCACAAGTATGATGATGTCCCCCTAATGCCGGGTGTGGTGGCCCCACAAGTATGATGATGTCCCCCTAATGCCGGGTGTGGTGACCCCACAAGTTTGATGATGCCCCCTTAATGCCGGGTGTGGTGACCCCACAAGTATGATGATGCCCCCCTAATGCCGAGTGTGGTGGCCCCACAAGTATGATGATGCCCCCCTAATGCCGAGTGTGGTGGCCCCACAAGTATGATGATGCCCCCTAATGCCGGGTGTGGTGACCCTACAGGTGTGATGCCCCCCTAATGCCGGGTGTGGTGACCCTACAGGTGTGATGCCCCCCTAATGCCGGGTGTGGTGACCCTACAGGTGTGATGCCCCCCTAACGCCGGGTGTGGTGACCCTACAGGTGTGATGCCCCCCTAACGCCGGGTGTGGTGACCCTACAGGTGTGATGCCCCCCTAACGCCGGGTGTGGTGACCCTACAGGTGTGATGCCCCCCTAACGCCGGGTGTGG
Source organism: Eleutherodactylus coqui (assembly GCF_035609145.1). Classification (NCBI taxonomy): domain Eukaryota; kingdom Metazoa; phylum Chordata; class Amphibia; order Anura; family Eleutherodactylidae; genus Eleutherodactylus; species Eleutherodactylus coqui. The sequence goes on along the minus strand of NC_089847.1, from coordinate 1,171,695 downwards.
TGACCCTACAGGTGTGATGCCCCCCTAACGCCGGGTGTGGTGACCCTACAGGTGTGATGCCCCCCTAACGCCGGGTGTGGTGACCCTACAGGTGTGCTGCCCCCCTAACGCCGGGTGTGGTGACCCTACAGGTGTGATGCCCTGACATTATGGTCCTTGGACCAGAATAGGTTTGTATCATGAGAGGAGACCCCAGAACAAGTTTTCCATCTCGTTCCCCCATGGACTTAGTAAATGAGGGGGGCTGCGGCTGGGGGGCTGCCGCCATCCCTCCTGGGGTTTAGGTGGTATGGGACATCTTCTAGTCTCTCCGACCCGCCGTTACCGGATGCCAGGACTGCCCGCTTCTGCTTTGCATCGAGCAATACAAAAGTAAATGAGGCCAAAGTAGAGCTAACCATGAAACGCCGAACCCCGTAAAGATGGCCGCCTGCACCCCTCCTAATGCGGTCCCTGGGGGCTCCCTCCTCTATTAACAGGGGCTTATGTTCCTACGACCCCTGAAGCTGAGCCTTCTGTTCCCGGAGTCGCTCCCTGCTTTTCCTCCCTTTGACTAGATGGAAGCTGGAGATAAGCTTCCTGGCCGATCTGCTCCCTGATAAGCATCTCGCAGCAGATAAAGGACGCTTATCTCCAGCAAGCAGACCAGAAGGGGCCAGGCAGTGAATAGAGGCAAAGACACAAGGGCTGCGCTCTACCGGGTCATGATTGATGCCATCCACTCCCTTCTCACCCGGGGAGCCATTTAGATGGAATACATTGTATCCCGCTGTAATGGAGGTAAGTCCGTCCGCAGGCATCTCTCCGTCCCACGCTGCCGATGCCCGCTGTATGTATAGTAGCTGTGTCAGGCAGACCCCCCCCCCATACCTTACACACATTATATATAATGCTTACTGTATAGATACGGCAATAGAACCAAGCTCACTACGTAGATGCGGGTCCAGAACAGAGTCTACTACACAGAGATAACAGAACCAAGGATACTAGTGTGGTACCAGAACCAAGCCTATCGCATAGATACTATACATAACAATGGCGGCCATATTAATCCCCACCCCATGAATTATCATATGATGGTGATATAAGGGCTGGAAAACGAATTCAATGATTGGCAGCCGGTGGACCGCCACTTATAGGCTGACGGCGGGCCGTTGTGGTCGGGATTATGAGGCCATCGCTGGCCTCCATGAAGGACCGCGGTAATGGGCCAATTACATGCTGGTCCCCCTCCCCCGTGTCTGACACCGGTGCCACCACCCTGCTTAACCAAATCAAGGTCAGTATCGTCAGTGACCCAATATCTAACATAGTAACAGTATATAAGGCTGCCCCCCCCATCCAGTACCGCCTATTACCCCCAATGTTATTCCTGAGGAATGAAGAAAAAACTCCAATGAGGTAGAAGCCAATAGTCTTCATTTAAAGGGGTTGTCCCGCGGCGGCAAGTGGGGGTATACACTTCTGTATGGCCTGGTCCTTAAAGGGGTTGTCCCGCGGCAGCAAGTGGGGTTCAGCACTTCTGTATGGCCGTTGCTGGCGTCCTCCTCTCCATGGTGCCGTCTAATTCCGATGTCTTCTGGCGTTTTTAGACGCGCTTGCGCAGTCCGGTCTTCTCCCTGGTGAATGGGGCCGCTCGTGCTGGAGAGCTGGTCCTCGTAGCTCCGCCCCGTCACGTGTGCCGATTCCAGCCAATCAGGAGGCTGGAATCGGCAATGGACCGCACAGAGCCCATGGTGCACCATGGGAGAAGACCCGCGGTGCATCGTGGGTGAAGATCCCGGCGGCCATCTTGGTGAAGGAAGAAAGAAGACGTCGCAGAGCGGGGATTCGAGTAAGTAATAAATTATTATTATTTTTTTTTTTTTTAACACATCCTTTGGGGTTGTCCTGCGCCGAACGGGGGGCCTATGGAAAAAAAAAAACCCGTTTCGGCGTGAGACAACCCCTTTAAGGGAGAAACAAATCATTTTTCGCTTTTTAACCCCTTGAATATCGGCACCACATTGGCTATGCGCCAATCCAGTGGAGCAGACCCGTCACTTAGAGCGCGGGGGTGAATGCCATCGAGACCCGGTGATTTGTCTATTGTAATCTCTTTAGACGGCCCTGCAGCGGGTCGGGCCCCGTTCACACGGGACGAGCGGTGGGACAACGTGCCGCAGCTTGTGGCTATGGCTGGCCTCCCTCAGCACTGAACCGCTAGTCGTTCCGTTTTCTGCAGGTATTTACATGGGGCGACTCGCTCCGTCTCTCGTGGGTATTAAATCCCAAACGTAAATCCGAAGTGCGCTCAGCAGTAAGCGGCCGCGGGGCGTAACGTTACCTGCGGTAGATCTCATCGCGATCTCTGGCGATTCTTGGGGAAGCTGCCCGGGACTTTTCACTCCGCTGGCCGAGGCCTTGGACACTAAACGATGGGCTCGCTTGCACGCGGCGGCGGTGGTCTCTCGGCGCCGGCTATCCTCGAAGATGCACCCGGTATTGGATGCAAATCATGTTGTGACGTTCTCACCAATCTGGAGGCGCACTTCCTGCCGGAGAGATTTGGGCTGAGAGGTGGGAGCCGTTGGGACATCGCAGGCGTCCTGAGCGCTGCGGCCGCGACCAGCGATCGCCTGCCAATGTGACTTACTGGATATTTTACCTCAAACGGAGCGCCGTGAGGTGAAGGCCGACCCAGCCCCCCGCCGTGAGGTGAAGGCCGACCCAGCCCCCCCGCCGTGAGGTGAAGGCCGACCCAGCCCCCCCGCCGTGAGGTGAAGGCCGACCCAGCCCCCCCGCCGTGAGGTGAAGGCCGACCCAGCCCCCCCCCCCGCCGTGAGGTGAAGGCCGACCCAGCCCCCCCCCCGCCGTGAGGTGAAGGCCGACCCAGCCCCCCCCCGCCGTGAGGTGAAGGCCGACCCAGCCCCCCCCCCGCCGTGAGGTGAAGGCCGACCCAGCCCCCCCCCGCCGTGAGGTGAAGGCCGACCCAGCCCCCCCCCGCCGTGAGGTGAAGGCCGACCCAGCCCCCCCCCCGCCGTGAGGTGAAGGCCGACCCAGCCCCCCCCCGCCGTGAGGTGAAGGCCGACCCAGCCCCCCCCCGCCGTGAGGTGAAGGCCGACCCAGCCCCCCCCCGCCGTGAGGTGAAGGCCGACCCAGCCCCCCCCCGCCGTGAGGTGAAGGCCGACCCAGCCCCCCCCCCCCCCCCGCCGTGAGGTGAAGGCCGACCCAGCCCCCCCCCCCCCCGCCGTGAGGTGAAGGCCGACCCAGCCCCCCCCCCCGCCGTGAGGTGAAGGCCGACCCAGCCCCCCCCCCCGCCGTGAGGTGAAGGCCGACCCAGCCCCCCCCCCCCGCCGTGAGGTGAAGGCCGACCCAGCCCCCCCCCCCCGCCGTGAGGTGAAGGCCGACCCAGCCCCCCCCCCCGCCGTGAGGTGAAGGCCGACCCAGCCCCCCCCCCCCCGCCGTGAGGTGAAGGCCGACCCAGCCCCCCCCCCGCCGTGAGGTGAAGGCCGACCCAGCCCCCCCCCCCCCCGCCGTGAGGTGAAGGCCGACCCAGCCCCCCCCCCCCCCGCCGTGAGGTGAAGGCCGACCCAGCCCCCCCCCCCCCCCGCCGTGAGGTGAAGGCCGACCCAGCCCCCCCCCCCCCCGCCGTGAGGTGAAGGCCGACCCAGCCCCCCCCCCCGCCGCGAGGTGAAGGCCGACCCAGCCCCCCGCCGTGAGGTGCTATTCTTGCCTGTCGGTCAAAGTTTACGCCATTTTTCCCGAATGTTGTGGGGGCTGCAGGGGCGCTAACATGCTGGGGGTCCAACGCATCATGGACCGCCTGAGCTGCTGCCCTCCAGAAGCCTTGGTTTCTCCAATTAGTTACATCTCTGAGGGCTTCCGGAGCTTTCTCCTGCCCTCGGGGGTTACGGCCGCCTCCTGCGCTCCGCAGTGATGGATGGTCGGCCCCCGTAGCCCTCGGGTGTTTGTAGGTACAGGATGTTGGGTGGGATCCCCGCCGTTGGGCTCCTGAATGTTCCTGCACAGTCCCGGGGCATCGTCCTTCAGTAATATCCCATCGCTGCGGGGGACATGAAGTCCATGAAGAGCTGCTAATGGTCACCAAGTGGTGAAACGTAGCGGGCGCCGGTCAGTCATGGACCCATGACCCCCTTTAGTATGGAGCCGCCAGCGGCCTGTACGGGGCCTAGCTAACAACTGAGGTCTGCGCCACACGGACCCCGCCATCAGCCCGCAGCAATCCATACTGTGACTCATCGGGCCGCGCTAGTTCCCACTTGGCCCCATGAGCCCGGAGGAAGCCCCCATGTCCGGTGTTGTCATGGTAACTGAGGCCTTCTGTCCCGTATAAAAGCTATAGAGCGCGGCGCCGACTGGCGGGATCTGTGTTTGGCGCCTCCTGCACTGAATGTGATTTCTGCCGGAGTCGCTTTGCTCGGACCATTCTCGCAGACGCCGGCGGCTGTGATTATTGGGCCCCCGTGGACGGCCGCTGTTCTGTCTGCCGTGGGGGTACGTATTCCCAGTGTGGATCGAGGAATGTTAAATGTTTGCACTTTGGAATATCCCGTGCGTCTGGCGTCAATATCGCTCCTCGCCTGATAATTCATGTGGCTTCGGCACGGGCGGCCGCTGCTATACCCGTGTGCTCTCGGGCCGCCGCAGGTAACGCCGCTTCATTTTTGCATTCTGCTTTTCCCGGACTTTCAGACTTCACTGCTTAAACACAAAAGTGCCGCTGGAGCTCGCCGAAGTCCGCCATGACACTATTTACAGATGTGTTGGGACCGTGAGAGAACGTTCACCCTGTTGTTACCGCGCCATACTCGTATGCTGGCGTTTAAGACTGCTGATATATATGTGGCGCTCCCCTGGATGGTCATTCTCCCTGTCCGCCTCGACATCCAGCGAGGCCGGTCACCGGTGCTAGACTAGCCGGGGTCTCGCTGCCAACCGTGGGGGGGGGGGGGGGGGGGTTGTTATCATGTAACGGTGTGGAGAGTATACAGAGAATGGCGCAATCAAGGAAAACATCCAGCGGAAGGGGATCCTGCGGACGGAAACAACTCATCACTGAAAGGGGTCGGAGGAGGATGTCCGGAATCGTTCTGACCAACAGGCTGCTGAATACAACGCTGGAGCTCCAACTAACGTGTCCGAACGCACAACTCGCCGTTCCTCCGCACGGATGGTATAACAGCGGGCGACCAGTTCAGGCGCCATTATGTCTAAGAGAAACAGAGACTCCAGCGGGCAAAAGAGCGCAAAACTTGTATCACTGAGCAGCGGGAAAACATCTCCTGGTCAGATGGAGCCAGATTTATGTGCTGATGGGAGGCAGAATTTGGCGCAAGCAGCATGAATCGCTGACCCCTTCCTGTCAGCCGGTGAGAACATGTCAGCACTGCCATCTAATCTGTGGCAACTACAAGAAGCTTCCTGTCCGCAGGGGCCGGTGTTCCTGCAGGTTTCATCACCAAGTGGGATCTACACCGCGACGAATTGGAGACCAGAGGAGTTGCGGCGGTAGACGGGGGCTGATAGGGGGGCACCGGGGTATGTAGTTCTGCTGGCATCACTTGCAGAGTATATGTCTTGCCCTATAAATTGGCGCGGTCGTTGGCGCCATGTGAATCCCAAGTTGCAGAATCTTCGGCTTTGCTTGCGGCGCTCAGCCTTGTGGCCCCCGCCGGCCGTGCAGGGGTTAATATGCTGTATCAACGCAAATGGCAATAAGTAATCTCCTTGATTTTCTAAATACACGGCTGCTTCTCGGGTCTCTCGTGTCCCTCTGGCGCGAATCCGTCTCCCTGATAAAGCAGAAAGTTGAACCGGCCCCATTACTGAGCGCTGATGGTTGCATCGATAAGGCCTTGATAATGGCGCAGATAAGCGGCCTCCGCAGCCAATCTCGCCGCTCTTCCTCCTATTAACATTCCCCACCAGCCGCGGCCGGGGAGCTGCCTCCTCGCTGCCTCCTCGCTGCTCGGCTTCCACTCCTCCGGCAGATAAGGCTGGAAACACTGACTTCATCGCGCGCTGATTAAAGTGTCTGGCGGCCGATAATACAGATAAATTATGTTTTTCAAAGAGGTAAGAAGGGAAGGAAAATAAAAAGGACATTTTTTTCCCATTTTTCCAGATCCACATATATTAGGGGCCCCTCCCCCGCACGGCTGTACGCCAGACCCGGCCGCGCAGTGGGCCACGGAGCTGACGCTCTAATTGGTGAGGTCTGTCAAATTGTAGAGTATGGAAACGCAGTGTTACGGCTGCGGCGCGTCAGGGCTCATTCACACAAGCGTCTGTTCAGTCCGTAATTCGCACAGATTTCTTCCCACGGGCAGCGCCGTTCGTATTGGTGGATTCCGGCAGGCGATTTTCAGTCTCGTATTTTGGTGCGTATTTGCTGTGAGGTGACTCGCATTCGTTCGCCTTTTTTCCCTTGTTTTGTGCGCACAAATACAGTGAACACGGATGAAACGCGCGCCAAAGATGCCTGTACATCAAATACCCCCAAAACGCTGCGGAGTTTGAGGACCAGAGGATCATCCGCCCGTGCGACTGCGGCTCCGTAGGCTCCCAATCAGGGCCTGAAAGCGCCTCGCCCTCGTCTCCGCTGCGCCCGCGTGCATTGGTTACCTTTTTTTTTACCTATATAGAGAAACGCAGCAGACTTCTTACTTGTACGGCGGACCACCACAAAGTAAGTGCACGGCGGGCTCTACGGTTCGTGGGCTGCCGCTGCCACGGGCGTCTGCACCGGATTCTTTATATATAGATCATTTCAAGATGGCGTCTTTTAGGCACGCAGCTCCTTCCATCCTGGTTTATCCTCTATTGCTAGGCACGTTGGTAAGCCTGCTTAAGAGGTTGGCGCCCGCTGGGTGGCGCTGTGGAGGCGTGGCCCCGCAGCCCGCTGGGTGGCGCTGTGGAGGCGTGGCCTCGTCGACTGCTGGGTGGCGCTGTGGAGGCGTGGCCCTGCCGCCCGCTGGGTGGCGCTGTGGAGGCGTGGCCCTGCCGCCCGCTGGGTGGCGCTGTGGAGGCGTGGCCCCGCCGCCCGCTGGGTGGCGCTGTGGAGGCGTGGCCCCGCCGCCCGCTGGGTGGCGCTGTGGAGGCGTGGCCCCGCCGCCCGCTGGGTGGCGCTGTGGAGGCGTGGCCCTGCCTTCCATTTACATATTAGCAATAAATGTGGGTCACATCAAAGATACGTAATTTCCATCGCCGCTGTGCGAAGAGCTCTGTGACTACTTGTACGCATCCGTGGTAGTGTGCGAAATGTAAGGCGAATGGGCGCCACGCCCTCACCGGCCGCCGGGCATCTCGCCAGCCGTAAGTTTCAGCTTATCAGGAAGCATTGGTGCGAACGCTCTGCTGTGGTCCCCTGAATGGAGGACTGGCGGCATTCTGTGAGCTTGGCCTTACGACTCCTGATTGGCGCAAGTACTGAATCTGGTGAGGAGGCAAGGATGCTGGAACGACCGCCGAGCAGCACAAGTGCCACTTCACCTCCTCCGGGTGTTGGGCGCTGCAGGGCGCACTTGTGCTGGCGGTGGGCGGTTAGTTGGTTCTTCGGGCTGGCGGGATAGCATTGTAGATGGCGCTTCGCCCTGATACGCCACGTGTTTGGTATTCCAGGGGAAGCGTCGGTTGTGCCGCGGCGGCTGAGGACCACCTGATGCCGTAGCTGGGGGTCCTCTCCCTCTAATCGCTCCTCAGACTGTTGTCTTCTGTGGAACGCTAACGAACGTTTCCTCGTCAATGAGACCGCGGCGGAGGGAGTGGATCGCCCGAAGCGTTTTCTAGCTGCTGGGGCCATTGGCCAGTTGCCATGGTGCTCCGCGTCGGCCTCTGAGCCCCCTCTACCGCCAGACTGCATGCTCAGACTCCTCCTATGGCGCACACGGATGCCGCGGCGCAGACGTCTCATCATTCATCTAGCAGCAGCTTTTGGAGGGTGGCAGGAAGCGGGAGCGCCGCCTGTGGGAGAAGATGCAAACTCCACACGGGTTCCTTCGTACTTCTTGGCGCGGTGCAGCTGGACTTCTGGGGCTTGTAGTTCCTGTAGGTGACTGGCGTCGGGTCAGGTTGGCCGCCGCTCGGGACTCGCTGCTCGATAAATCCTGTTCCATGCGATTCCACCGTGTGACGTGATAACATCTCCCGGCAGCTAATGTTACCCTCGCCATGAATATAGCGCATTGTGCGGCCGCCGCGCCGGGCCAGGCTGTCTCCATGTAAGTAATACACGTGCGGATGCTGATGTGCGAGACGGGAGCCTCTTAGTGAGGACGCCATCTTTACTGTGACCCGAGCCGAGCGCTCAGCAGCCATCTGTAACGGAGCCCCGCGACACGGATGTAATAGCTTGTAACGCCGTTAACCCCGCGATCTGCCGGGGAAAGAGTACTGGTGAAAACGGTCTATCCTTGTAAGTGCAGAGACCGAGGGGGACTACAACCCCCAGCATGGCCGACCGCCATACAGGATTACTATACCGTGCAGGGAGGAAACTACAACCCCCACCATGGCCGACCGCCATACGGGATTACTATACTCTGCAGGGAGGACACTACAACCCCCAGCATGGCCGACCGCCATACAGGATTACTATACCCTGCAGGGAGGAAACTACAACCCCCAGCATGGCCGGCCGCCATACGGGATTACTATACCCTGCAGGGAGGACACTACAACCCCCAGCATGGCCGACCGCCATACAGGATTACTATACCCTGCAGGGAGGACACTACAACCCCCAGCATGGCCGACCACCATATGGGATTACTATACCCTGCAGGGAGGACACTACAACCCCCAGCATGGCCGGCCGCCATACAGGATTACTATACTCTGCAGGGAGGACACTACAACCCCCAGCATGGCCGGCCGCCATACAGGATTACTATACTCTGCGGGGGAGGACACTACAACCCCCAGCATGGCCGACCGCCATACAGGATTACTATACTCTGCAGGGAGGACACTACAACCCCCAGCATGGCCGGCCGCCATACGGGATTACTATACTCTGCAGGGAGGACACTACAACCCCCAGCATGGCCGACCACCATACGGGATTACTATACTCTGCGGGGAGGACACTACAACCCCCAGCATGGCCGACCACCATACGGGATTACTATACCCTGCGGGGGAGGACACTACAACCCCCAGCATGGCCGACCACCATACGGGATTACTATACCCTGCGGGGAGGACACTACAACCCCCAGCATGGCCGACCGCCATACGGGATTACTATACCCTGCGGGGAGGACACTACAACCCTCAGCATGGCCGACCACCATACAGGATTACTATACCCTGCAGGGAGGACACTACAACCCCCAGCATGGCCGACCACCATACAGGATTACTATACCCTGCAGGGAGGACACTACAACCCCCAGCATGGCCGACCGCCATACGGGATTACTATACTCTGCGGGGAGGACACTACAACCCCCAGCATGGCCGACCGCCATACGGGATTACTATACCCTGCAGGGAGGACACTACAACCCCCAGCATGGCCGACCGCCATACGGGATTACTATACTCTGCGGGGAGGACACTACAACCCCCAGCATGGCCGACCACCATACAGGATTACTATACCGTGCAGGGAGGACACTACAACCCCCAGCATGGCCGACCGCCATACGGGATTACTATACCCTGCAGGGAGGACACTACAACCCCCAGCATGGCCGACCGCCATACGGGATTACTATACTCTGCGGGGGAGGACACTACAACCCCCAGCATGGCCGACCGCCATACAGGATTACTATACTCCGCCCCCAGGGACACTACAACCCCCAGCATGGCCGACCGCCAGACAGGATTACTATACTCCGCCCCCAGGGACACTACAACCCCCAGCATGGCGGCCGCACTATAATCCGCTCCGTCCGTGAAGTAAATCTTCCCGCTTTGATTACGACTTTTCTGCTCTGCACATTTGGTAATGGCGGCCGGCGTAAAGCGCTTGCTGTTCTCCTTGGCGCTGTCGCTGGGTGGCCATTGGGGAGCCTCTTCTCCGTGCCCGCGGCTCCCGGTTTCTCCGCCCGGCTGCGGCTAACGTTTAGTACTGATGGAGTCGCTCGCGGCCGCGCCGGATGGTCGTCGCACGTGTTTGTAGCAGCAGGCATGTTCTACAGCAGGATTTACACTTCTAGTATTGATGACTTTGCGGACTACAACCCCCATCCTCCTCCGTCAGCAGAGGGCATGCTGGGAGCTGGGTGATGTGGCACTTTATTAACCCCGTCCGGGGCGGTGGTATCTTGCGCCGTTAATGTGGCGCTTATCGCGGCGATCGCTGCGTGTTGTTTGCACCTCGCCATGGGGTAAAGTTCAGCGGTCGTCCTGATGGGGCTCCGGGGAGGAGGGGGAGGGGAGATAAAGAGCCCCGATAACCAGGGGCCGCTGCTGGAGGAGTTCTATCAATGTTATCTATCGGCTGTTCGCGCTCCGCAGACGCTCTTGTTTTTAGCTTATCTCGCTCCACCAAAATGCCAGGAACAGCGAATCGCCACTCTGATAATCACGGAGCCGCGATAAAACGCCAACAATAAATTAAGAAATCTGCAGCTGCTTCTCTGCTCTTTGTTCTCCGGGAAACTCGCTTCATGGACGTTAATAATTGCCGTCTCCCCGCCTGCGCTGCCGCGGATCCGGGCGGTGTGTGCGCAAATATTCACGCCCTGGAAGGTGAAGCTGATCCTGTGACTTGTATCGCTGCTCCATGGAGCTGCCGCCATGTTGGAGCGGTCCGGCTCGCCGCGCACACCTTCAGTTGCGCAGAGAATGAGTAAAGACGTGATCGGCGCGGTCCCCGCTGACTTGGCGTGGGATTGTTGTGAATCGCGTCTCTATGCGGAAGGCTCATTCACGTTGCGGTTAGGGTTTCCGCTGACCTTAATGGCGTCCGTCCGGCTACGGTGAACCCTCCCCTGCAATGTCAACAAGCCTCGAAGTGCGAGCGGTCGCCCGTCCTGTAGCATGTAGTGTACTGACCCCTCGGACCTGCGCAGGCCGCTGTCATCTGGTATCCACGTTCCGGTCATTGTGAGAGCTGTGCTTGCTGTCATTGAATGGAAACCTTGTTTGCATAGAGAAGCTTAAAACGACCCCCCGGTCCTGGACAAGGATGGCCGACCTGTTTTTCAAGTTTCTCGGTTGCACGCTGCAGTCGGATGCTGCTGGTCAGCACTAACGCCATCTTGGGCTTCCAAGACCAGAGGGTCGCTTCACAACCTGGGTGACCTGAAGCCAATCACGCCTGCTGGTCAATGTGCTAATACTGGTTACCTGCACTGCTACATTGTAGCAGAGCTGCGCTGATACACTGTAACAAACCCTCAGCTGTGCGCGGCTACTATGTGTCTGAAAGCTCCTGCCAGCTGCGGGTCACTAATCATTTTAAAGGGACCCCGTCGCCTCCGTCCGGCCCCAGCCAAGTCTGAGAGAGCGCGGAACGCACCGGACTCCGAAGGGAGTCGGACCTCCATGCAGCGTGCAATTGGTGGGCAACGGTGCAGAAACCAGGGGGCGGGCGAGTACATCCTGGCTGCCTGTCCCCAGCCTGATATACTGATGCCCCGTCCTGGGTGGACCCCCGCTCCGGACCCCTCCAGCTGGTGATACGTGAGCGCCGCAGCCTCTCCTGAGGTCTGTGATGTCACGTTCAGCAGTCACATGATCTGAGCGTACGGGACAGCGCCACTAAATACCAGCCTGACACCAGCACCACAACCACTTCAAACAGCTGGTTAGTTGTAGACCCCTGGTCTCCGAAAACACCTTTTATTGACTGTTCATGGTTGATCTTACCTAAACCTGTGCGAACACTAAGCAGGAAGAGGTGGAGCTGCGCTGATGGCGGCCGGCACCAGGACTCTTCCACAGGTCACAGTTTGGGGTCTGTGGTTTAAATGTTGACCCAGTGAGGTACAAGGAGACTCGGGTGGGCTTCACCTACTGCACATTTTTGTCCTTCCGTTTACTACTGAGCCCGGTGCCAGCCGCCATCAGCGGAGCTTCACCCGTAGGTGGGAGCCGCTCGGCGTTATGGCGCCCTATGGGCTCTGTCTCTGTGGAGGTTCTTTTACACGGGACAACTGTTGGGTACCCAACAGCCGCCCCCGGACAGTCTCACAGCCACCCCACCCCCTTGACCATTGCTGCTGTGCCTACGCAGGACTGCCGGTCATTGAGGTGAGCGGAGCGGGTCCGGATCATTCACAGTAAACAGGAGTCGCTCAAGGATTGGTTGACCATTTATGTGGCGGACAGGGGAGCGTTCTCTCACTCTGCACCCGTCCGCGCGTACGTAGGGCACTTCTCGCCTGAACTGGCGGTTTCCAGCAACAGTCGCCCCTTCACTTCCAGCAAGCAGAGATCTTACATAATCATTAGAAAGCTGAAGATCTCTTTGGCGCACGATTCCCCTTTCCTCCTTGCGATTTGCGCCCGTTGTGCCACCTGTCCTTCAGCTAATGACTGGCGGCCGTAGATTTATCTTTAATTCCTGTTTTGCGCTTTATCTCGGCCACCTCTGCCCCATAAATCTGTCACTGCTCTGCGGCACAAAGTTCTTCCGTTTTTCGCCCCCCTGGCTGCGCCGGCGGCTCCGACTATTAGTGATTGTGTGCCGTGAAGTGTTACAATCTGCTGTAATCTATCAGACCTCTATCTGCTCTATCGGAGAGCGGAGAATGGCCGGGCCTGGAGATGGCGCCGCGCTGCGGGGCTGACGAACACGCCAGTTACATGGATGCAGACTTGGCACCGGCAGCGTTCTCCTCTGAAACCAATCTGGCAGATATCAGTGGAGCCGGTCTTTCTCAGGCTCCCCCCCCCCTCCTTATCTGTTCCCCCCACATTATCTCCTCGCTCCGTCAGCGCGGCGCTCTCCTTATTGTCTCCTCGCCGGCACTCAATGCTCCTCTTCTTCACTGTCCATTCATTGGGAAGGCTTGGTATTTGGGGAGATGGGGTGGGGGGTGGGGTGGACTAATCCTAGTGCATGGTCCGGCATGGCGGAGGTGAGTGGGGGGGACGACTAATCCTAGTGCATGGTCCGGCATGGCGGAGGTGGGGGATGACTAATTCTAGTGCATGGTCCAGCATGGCGGAGGTGGGGGGGGGACGACTAATTCTAGTGCATGGTCCAGCATGGCGGAGGTGGGGGGGGGACGACTAATTCTAGTGCATGGTCCAGCATGGCGGAGGTGAGTGGGGGAGACGACTGATCCTAGTGCATGGTCCGGCATGGCGGAGGTGGGGGATGACTAATTCTAGTGCATGGTCTAGCATGGCGGAGGTGGGGGGGGGGGACGACTAATTCTAGTGCATGGTCCAGCATGGCGGAGGTGGGGGGGGGGGGGGGACGATGACTAATCCTAGTGCATGGTCCAGCATGGCGGAGGTGGGGGGGTGGGGCATGGGAACAACTAATCCTAGTGCGTGGTCCAGCATGGTGGGGGGTGGGAAGGGGCAACTTATCCTAGTGCATGGCCCAGCATGGAGGAGGTCGGGGAGGGGGGGAACGACTAATCCTAGTGCATGGTCCGGCATGGCGGAGGGGACGACTAATCCTAGTACATGGTCCGGCATGGCGGAGGTGGAGGGGACGACTAATCCTAGTGCATGGTCCGGCATGGCGGAGGTGGAGGGGACGACTAATCCTAGTGCATGGCCCAGCATGGCGGAGGTCGGGCGCACTGGGTTCATTTTGGATGACAGGGTAGGTGCTCCTTGTGGAGCGCCTTTAGTAGGAGTCTTCTAAAACCAGAAGCGAGATGGTAGAACGGCGCCCCCTATTGGACGCAGCTGCCCTGGAAGTCCGTGTCTGACCTGTAATGTAACATGAAAGGCACAGTCCGGAGTCTATATCAGCGGTGCGGCGCCTGTGGCTTGCCAACCCGCCGGCGCATCAGGACTGTGGCCTGCTCGGGGTCCAGGGGGCGGTCCTAATTGGTGAATTGACTACATAGTTACTGATAGGACTGCCCACTGGACTCCTGAGCTTCAGCAGGGGGACATATGGGTCTCCTCCTGCTCTGTATCCGGTGTACAGCGGACGGTTCCCTGTATGGGGGTCTCAGGCAGCCCCTTCCAAAAAGAAGCTTTATGCTAATGGCTGTTGGTTTGGCGTCTCACCCCGGACATTGGGGGGCGCTGCAGCCTGAGACTCCTGTTCCCATACCATACATGACTTCCTGTTGGTGGAGACCTTCTACTATCGCTGACTGACGGGGACGGAGCTGATCAGCTGATTCCTGGTGCGGCTGTCACTGGTCAGCAGTGGAAGCACAAGGGCAGCAGAGCTGCACGGCCCACAGTGACCGCCGCGGGATCAGTAGGGATCAGAGTCGTCGTCCGCTATCTATAATAGTCCTGGAGTAAAATTAATGAAGCTAAAATAAAAAGCGTCCCCCTGAAATGATTGCGTCCCCCTGAAATGATTGCGTCCCCCTGAAATGATTGCGTCCCCCTGAAATGATTGCGTCCCCCTGAAATGGCCTCAAAACTGCCCACTAGGACGTCCGTTGTACGAGACTAAGCGGCGGCGGACCGTGATGCTTCTCTGGACCTAACGGACAAATGACCCATTCACCGCACTTCATGTAAACGGCAAACGGGCAAGGGGAGGGGCTGGAGCTGTAAGACCGCCCACTTGACAGTGTGCTGCTCATTAGCATATGGCCAAGCAGCCATTTCTTGGGGGGGCTGCGTTGTTGGGGTCATTCGGTATGATGACATTGGCGCTGTTCTACGGGCTTTATAATGACAACATTGGCGTAAACCTTGGATCCGTATTCGTCACCTCCCGCCGCAGGAAACCTCGTAAATACCTTCGGATCGGAGTGCGCCAATTATTGGAGAACTGAAGGGTTTATTTCTCTGTGGAAGAAAGGAGGTTTGTGGAGATGCTTGTCAGGTGGGCAGCGGATGGCAGAGCGCCGGGGGGCCGCGGTCTAATGCCGCCCATGCCAGCGGCTGCGGGGATCCGAAGCATTCGTGTGGCGGGTGGGTTCCTGTAGTTAGACATGTGGGAGCCGCGGCTTTGGAGCGCCTCTCCTGTAGGCTTCTGTGAAGGGCAGTCGGCGGTCGCCAGGTCAATGTCTGGGGGGCAGCATTATGGGGGGCAGAGAAGTTACTGCGCTTCCTGTCCTTCGTACCATTGAGAACACTTGGAGATCATGCAATGCTTCCTGGGAAATAGGTATGCAAATGAGGGATGGCAGAATGCTCTGTAGCGCCACCTATTGGGCTATACCTACCCTGTATATCCTTGCCGTGCAGCATGACTGCGGATATAAGGACCCCCCCCCCATAGCGCCGCGCGCCCGTCGGCCGACCCGGATTCCTGGGAGGTGTGCCGTTGACAGAGGGTTGATCACTTTTTGGCTTGTGTAACAGATGCAATCAGCCGACTAGGGAACATTTGCGCATTTGTTGATTGATCGCGGTCTTGTTTACGCCGCAGTCTTCTGGAAGGAACGCTCTTGCTCCTTTACTCTTAAAGGGACATACACAGATTCTTGCGATGTGCAACATTGTTCCAATCCTTTCTAAGTGAAGTCTTACATGGGAGCGTGAGAACGGCCTCCGAAGGTGCGGTCTGCACGCTGACGGTGTGCGCTCCGGCCGGCAGCGCCGTATAATACTTATCAGGAGGCTCAGATTTTCTACCTTGGATTTCAGTTCACTCCCATGTTGCATCAGCACAGCACTAGCTGAGGCTCTACCATTTCTGCCTGCTGGAGGGACAGTTAATTATCGTAGGTGAATATAGAAGGCAACATGAGCTCCAGCCCATAAGTATCCAGTCAGGAGGATGAGCTGTGATCTCCTCTACTGTACCTGTGTGACATCAGTAACTGACAGGACTGTCTGTGTCCCTCTAGCACCGCAGAGACTGAGCCCCCAAGTAGATCTGAGCCGGGCAGGACTGCGATCACATGACCATCTGAGGAGGAGGCCGGGGGTCTCACACCAGGGGGAGAGCTGCCGAGTGAATGATGATAAATCCCCGGAGCGGCGCTTTATATAGAGAGAAGCTGTGCGGCAGCGGGCCGGCGACCCAACCTGGAGGTCCTGCTCAGCGGAGATCCGTCCGTTTCTTCGGGCGCCTAGAATCCTGGATTTGCCCACCATGAAAACGACGTGCGTAGCGCTAATTCTGGATCCACACGCATCGCTGCGGGCGCCGCTCCTGTACGACCAGTAACTCTCCAGCCGGGGATCACATGAAGAAAGCTGGAGTAGCCTGTGGGAGAAGCGCAGGAGGGGTAACCCATGTGTCTGCCACAGGCTATGTGGTCTCCCTGCAGGTGAGCGCTTTCTCTCAGGTAGCAGCCACATCTCCGGGGCACAAGAGGCTGGGGCTGGTTATTACTAGGCCAGCGGCAGAAGGGAAACCTGGGGCTCATCCCCTTACAGGACAGATTCTGCATATAGCAAAGTTCTGTAACCTTCTGATACTTTGTTTCAGTTCCTCGCTATTTTCACGACTGCTGCTTCGTGTCAATGAATGGAAACATTTCAGTTCATATGAGAAGCCATCCTGAGCTTGATGCTTTTCACAGCTGACAGTTTGGTCCAGTTGCATCCAGTGCGGACGATTGGTTGTGAGCTAAACCTCCCGGACTCCGGACTGATACGCGTTAGAGTTACGCTGGGGGGAACGACCATCAGAACTAATATACGTAGGAACTGGCGTCCGGGGAAACGTCCGCCCGGCTGCTCTCACCCCGTCCTGCAGTTTTCCCCACTGACCGCAACGGGAGAAAAAACGTGAAAACTCCATTCTGTTAGTTTTTCTTCAACGTCGGCCGTCTTTAGTCCGCGAACCACGCGAAATCGAGGCGAGAAAAAAAGACAAAAAAACGGAAAGCTGAAGACTGATGTGAACAGAGTCCAAATCGCCAGGTTGATATTTTGGGCAAGTGAGCAGCGAGCGCAGTAAGGGTCCGTCCACATCGGCGTCGCAGGGTCTGTCTAGATGAAATGGCGCCGCCGACTCAACTGAATGGATGCCATTATAGTTAAAGGGGTTGTCCAGGGTCAGAAAAACATGGCTGCCTTCGTCCAAGCGCTGCGCCTCGCTTGTCCGCGGCTCCCCGTGATAGGATGGCGAGGCGGCGTTTGGTTTTTACGGTTGCCGTGTGTTTCTGCCTCTTAGGATGGATGGAATGCTGACGGGAGCAGCGGCGGAATGACGGGAGCAGCGGCGGAATGACGGGAGCAGCGGCGGAATGACGGGAGCACCGGCCGAATGACTCGCGAGAGACGAGCAAAAAAGAGTAAAGAAAGTGGAAACTAAAGCTTTATGTAGAACTAACGGATACTGAAGGTGTCGCCCCCCCCCCCCCCCTCTCCAACCACTCCTCACTTCCCTGCCGCGGTCTTGCTGCCCTGGTGCCCTCGTGTCGCCGGTGCCCTTGTGTCGTCGGTGCCCTCGTGTCGCCGGTGCCCTGGTGCCCTCGTGTCGCCGGTGCCCTGGTGCCCTCGTGTCGCCGGTGCCCTGGTGCCCTCGTGTCGCCGTGGCCTTGGTGCCCTCGTGTCGCCGTGGCCTTGGTGCCCTCGTGTCGCCGGTGCCCTGGTGCCCTCGTGTCGCCGGTGCCCTGGTGTCGCCGCGGCCCTGGTGCCCTCGTGTCGCCGCGGCCCTGGTGCCCTCGTGTCGCCGCGGCCTTGGTGCCCTCGTGTCGCCGGTGCCCTCGTGTCGCCGCGGCCTTGGTGCCCTCGTGTCGCCGGTGCCCTCGTGTCGCCGTGGCCTTGGTGCCCTCGTGTCGCCGCGGCCTTGGTGCCCTCGGTGCTTCTGCCCTGGTATATGCCCAGCAGGCAGGTATAACGGGGTGAGTGGCGCTCCTTAGTCACACAATGGAGGTCAGCCGCCTCGGACCCCTCTGTGCTGGCT